>NW_026652300.1:715563-740580 GCF_009828535.3 Hylobates moloch
AACCACAATGAGATACCATCTCACACCCATTAGAATGGTGATCATTAAAAAGTCAGGAAACAACAGGTGCTGGAGAGGATGTGGAGAAATAGGAACACTTTTACACTGTTAGTGGGACTGCAAACTAGTTCAACCATTGTGGATGTCAGTGTGGCAATTCCTCAGAGATCTAGAGCTAGAAATATCATTTGACCCAGCCATCCAATTACTGGGTATATACACAAAGGGCTATAAATCGTGCTGCCATAAAAACACATGCACATGTATGTTTATTGTGGCACTATTCACAATAGCAAATAGTTGGAACCAACCCAAATGTCCAACAACAATAGACTGGATTAAGAAAATGTGGCACATATACACCATGGAATACTATGCAGCCAGTAAAAAATGATGAGTTCATGTCCTTCGTAGGGACATGGATGAAACTGGAAACCATCATTCTCAGTAAACTATCGCAAGGACAAAAAACCATACACCTCATGTTCTCACTCATAGGTGGGAATTGAACAATGAGAACTCATGGACACAGGAAGGGGAACATCACACTCTGGGGACTGCTGTGGGGTGGAGGGAGGGCAGAGGGACAGCATTAGGAGATATACCCAATGCTAAATGACGAGTTAATGGGTGCAACAAATCAACATGGCACATGGATACATATGTAACAAACCTGCACATTGTGCACATGTACCCTTAAACCTAAAGTATAATAATAAAAAAAAGAAAATATACATGAAGCTGAAGGGCAGAAAGAATGTAGTTACATAAAGTATACAGCTAATGTGTGACAACTACTCATTACAAAAATGAAATTGTCAAAAAGATCAAGAATATGGAATATTTCAAAAGAAACCTTCATTTGTGTTGGCTGTTTCTTTCTTTCTTTCTTTCTTTCTTTCTTTCTTTCTTTCTTTCTTTCTTTCTTTTTTTTTTTTTTTTGACAGAGTCTCGGGCTTTCACGCAGGCTGGAGTGCACTGGTGCGGTCTCGGCTCACTGCAAGCTCCACCTGCCCGCTTCACACCATTCTCCTGCCTCAGCCTCCCAAGAAGCTGGGACTATAGGCTCCTGCCACCACGCCTTGCTAATTTTCTGTATTTTTTAGTACAGACAGGGTTTCACCATGTTAGCCAGGATGTTCTCGATCTCCTGACCTCATGATCTGCCCGCCTTGGTCTCCCAAAGTGCTAGGATTACAGGCATGAGCCAATGCACCCAGCTGTGTGTAGAGATGCAGTTTCACCACATTTGTCAGGCTGGTCTCAAACTCCTGACCTGAAAATATGTGAGAGAACATATCAACACCAATTTCTAAGATATGACTTTTTTAATGAAGATAATAAAAACTTTATCCACGTCAAAAATTTTAGTAAACATCAGAGTACTCATTTTCTAAAGAACTATTACAAATACAAGAGAATGGTGGAAGTCCTTCATCAGTTCTCGAAATATATTATTCATCTGGTATTCATATTCAAGAGAAGCATTTTGAATAAAACAAATATGGTAAATTTTTAAACAGTTCTCAGGACTTGCAAAAAATGAAGAAATTCATGTTAAAGAAAACTCAAATACATGTAATAAACGTGAAAAAAAATTTAGTCAATTATTACATCTAAGTTAAAAAAAATTTATCCTAAAAATTCAAGTATAAAGAATGTGGCAAATTCTTTAACTGCTATTCGACCCTTACACAAAATTGGGAATCCATTTTGGAGAGATATCCTGCAATTATGAAAAATGGAGCAAAGCTTTTAACTGGCATTCAAACTATGCTCTTCAGAAAATCTATACACATGTGAAGAATCCTGGAAAGCTCTAACCCAGTGTTCAGAGCTTACTAAAATCAAGGTAATTCATACTGTCTAAATCCTAGCCAGCATCTGTTGTTTCCAGACTTTTTAATAATCACCATTCTAACTGGCGTGAGATGGTATCTCATTCTGGTTTTGATTTTCATTTCTATAATGAGCAGTGATGATGAGCTTTTTTTCATATGTTTGTTGACTGTATGAATGTCTTCTCTCTTTTTTTTTTTTTTTTTGAGATGGAGTCTTGCTCTGTTGCCCAGGTTTGAGTGCAGTGGCCCGATGTTGGCTCACTGCAACCTCTGCCTCCTGGGTTCACGCAATTCTTCTGTCTGAGCCTCTGAAGTGGCTGGAACTACAGGCGTTTACCACCATGCCTGGCTAATTTTTGTACTTTTTAGTAGAGACGGGGTTTCACCATATTTGCCAGGTTGGTCTCAAACTCCTGACCTCCTGATATGCCCGTCTTGACCTCCCAAAGTTCTAGGATTACAAGTGTGAGCCTCCACATCTGGCCATGAATGTCTTCTTTTGAGAAGTGTCTATTCATCTCCTTCACCCACTGTTTGATGGGATTGTTTGTTTTTTCTTGTAAATTTGTTTAAGTTCCTTGTAGATTCTGGTTATTAGCCCTTTGTTAAATGGATAGACAGCAAAAACTTTCTCCCATTTTGTAGGATGCCTGTTCACTCTGATGATAGTTTCTTTTCCTGAGCAGAAGATCTTTAGTTTAATTAGATCCACTTTGTCAATTCTGTTTTCTTGTTGCAATTGCTTTTGCTGTTTTATATATGAAGCATTTTCCCATGCCTATGTTCTGAATGGTATTGCCTAGGTTTTTATCAAGGGTTTTTATGATTTGGGGTTTTACATTTAAGTCTTTAAGCCATCTTGAGTTAATTTTTTTATAAAGTATAAGGAAGGGGTTCAGTTTCTGTTTTCTGCAGATGGCTAGTCAGTTTTCCTAACATTTATTAAAGAGGGAAACCTTTCCCCATTGCTTTTTTTGGTCACATTTGTCAAAGATCAGATGGTTGTAGATGTGTGGTGTTATTTCTGAGGCCTCTGTTCTGTTCCACTGGTCTATATACATGTTTTGGTAGCAGGACCATGCAGTTTTAGTTACTATAGACTTGTACGTATATAAACTATAGACTTGTAGTATAATTTGAAATCAGGTAGTGTGTTGCCTTTCGTTTTGTTCTGATTTTGTCCAAGATCAGATAGTTTTAGGTGTGCAGATTTATCTATATGTTCACTCTTCTTTTCCATTTGTCTATGTGTCTGTTTATACTTTATAAAAATCTTTTATTTTTCATGCCATAGAGTATAGTTTAAACGTGGTCAGTGTGATGCCTCCAGCTTTATTCTCCTTGCTTATAATTGCATAGGTTGTTTGGGCTCATTTCTGGTTTCAAATAAATTTTGGAATAGATTTTTCTAATTCTGTGAAAATTTACATAGGTAGTTAGACACTGTTAGCATTGTTTCTACAAACATCTTAGAGCAGTGTGTAGTGATTTTAACTCTTTATTCTCCCGATTCATGAGCATGTAATTCTTTTTTGTTATTTGTGTCATCCCTGACTTCTTCCAAGATGGGTTTATAGTTCTCTTTATAGAGATCTTTCACTTAATTGGCTAAAGTATTTCTAGGTATTTTGTGTTTATTTGTGTGTGCCTTCCATAAATAAAATTGTTTTAAATTTGGTTGTTACTTAAAATTGTATTGATGTGTAAACTTACTATTGATTATTATAATATAATTTTATATTCTGAAATTTATTAACTTTCACATCTGTTCCAGGAACCATTTTGGAAACTCTTTGGAGGTTTTTTTCTTTGGGGGGGGGGGATTATAAAATTATACTGTCAGAAAAAAAGATAATTCAAGTTAATTTTCTATTTGGATTTATTTATTTATTTTTCTTGACTGCTTTTTCTAGGATGTATAATACTTTGTTGGATAGAAGTGGTGAATGTAGCATCCATATAATTTCTCAGTTCTCAAATGATACAATTTCACACTTTTGTCTTTCAGTCTGAGGTTGGTTGTATACATAGTGAATTCTTGCATGTGAGTTTCATACATAGTGCTTATTATTTTGAGTTGTGTTCCTTCAGTGCCTGAACTGCTGAGGGCTTTTATCATTAGAAGATGTTGGATTTTATCAAAACTTTTTCTGCATCATTTGAAATATGGTTTTCATTCTGAATTATTTTTATGTGGTGAATTATACTTACTGATTTGTGTATGTTAAATCAATCTTGCATATCAAAAATAAAATCTGTTTGATGGTGGTGAATTATCTTTTGGAAGTTCTGCCTGATTCAGTTTTATAGTATTTTGTTGAGGATTTTTGCGTTTATGTTTATAGATTTGTTGTTACATCTATACTTAGGGATATTTGCCTGAAGCTTTTGTGGCTTTGTCTTTCTAAGGTTTTGTCAGAATGATGCTGGCTTTGTAAGAATGTGTTAATAACTAGCCTGGCCATCATGGTAAAACCTGTCTCTACTAAAAATACAAAAATTATCTGGGTGTGATGGTCCACACCTGTAGTCTCAGATACTCGAGTGTCTGAGGCAAGCAGAATCACATGAACCTGGGAGGAAGAGGTTACAGTGATCCAGGATCGCACTACCGTACTCCAGTCTGGGTGATAGGGCCAGACTCTATCTCAGAAAAAAAGAAAATAGTAAAAAAAGAGTGCATTTATAAAAACTCTTTCTTCCTTAATTTTTTGGAAACGTTTCAATAGGATTGGTATCAAGAATTTGGCTGTGAATCAATCTGGTCAGTGCTCTTTTTGTTCATAATTTTATTATTATATTGATATTATCTATTAATTATATAATGAAATAATATATTACATATAATATATTATTTTAATATATTAGTATTACATAGTATATTTTCTATGTATTAGATAAAATAATATATTGTATGTTAACATAATATATTATTAATAATAATAACTATTATTATTATTGATTTGGTTTCCAAATTTATTATTGGTCTGTTCAGGTTTCCACTTTTTTCCTGCTTCTATCTTGGGACATTATGTATTTCTAGGAATGTATTCATTTCTTCTATATTTTCTAATTTTTTTATAGAAGTACTAATAATAGTCTCTGAGAATCTTCTGTATTTCTGTGGGATTGGCTTAATGTAATCTTTGTCATTTCTGATTGTGTGCATATTTGGATCTTCTTTTTTTTCTTTTTTAGTTTATCTAACTGTCTATCAGTCTTGTTCTCTAAATAATCAACACGGTTTTATTAATTTTCTGTGTGAGTTTTTGGGTCTCACTTTTGTTCAATCCTTCAATTTTAGTTTTTTTTTTTTAATTCTGATTGCTTTGGAGTGAGATTGTTATTGTTTTCTAGTTCCTCTCATTGTGATGTTAGGTTGTTGATTTGACATATTTAGTACTATAAATGTTTCTCTTAAAACTGATTTAGTTGCATCCCAAAGTTTTGGTAAGTTGTGTCTCTATTAATTTCAGAGATTTGTTTCCATTTCTGTCAATATTATTGTTTGCTCAATAGTTATTGAGAAGCATATTTTTAAATTTGCATGTTTTTGTGTAGTTTTAAGATATGTCTTTGTATTTATTTTATTTTTATTGCACTATGTTCCAAGAGTGCTTGGCACAGTTTTATTTTTTAAAATTTATTTATAATTGCTTTATGGCTGAGAACCTGGTCAGTCCTAAAACAAGTTCTATGTGCAAAGGAGAAAAATGTATATTCTATAGTGATTGGGTGAATAATCTATTGATGACCATTAGGTCATATTTTTCAAGTGTCAAATTTAAGTACAGAATCTCTTTAATAGTTTTTTGCCTTGATGAGCTATGTAACACTGTCTGTGGAATATTAAATTTCTCTACAATTATTGTGTGACCGTATAAGTCTTTTTGCAGATTAAGAAGAACTTGTTTTGTGAATCTGGGTGATAAGTTGTTGGGAAAATACATATTTAGTATAGTTAAGGCTTTTTATAAAAATTGAACCTGTTATCATTCAGTACTACTCTTCTCTGTCCTTCCTGCTTGTTGTTTGTTTAAAATCTGCTTTACCTGACATAACAGAGACCCCCACTCTTTCCTGTTTTCCCCTTAGCTGATACACATTTCTCCGTCTCCTCCCTTTGAGCCTGTGGGTTTTATTTCATGTAAGATTTATCTCCTGAAGACTGCAAACAGTTGAGTTTTGTCTTTTTGTCCACATTGCCACAATATGCCTCTAAGTGAGGACATCTAGATAATTAACATTCAGGGTGTATATTGATACATAAGCTTTTGATTCTGTCCTCATATTGTTGGCAGTTTGTTTTGTAGACTTGCTTGTATAATGTTTTACATAGTTCATGGGCTATGTGCATAATAGTATTCTTGAAGTGTTAGGTTTTTATGTTTTGTTTCCATGCTTAGCACTCCTTAAATAAGTTTTGTAAGGGTGGTCTGATTGTAGCAAGCACCTTTAGTGCTTGCTTGTCTGAAAATAATTTACTTTTTTTTAGACTTTTACTTATGAAGCTTAGTAAGATGAAATACAATATTTTTTGTTGTTTTACAGTAACAAATACATTGAATCAAACTAAATGGCCATTGATGATAGACTAGATGAAGAAACTGTGATACAAATATTCTGCAGAATAATAGGCAACCATAAAAAATGAGATAATGTCCTTTGAGAAAATTGAGATAATTTCCTCCAGGGAGCTGTAGGCAATTATCCTTACCAAACTAGTGGAGGATCAGAAGACCTAATACCGTATGCAATTGCAACAAAAGCCAAAATCGAAGAATGGAATCTAATTAAACAAAAAAGCTTCTGCACAGCAAAACTATTATTACAGTGAACAGACTACCTACAGAATGGGAGGAAATTGTTGCAATCTACCCATATGAGAGAGGTCTAATATCCAGAATTTACAAGGAACTTAACATATTTACAAAAATAAAAACAAACAAACTCACTAAAAAGTGAGCAAAGGATATGAACAGACACTTCTTAAAATAACACATTTGTGCAGCCAACAAACATACGGAAAAATGCCCAACATTACTGATCATCAGAGAAATGCACATCAAAACCACGATGAGAGATCTTCTCACACCAGTCACAGTGGAGATTATTAAAATGTCAGGAAACAACTGATGCTGGTGAGGCTGTGGAGACAAAGGAAAACTTTTATACTGTTTTTGGGAATGAAATTAGCTCAACCACTGTGAAAGACAGTATGGTGATACCTCAGTGCCCTAAAACCAGAAATACCAGTCTACCCAGCAATGCCATTACTGGATATATACCCAAAGGATTGTAACTCATTCTACTATAAAGACACATGAACATAAATGTTTATTGCAGCACTATTCATAATAGCAAAGACTTGGAATCAACCCAAATGCCTATCAGTGATAGAGTAGATAAAGGAAATGTGGCACATATACAACATGGAATAATATGCAGGCATAAAAATGGATGAGTTCATGTCTTTTGCAGGGACATGGATGAAGTGGGAAACCATCATTCTCAGCAAACTAACACAGGAACAGAAAACCAAATGAGAGGTGAAGCCATCTGGACTTCTGGGTTTGGTGGGGACTTGGAGAACTTTTCTATCATACAAGAGGATTGTAAAATTGACCTATCAGTGCTCTGTAAAATGGACCAATCAGCAGGACGTGAGTGGGAACAAATAAAGAATAAAAGCTGGCCATCCCAGCCAGCAGTAGCAACCTACTTGGGTCCCCTTCCACACTGTTGAAGCTTTGTTGTTTTACTCTTTACAATAAATCTTGCTGCTGCTCAAACTTTGGTTCTGTGCCACCTTTGAGAGCTGTAACACTCACCGCTAAGGTGTGCAGCTTCATTCTTGAAGTGACCAAGACCACGAACCTGCTAGAAGGAAGCAACTCTGGACACAACACCTTTAAGTGCTGTAACACTCACCGTGAAGATCCGCAGATTCATTGTTGAAGTAAGCAAGACCACGAACACATCTGAAGGGGCAAACTCCAGACACACCACCTTTAAGAGCTGTAACACACACCAAAAAGGTCTGCAGCTTCATTCTTGAGGTCAGCGAGACCACAAACCCACTGGAAGGAACAAACTCCGAACACACAAACACTGCAATTTCTCACTCATAAGTGGGAGTTGAAAAATGAGAATACATGGACATAGGGAGGGGAACATCAAACACTGCAGACTGTTGGAGGGTGGGGAGCTAAAAGGGAATAGCATTAGGAGAAATACGTAATGTAGATGACAAACTGATGGGTGCAGCAAACAAGCGTATACCTCTGTAACAAACCTGCACATTCTGCACATTATCACAGAACTTAAAGTATAATAAATAAATAAAATGGAAGGCAAACAGGATAGAATAATGATACTGTGGTAAAACAAATCATGACAGTGTTCATTTATGGTTAAAAGTGCCTCTGTGGCTGGGCTGGTGGCTCACCCCTCTAATCCCAGCACTTTGGGAGGCCAAGGTGGGCAGATCTCGAGGTCAGGAGATTGAGACCATCCTGGCTAACATGGTGAAACCCTGTCTCTACTAAAAGCACACAAAAAAATTAGCTGGGTGTGGTGGTGGGCACCTGTAGTCTCAGTTACTTGAGAGGTGGGAGGCTGAGGCAGGAGAATGGTGTGAATCTGGGATGTGGAGCTTGCAGTGGGCCGTATTGCACCACTGCACTCCAGTCTGGGTGACACAGCGAGACTGACTCAAAAAAAAACAAAAACAAAAACAAAAGCAAAAACAAAAAAAAGCCTTCCTATCTCAAAAAAAAAAAAAAATCAAAAGTAAGCCTCTGTATTTTTCCAAACATTGTAAGATTTTAAATTTCTTTTAAATTATTACTGTTAAAATTATGCATTTAATGCATTACAATGTGTAATGTCTGGTATCTGATAGCCTGGAGCCACACTGAGCCTGATTAAGCACCTGGAACAGAGAACACAGTCTTCATTTTCTTCAAAATTTATTATTAGACCTAGTTGCTGTGACTGTCATCTTTGCATTAGAGAGCTACACAGGGATTCGTCATCAACTCTTGAAAATAGATATTATGATTTCCTGGTGTCTTCTTATTTCCAGTGTTCAAAAGATCACACTTTAAGGAGCACTTTTAGGTTTTTCAAAATTTATACCAAGAAACTATCATCAGAGTGAACAGGCATCCTACAGAGTGAGAGAAATTTTTTGCCATCTATCCATCTGACAAAGGGCTAATATCCAGAATCTGCAAATAACTTACACAAATTTACAAGAAACAAAAATAATCCTATTAAGAAGTGGATGAAGGATATGAACAGACACTTCTCAAAGGAAGATATTTATGGGCTGGGTGTGGTGGCTCATGCCTGTAGTCTCAGCACTTTGGGAGGCCGAGGTGGGCAGATCACGAGGTCAGGAAATGAAGACCATCCTGGCTATTCCATCTCAAAAAAAAAAAAAAAGAAGAAGAAGCCATTTGTGCAGCCAATAAACATATGAAAAAATGCTTATCCTCTCTGGTCATTAGAGAATTGCCAATGAAACCCACAGTGAGATACCATCTCATGATGATATCTCATTATGGTGATCATTAACAAGTCAGGAAACAACAAATGCTGAAGAGGTTGTGGAGAAATAAGAACATCACACTCTGGGGACTGTTGTGGGGTGCGGGGAGGGGGAAGGGATAGTATTAGGAGATATACCTAATGCTAAATGATGAGTTAATGGGTGCAGCAAACCAATATGGCACATGGATACATATGTAACAAACCTGCACATTGTGCACATGTACCCTAAAACCTAAAGTATAATAATAAAAAAAAGAAATAGGAGCACTTTTACACTGTTGGTGGGAGTGTAAATTAGTTCAACATAGAACTAATAGAAGACAGTGTGTTGATTACTCAAGGATCTAGAAACAGAAATACCATTTGACCCAGCAATGCTATTACTGTGTATACTCAAAAGATTATAAATTATTCTATTATAAAGACACATGCACATGTATGTTTACTGTAGCACTATTCACAGCAGCAAAGACTTTGAACCAATCCAAATGCCCATGAATGATAGACTGGATAAAGAAAATGTGGCTCATATACACCGTGGCATACTATGCAACTACAGAAAAGAATGAGTTTATGCCCTTTTGCAGGGACATGGGTGAAGCTGGAAACCATCATTCTCAGCAAACTAACACAGGAACAGAAAACCATACCCCACATTTTCTCACTCATAAGTGATAGTTGAATAATGAGAACACATGGACACAGGGAGGGGAACATCACACACCAGGGCCTGTCAGAGGGTAGGGGGTTGGGGGAGAATAGTGTTAGGAGAAATACCTAATGTAGATGATTGGTTGATGGGCAGAGCAAACCATCAAGGCACTTGTATACTCATGTAACAAACCTGTATGTTCTGTACGTGTATCCCAGAATTTGTTATAATAAAATAAAAATAAAATAAAAAAATCATACCATACAACTTGTAGTCAGACTTCTGCTGATTTTTTTCTGTCCTCTGTATTGACACTTACACTACTTACTCTTTTTCTTTGCAGAATTGACATATGTGTGAGATTAGGAATATGCTTGCCAGTAGCTTTGTGCTTTCAGTAGCACCTACACTAAGTTCAATTACCAACAAAGAGTAAATTCATTGCAGTCACTTAATGGTTTTGATTGATTACCATATTTGCTCTTCTGGCATTTGTCTATTTGAAAAAGCTTCTTTTGTGGAATCAATATTGGTGGAAATGGTGTTTACCTTTTCTAAATTTTCCTGTTGATTTATACTTGTTCCCACCTATAGCTACCACATCAACAAATCCCCACTTGATTTGTCATAGAAAGTTTTCATAACAATTATATATTGTCAATGAGCAGCCATGTCTGAAAATGCTGCTCAGTGTATATTGCTATATATAACACTTTTGATTAATCATAAAACAATATGAATGTTTTGTCATATAGTTTATATTTTTAAATGACTGTGATGACCATTGGGCATTTGTACATAAAATGACAATAAATTTTATCATAAATAACCCTATTCTAAAAATTACATATTTTGATAAAGATGAGGAAAGAGGTTTTAGAAAACTTCTTTTTCTCAGTGAAAATATTAGTTGCACGCAAAACAGCTCCTGAATTTGTGTAAATGGCTTCTTCTTTTTAGTAGACTTATTTTTGTTTCAGATACCTATTTTAAGCCCACATAATCAGTCATTTATTTCTGGTTAATTTAATTATAACATTTTCTCCACTTTATCCATCATTATGTAGACACATTGGACTTAGAATATTAAAAATAGTCTATTGTGAAAGCCAATATAATAAGGATTCACTGGACCTGCATTTTCTCTCTCCTGATAGTGCTTGGTTTATACCTCAGCTCTAATAATCCTTGGGCATCATATCATAGTGAGAACCATAAGTTTTTACTCTATCTACTAGATCCCAGTTCTTTGCACTGTGGACAAAATATAGGTGACTTTTGTGATTATTTTCTTCTATAGTACTCCTCCCAGGTTGGCAGCATATTATTGCAAATATCAAATTTTTTTCATAGCAAAGTATCCAGATTTCTCAAGTAAAAATACAAACAGAAAACTAGTTTTAAAATTTAAATAAACAATGAATATCTTTGGGATGCACATATATGCTATTGAAATCTATTAGTTGTTAGCTTCTGTGAGTGTAGCTAAATTTCCGAAAGAAGTATAAAAATAATCATACTTTAGCCACCAATGCTATGATAGTCTTTTCTTGTCCAGCATCAGGACCAGTGACCTCAAGAGCCTTGTTAGAAAAATACTCCACCTGATAATTCAGCAGATCAGTATTTTTCAGTGCATAATAGTCATTTACAGTGAGAGGAGCATGAAATACATGGTATAAACAGAATATACCATGGGGGAAAATAAATTATTAAAACTCTTATATAGATAATTATTTATCTAATTATTTTACTTTTTATTGTATTGCTTATACTGTATGTACTTTTAATAAAAGTAAACAAACTGTAGTTTTTAAGCAATTGCACACCTCTTATTAGCCCAAGTTCAAGTATTATACAGGAAAAATATAGTCTTCAAAATACGAAAGCCATTAAACTTTTAAGTCCTGATGCTTCTTTTCTGTTTCCGTCATGACAACAGAACCAAAGTGAACTGAGGGTGAAGATGCATGTTGATAAATCTATCTGTTATTTGGTTCTGGGAGATAAAACAAATGTTTATTTACTACCTCAAGCTTTTGGAGTTTTACGTTAATGACATTTCAACTGCACATTATATCATTTATAAGTACATATTAAGTGGTTTCAGTGCAATGTTCTATCTCAGTCATTTATGAATAGGACACAGTAAGACTCATTGTCAACATTACTCCATTGTTTTCATGACCTTCAAATTATAATTGTAATTAGACACATTTACATCTCACAAAAATTTGAATTTATGTTGAGTTTTTCTGTTTTCTTGTGCCATTAAGCTGCATTTATCTAAGCACTGAATTAAATTAATTTGATAGGACACTCATGTCTCTATCTTGCCCAGTAACATTAGAAGGGTGTCAATTTCAGATTTTTCCTCATTTCTCTTATGGGCATTTAGTGCTATAAATTTTCCTCTAAAAAGTGCTTTAATTCTGTCCTAGAGATCCTAGAGATTCTGAAGTGTTGTGCCTTTGTTCTTATTGGTTTCAAGGAAAATATTTTTGCCTTCATTTCATTATTTCCCCGGTAGTCATTTAGGAGCAGCCTGTTCAGTTTCCATGTAGTTGTGTGGTTTTGAGTGAGTTTCTTAATTCTGAGTTCTAATTTGATTGCACTATGGTCTGAGAGACTGTTATGATTTCTATTCTTTTGCATTTGCTGAGGAGTGTTTTACTTCCAATTATGTGGTCAATTTTAGAATAAATCTGATGAAGTGCTGAGGAGAATGTATATTCTATTGATTTGTGTGGAGAGTTGTGTAGATATCTATTAGGTCTGCTTGGTCCAAAGTCCTGAATATCCTTGCTAATTTTCTGCCTCATTGATCTGTCTAATATTGACAATAGGATGTTAAAATCTCACACTATTATTGTGTGAGAGGCCAAGTCTCCTTGTAGCTCTCTAAGAACTTGCTTTATGAATCTGGGTGCTCCTGTATTGTGTGCACATATATTTAGGGTAGCTAGCTCCTCTTACTGGATTGATCCCTTTACCATTATGTAATGGCCTTCTTTGTCTCTTTTGATCTTTGTTGGTTTAAAGTCTGATTTATCAGTGATTAGGATTGCAACTCCTGCTTTTTTGGATTCCATTTGCTTGGTAAATATTCTTCCATCCTTTTATTTTGAGGCCTTGTGTATCTTTGCATGAGACATGGGTCTCCTGAATAAAGCACACTGATGGGTCTTGACTCTATCCAATCTGACATTCTGTGTCTTTTAATTGTGGCATTTAGCTCATTTACAGATTAATATTGTTACATGTGAATTTATTCCTGTCATTATGACACTAGCTGGTTGTTTTGCCCATTAGTTGATGCAGTTTCTTCCTAATGTTGATGTTCTTTACAATTTGGTATGTTTTTGCAGTGGCTGGTACCAGTTGTTCCTTTCCATGTTTAGTGCTTTCTTGAGGAGCTCTTGTAAGAGAGGCCTGGTGGTGATAAAATCTCTCTGCATTTGCTTGTCTGTAAAGGATTTTATTTCTCCTTCACTTTTGAAGCTTAGTTTGGCTGGATATGAAATTTTGACTTGAAAATTATTTTCTTTAAGAATGTTGAATATTGGCATCTACTCTCTTCTGGCTTGAAGGGTTTCTATGGAGACACCCGATGTTAGTTTCTTGAGCTTCTCTTTGTGGGTAACCCAACCTTTCTTTGTGGCTGCGTTTAACACTTTTTCCTTCATTTCAACCTTGGTGAATCTACGATTATTTGTCTTGGAGTTGCTCTTCTCAAGGAGTATCTTTGTGGTGTTCTCTGCATTTCTTGAATTTGAATTTTGGCCTGTCTTGCTAGGTTGGGGAAGTTCTCCTGGAAAACATCCTGAATAGTGTTTTCCAACTTGGCTCCATTCTCCCTATCACTTTCAGGTACACTCGTCAACTGTAGATCTGGTCATTCCACATAGTTCCATATTTCTTGTAGGCTTTGTTTGTTCCTCTTCATTCTTTTCCCTCTAATCTTGTCTTCTTGCTTTATTTCATTAAGTTGATCTTCAGTCACTCATATCCTTTCTTCTGCTTGATCGATTCAGCTGTTGATACTTGTGTATGCTTCACGAAGTTCTCATGCTGTGTTTTTCTGATCCATCAGGTCATTTATGTTCTTGTCTAAGCTCATTATGCTAGTTAGCAAGTCATCCAACCTTTTTTCAAGGTTTCAATTCCTTGCATGGGGTTAGAACATGCTCCTTCAACTCAGAGGAGTTTGTTATTACCCACTTTCTGAAGCCTACATCTGTCAATTCATCAAACTCTTTCTCCATCCAGTGTTGTTCCCATGCTTGCAAGGAGTTGTGATCCTTTGGGGGAAAAGAGGCATTTTGGCTTTTGCAATTTTCAGCCTGTTTCTGCTGGTTTCTCCCCATCTTTTTGGATTTATCCAGCTTTGGTCTTTGATGTTGGTGACCTTCGGATGGTGTCTTTAAGTGGACATGCTATCCCTTTCTGTTTGTCAGTTTTCCTTCTAACAGTCATGGCACTCCACTGAAGGTTTGCTGGAATTTGCTGGAGTTCCAATCCCGACCCTGTATGCCTGGGATCACCAGTAGAGACTGCAGAACAGCAAAGAATGTTGCCTGTTCTTTCCTCTGGAAGCTTCATCCCAGAGGAGCACTTGCAAGTTGCCAGCCAGAGCTCTCCTGTATGAGGTGTCTGTTGGCCCTGAATGGGATGTGTAGCCCAGTCAGGATACACAGGGGTCAACAACCCACTTGAGGAGGCATTCTGACCCTCAGCAGAGCTCCAACACTGTGCTGGGAAGTCTGCTCCTCTCTTAAGAGCCATCAGGCAGGGAAGTTTAAGTCTGCTGAAGCTTCCCCCACAGCTGCCCTTTCTCTTTTTTATTATTATAATTTATGTTCTAGGGTACATGGCACAACGTGCAGGTTTGTTACATATGTATACATGTGCCATGTTGGTGTGCTGCACCCGTTAACTCGTCATTTACATTAGGTATGTCTCCTAATTCTATCCCTCCCCCTTACACCAGGACAGGCCCCAATGTGTGATGCTCCCCACCCTGTGTCCAAGTGTTCTCATTGTTCAGTTTCCACCTATGAGTGAGAACATGCGGTGTTTGGTTTTCTGTCCTTGCAATAGTTTGCTCAGATTGATGGTTTCCAGCTTCATCCATGTCCCTACAAAGGACAAAACCTCATCATTTTTTATGGCTGCATAGTATTCCATGGTGTATATGTGCCACATTTTCTTAATCCAGTCTATCATTGTTGCACATTTGGGTTGGTTACAAGTGTTTGCTATTGTGAATAGTGCTGAAATAAACATATGTGCCAATGTGGCTTTATAGAAGTATGATTTATAATCCTTTGGGTATATGCCCAGTAATGGGATGTCTGGGTCAAATGGAATTTCTAGTTCTAGATACTTGAGGAATTGCCACACTCTCTTCCACAATGGTTGAACTAGTTTACAGTCCAACCAACAGTGTAAAAATGTTCCTGTTTCTCCAAATCCTCTCCAACACCTGTTGTTTCCTGACTTTTTAATGATCGTCATTCTAACTGCTGTGAGATGGTATCTCATTGTGGTTTTGATTTGCATTTCTCTGATGGCCACTGATGATGATTTTTTTTTTTCATGTGTCTCTTGGCTTCATAAATGTCTTCTTTTGAGAAGTATCTGTTCATATCCTTTGCCCAATTTTTGATGGGGTTCTTTGATTTTTTTCTTGTAAATTTGTTTAAATTTTTGTAGACTCTGGATATTAGCCCTTTGGTAGATGAGTAGCTTGTACAAATTGCCTCCCATTCTGTAGGTTGTCTGTTCACTCTGATGTTAGTTTCTTTTGCTGTGCAGAAGCTCTTTCATTTAATTAGATACTATTTGTCTATTTTGGCTTTTGTTGCCATTGCTTTTGGTGTTTTAGTCATGAAGTCCTTTCCTATGCCTATGTCCTGAATGGTATCACCTAGGTTTTCTTCTAGGGTTTTTATGGTTTTAGTTCTAAGTCTTTAATCCATCTTGAATTAATTTTTGTATAAGGTGTAAGGAAGGGATCCAGTTTCAGCTTTCTACATATGGCTAGCCAGTTTTCCCAGCACCATTTATTAAATAGGAAATCCTTTCCCCATTTATTGTTTTTACCAGATTTCTCAAAGATCAGATGGTTGTAGATATGTGGTATTATTTCTGAGGGCTCTATTCTGTTCCATTGGTCTATATCTCTGTTTTGGTACCAATACCATGTTGTTTTTCTTATTGTAGCCTTGTATATTTTGAAGTCAGGTAGTGTTATGCCTCCAGCTTTGTTCTTTTGGATTAGGGATTATCTTGGCAATGCAGGCTTCTTTTTGGTTCCATATGCACTTTAAAGTAGATTTCCCAATTCTGTAAAGAAAGTCATTGGTAGCTTGGTGGGGAAGGCATTGAATATATAAATTATGTTAGGCCGTATGACCATTTTCGTCATACTGATTCTTCCTATCCATGAGCATGGAATGTTTTTCCATTTGTTTGTGTCCTCTTGTATTTCATTGAGCAGTGGTTTGTAGTTCTCCTTGAAGAGGTCCTTCACAACCTTTGTAAGTTGGATTCTTAAGTATTTTTATTCTCTTTGAATCAATTGTGAATGGGAGTTTACTCATGATTTGGCTCTCTGTTTGTCTGTTATTGGTGTATAGAAATGCTTGTGAATTTTGCACATTGATTTTTTATCCTGACACTTTGCTGAAGTTGCTTATCAGGCTAAAGAGATTTTGGGCTGAGATGATGGAGTTTTCTGAAGATATAATCATGTCATCTAAAAAAAAGGGACAATTTGACTTCTTCCTTTCTTGATTGAATACCGTTTATTTCTTTCTCCTGCCTGATTGCCTTGGTCAGAACTTCCAACGCTAAATAGAATAGAAGTGGTGAGACAGGGCATCCCTGTCTTGTGCCACTTTCCAAAGGGAATGCTTTCAGTTTTTGACTATTCAGTATGATATTGGCTGTGGGTGTGTCATAAATAGCTCTTATTATTTTGAGATACATCCCATCAATATCTAGTTTATTGAGAGTTTTTAGCATGAAAGGCTGTTGAATTTTGTCAAAGGCCTTTTCTGCACCTCTCAAGATAATCATGTGGTTTTTGTCTTTTGTTCTTTTTATATGACTGATTATGTTTATTGATTTGCATATGTTGAACCAGACTTGCATTCCATGGATGAAGCCAAATTGATCATGGCGGATAAGCTTTTTGATGTGCTGCTGGATTCAGTTTGCCAGTATTTTACTGAGGATTGTTGCATCAATGTTCATCAAGGATATTGGTCTAAAATTCTTTTCTTCTTTTGTGTCTCTGCCAGGCTTTGGTATCAGGAGATGGTGGCCTGATAAAATGAGTTAGGGAGGATTCCCTCTTTTTCTATTGATTGGAGTAGTTTCAGAAGGAATGGTAGCAGCTCCTCCTTGTACCTATGGTAGAATTTGGCTGTGAATCCATATGGTCCTGGACTTTTTTTTGTTGGTAGGCTATTAATTATTGTCTCAATTTCAGGGCCTGTTATTGGTCTATTGAGGGATTCAACTTCTTCCTGGTTTAGTCTTGGGAGGGTGTATGTGTCCAGGAATTTATCCATTTCTTCTAGATTTTCTAGCTTCTTTGCATAGAGGTGTTTATAGTAATCTCTGATGGTAGTTTGCATGTCTCTGGAATTGGTGGTGATATCCCCTTTATTATTTTTTATCACATGTATTTGATTCTTCTTCCTTTTCTTCTTTATTAGTCTTGCTAGCAGTCTATTAATGTTTTTGATCTTTTAAAAAAATCAGCTCCTGGATTCATTGATTTTTTGAAGAGTTTTCTGTTTCTCTATCTCTTTCAATTCTGCTCTGATCTTAGTCATTTTTGCCTTATGCTAGCTTTTGAATGTGTTTGCTCTTGCTTCTCAAGTTCTTTTAATTGTGATGTTAGGGTGTTAATTTTAGACCTTTCCTGCTTTCTCTTGTGGGCATTTCATGCTATAAATTTCCCTCTACACACTGCTTTAAATGTGTCCCAGAGATTCTGGTATGTTATGTTTTTGTTCTCATTGGTTTCAAAGAACATCTTTATCTCTGCCTTCATTTCCTTCTATACCCAGTAGTTACTCAGGAACAGGTTGTTCAGTTTCCATGTAGTTGAGAGGTTTTGAGTGAGTTTCTTAATACTGAGTTCTAGTTTGATTCCACTGTTGTCTGAGAGACAGTTTGTTATAATTTCTGTTCTTTTACATTAACTGAGGAGTGCTTTACTTCAACTATGTGGTCAGTTTTAGAATAAGTATGATGTGGTGTTGAGAAGAATGTATATTCTGTTGATTTGGGGTGGAGAGTTCTGTAAATGTCTATTAGGTCCACTTGGTGCAGAGCTGAGTTCAATTCCTGGATATCCTTGTTAAATTTATGTCTCATTGATCTGTCTAATGTGGACAGTGGGGTGTTAAATTCTCCCATTATTATTGTGTAGGAGTCTAAGTCTCTTTGTAGGTCTCTAAGGACTTGCTTTATGAATCTGGTGCTTCTGTATTGGGTGCATATATATTTAGGATAGTAAGCTCTTCTTGTTGAATTGATCCATTTACTATTATGTAATGGCCTTCTTTGTCCCTTTTCATCTTTGTTGGTTTAAAGTCTGTTTTATCAGACACTATTATTGCAACCCCTGCTTTCTTTTGTTTTCCATTTCCTTGGTAGAGCTTCCTCCATCCTTTAATTTTGAGCCTATGTGTTTCTCTGCACGTGAGATGGGTCTCCTGAATAAAGCACACTGATGGGTCTTGACTCTTTATCCAATTTGCCAGTTTGTGTCTTTTAATTGAAGCATTTAGCCCATTTACATTTAAGGGTAATATTGTTATGTGCGAATTTGATCCTGTCATTATAATGTTAGCTAGTTAGTTGATGTAGTTTCTTCCTAGTATCAATGGTCTTTACAATTTGGCATGTTTTTTGCAGTGGCAGTTACCAGTTGTTCCTTTCCATGTTTAGTGCTTCCTTCAGGAGCTCTTGTAAGGCAGGCCAGGTGGTGACAAATCCTCTCAGAATTTGTTTATCTGAAAGGATTTTATTTCTCCTTCACTTATGAATCTTAGTTTGGCTGGATATGAAATTCTGGGTTGAAAATTCTTTTCTTTAAGAAAGTTGAATTTTTACCAGGTGTCTAACAAAGACTGCTGTTATCTGATTGGCTTTTTTTGGTGGAACCCTTACCATTTTTTCCTTCATTTCAACTTTGGTGAATCTGACATTATTTGTCTTGGAGTTGCTCTTCTTGAGGAGTATCTTTGTGGTGTTCTCTGTATTTCCTGAATTTGAATGTTAGCCTGCCTTGCTAAGTTGGGGAATTTCTCCTGGTAATATCACCAAGAGTGTTTTCCAAATTGGTTCCATTCTCCCCATCACTTTTAGGTGCACCAATCAGATCCAGATTTGTTCTTTTCACATAGTCCCATATTTCTTGGAGGCTTTATTTCTTTTTACTCTTTCTTCTCTAAACTTCTCTTCTCACTTCATTTCATTCATTTGATCTTCAATCACTGATACCCTTTCTTCCACTTGATCAATTCAGCTACTGAAGCTTGTGCATGCTTCACGTAGTTCTCATGCTATGGTTTTCAGCTCCATCAGGCCATTTAAGGACTTCTCTACACTGTTTATTCTAGTTATCCATTCATTTAATATTTTTTCAAGGTTTTTAGTTTCTTTGTGATGGGTTTGAACATCCTCCTTTTGCTCAGAGAATTTTGTTATTACTGATTTACTGAAGCCTTCTCCTCTCAACTTGTCAAAGTCATTCTCTGTCCAGCTTTGTTCCATTGCTGACAAGGAGCTGTGTTCCTTTGGAGGAGAAGAGGCACTCTGATTTTTCGTATTTTGGCTTTTCTGCTCTGGTTTCTCCCCATTTTAGTGGTTTTATCTACCTTTGGTCTTTGATGATGGTGATGTACAAATGGGATTTTGGTGTGGATGTCATTTCTGTTTGTTAGTTTTCCTTCTAACAGTCAGGACCCTCAGCTGCAGGTCTGTTGGAGTTTGCTGGAGGTGCACTCCAGACCCTGTTTGCCTGGGTATCACCAGTGGAGTCTGCAGAACAGCAAATATTGCAGAATGGCTGATGGTGCTGCCTGATCCTCCCTCTGGAAGCTTCATCTCAGAGGGGCACCCAGCTGTATGAAGTATCAGTTTGCCCCTACTGACAGATGTTTCCCAATTAGGCTACTCAGGGGTCAGAGACCCACTTGAGGAGGCATAGTGTCCGTTCTCAGATCTCAAACTCTGTGCTGGGAGAACACTACTCTCTTCAAAGCTATCAGACAAGGATGTTTAAGTCTGCAGAAGTTTCTGCCACCTTTTTTTCAGTTGTGTCCAGACCCCATAGGTGATGTCTACAGAGGCAGGCAGGTCTCCTTGAGCTGCAGTGGGCACCATCCAGTTGGAGTTCCTAGGCCACTTTGTTTAGCTTTTCAAGTCTCAGCAATGGTGGATGCCCCTCCTCCCTTTTGCTGCTGGCTTGCAGTTCCATCTCAGACTGCTGTGCTAGCAGTGAGCAAGGCTCCGTAGGCATGAGACCCTCTGAGCCAGGCGCAGGATATAATGTCATGGTGTGCCATTTGCTAAGGCCACTGGAAAAGCACAGTATTAGTGTGGGAGTGTCCTGAATTTCCAGGTACTGTCTGTCACAGTTTATCTTTGCGAGGAAAGGGAATTCCCCAACACCTTGTGCTTCTCAAGTCAGGCAATGCTGTGCCCTGCTCCGTGGGCTGCACCAACTGTCTGACAAGCCCCAGTGAGATGAACCTGGTACCTCAGTTGGAAATGCAGAAATCACCTGTCTTTTGCATTGCTCATGCTCAGAGCTGCAGACTAGAGGTCTTCCTATTCGGCCATCTTGGAACCACCAGGGACAGCCGGTCCTTTCTCCATGTACTCTGTCCCAGGTTGATGGGGCTTTTATCTATAAGGCCCTGACTGGGGCTGCTGCCTTTTTTTCTGCAACGCCCCACCCAGATAGGAGAAATCTGGCAGTCCAGCCACAGCAGCCTTGCTGAGCTGCAGTGGACTTAGCCCTGTTTGAACTTCTTGGCAGCTTTGTTTACACTGTGAACATAACAACACCAACTCGAGCCTCAGCAATAGTGGACACGCTTCCCCCATCCAAGCTCAGGCATCCCAGTTAGATCTAAGACTGTCGTTGTGCTGGCAGTGAGAATTTCAAGCCAGTGAATGTTAGTTTGCTGGGCCCTATGGGGGTGGGACCTGCCGAGCCAGGCCACATGGCTCCCTACATTCAGCACCTTTTTCCAGAGAGGCTAACAGTTCTGTCTCACTGGTATTCCAGGCACTTCTCAGGTATGGAAAAAAAAACAAAAAAAACAAAAAAAACTCCTACAGCTAGTTTGATGTCTGCCCAAATGGCTGCCCAGTTTTGTGCTTGAAACCCAGGGCCCTGGTGGGGTAGGCACCACAGGGAATCTCCTGGTTTGTGGGTTGCAAAGACTGTGGGACAAGGGCAGTATCTGGGCTGGAGTCCCTGGTTCCTCAGGCTCAGTCCCTCATGGCTTCCCTTGGGCAGGGGAGAAAATTCCCTGGTTCCTTGTACTTCCTGGGTGAGGTGACATCCTACCCTGCTTTGGCTCCTCCTCCATAGGCAGCATCCACTCTCCAACCAGTCAAAGTGACATGAACCGGGTACCTAATTTAGAAATGCAGAACTCACCCACCTTCTGTATCAATCAGGCTGGGAACTGCAGAGCAGAGCTATTCCTATTGGCCATCTTGATCAGTAGACCAGTATATTATTTTCAAATAACCGTAGTGGATACAAGTTTCTAATCAAAAGTGTCCAAAAATGTAACAGAGAAAAAAAGTAAAACTGTTAAAACATTAACATACCAGAAGGACTATTAGCTATTACTTTTTCAATTGTTTGAAAATTTTAAGCACTAGCATAAAATTTTATTCAATTCAACTGTGTACATATAATTGAGTAGTTTGTATATGTTCATAGTATCAATGTTTGAAATAGAAAAGGAGAGAGTGCTGAAGAAAGATATAATTTCAAAAGAGTGAGGTCCAAGTATAGTGAGAGCACAAATAGTGTATATACTAGAAGGGTGAGATTGTGAATATGTTTGTGTTTTGTTTTTACCCCTTGGTGTAGAAAATAATGCAGAGGCTAGCTTATCAAGAATTTACATGCAATAGCTAAGGTTTATCAAGAGTAAGAGGATAAAATAAAATAAGAAAAAGATGTGTGGTAAATTTGACTGCTAAAGAATGAACATTGATGAGGTAAGGTCCTTTAGTTTTATTCCAGGTACATATTTTTAAAATTCTTTTGTCAGGAAGAATTTTGTTATTGGACCCTCAGTCAACACCTTTCTCCTTTTCCTCTAAATCTTAATACTCCTCAAATGCAGGCCTAAGCTCCATGATGTGATCACCTTTCACTTGGCATTCACCCATGTAATGATGCTCCTCATTGCAGTGTTTTTCTTCAGGCCTCTTTGAGTCCAATGTGATCATCTCAACAGCAGAAAACACATTCTCCAGTGAGCTTCATTATCAGAGGAATGTTTTTTATTGTGAAAGAAATTCTTCCCGAACGTGTTCTATGTAGGAATCTTGTAAATTTCAAGTGCATACCTGGTGATTCTCTTTTTCAGGCATAGAGACAATTTCTGAACACTCAGCACCAAACTCTCCATCAGAATATCCCCAGAGAAGAGAGCCAACCGTACCATATTGTTGCTGGTCAGTTTCTGTGTGGTGATGTACTGAGTGAATATCATTAGTTTGTCTTTTCTAACCATGTTGTGAGCCTATAACCCAGTCACCCTGGAAATTTGAAAGCTGATTCTCAATCTCTATGTACTGTCTGTCCTTTGGTACAAATCAGTTCTGATAAAATAATGACAAATATTCTGTAAAATGTACATAATGCCACTCATTTTTTGTAAGGCCTTACTGGACAAAATTCTTCTGAAAAGAAACAGATTACTCTGCTGTGAGTTAAATTATTCATTTAGCATATACTTTTTTAACTGACTTAGGTACATCATGTAAAGAAAAATTCATTATGTCTAAATACTTTTGGTATTGCTAGGGACAGTTTAGTTTCTTTAGTTCAATGTCCACTCAGATTTATTGTTACTAATCCAAATCTTTTACTATTTTCTTTTTATTTTTAATTTTATAAAAAAGAACTTTTTCTCATTTTTTATTAAAGATAGGATTTTGCTCTGTAGCATAGGCTGGAGGACAGTGGCACAATCACAGCTTACTGCAGCCTTGACCTCCCAGGCAAACACAACACTCCCACCTCACCTTCCTTAGCAACTGGGACTACAAGCATGTGCCACTAAGTCCAGATAATTTTTACATTTTTTGTAGAGATGGAGTTTTGCCATGTTGCCCACTCTTGTCTGGAAATCTTGGGCTCAAGCAATCCCACACCTCAGTCACCTAAAGTGCTTGGATTGCAGGCATAAGCCATTGTGCCCAGGTGAGAATTCTACATTTTAAGTACTTTTTAAATTTATTTTTCTTTTTCAAACATAATGCCTTTCTGAATTAAAAAATTTATATTTTTTCCTGAAACTAGAAAAAAAATTTTTACTGAATAGTTAATTTAAAAATATTGATTTTTATTTTAATTTTAGAAAGATAAATCACTATGAATGTTGACTTTAATTATTTTAATATATCCTAGAGAAACAACTAGATTACATTTATTTTATTTCATTCTACTCTTCATATGTGTATAATTTTATTTGTAGTTTTTATTAACTTTTCTTCTTTTAGTGTACTTAACTATATTGTGTTCAATATTCTGGCTCATTAATATTTTCATTGACTCAGACTAATCTAGTGTTTACCTATATGTTATATATTAAGTAGATTAGTTGCACTTTCAGTTGTTTATATTTGACTGTTTTCTAAATATGGCTTACTGAGCTATGGTTTCTTGTTCTTTTCAGATTGCTATTATTTTTCTTTTGCATTGACTTGAACACATTGAATATGAGTCTTATAACTGGTGTAACATAAGTTGTAATTTGGTTTTCACTTATGGGTGATACCACATTTGTAATGTGATACATTTATGCCTGATTTTTTTGGTTTTCTCCATTTGCCTTATGGATGGTTGGACAACCCACATGGATTTGGCATCTGTGTAATCATATCTAAGAGGATAACTTGTTTTGTAGTTTGATCACTTTCTTGATTTTTTTTGTTTACTTAGGTACCTAGAATGTGCTCATGTTTTTCTTTCAACTCTCTTGAGCATTTTAAAGATACTTACAACTTTCTGAGAAGTTGAGCTTTTCAAATTTAAAAATTTTAGAATCTGTAGTACTTTTCCAAAAGGCCAAAATATGGACAGTGCACACATGAGGAAAATATTTCACATTTTTAATAACATGTAACAGCATGTCATGAGAAATTTCAAGTATTTTATTTAGAACTCTTCTCAATATTCTGCAAAGTAATAATAATTTGTGGCATGTATTTTTCAATACAAGAAAATTGATTTTATATTGTTCGCAAATTTCTGAAATAAAGCTGCTCCACTGCAGAGAATAGCACCTACATATGACCAGAATTACTATTTTTCTCTGCCATTACACTAAAATTAGCAAAAGTATTTACATGAATTCAAGTTTTTGGCTTCCAACACTATGCTTCTTCTTTAACTCTTTTCTGAGTTTATAAAAATCTCAGTTTGAATTCTCTGTTTATTCATAACTTAATTTCAAAAATCATTATGAGCTGGTGTGGTGGCTCACGCCTGTAATCCCCGCACTTTGGGAGGCTGAGGCAGGTGGATCATGAGGTCAGGAAATCGAGACCATCCTGGCTAACACGGTGAAACCTCCTCTCTCTTAAAAAAAAAAAAATACAAAAAATTAGCAGGGCAGGATGGCGGGCGCATGTAGTCCTAGCTACTCTGGAGGCTTAGGCAGGAGAATGGCATGGACCTGG
>NW_026652300.1:740590-891799 GCF_009828535.3 Hylobates moloch
AATTTACCAGAAAAAAATAAACAACCCCATCAACAAGAGGGCAATGAATATGAACAGATGCTTCTCAAAAGAAGACATTTATGCAGCCAACAGACACATGAAAATATGCTCGTCATCACTGGCCATCAGAGAAATGCAAATCAAAACCACAATGAGATACCATCTCACACCAATTTGAATGACAATCATTAAAATGTCAGGAAACAACAGGTGCTGGAGAGGATGTGGAGAAATAGGAACACTTTTAAACTGTTGGTTGAACTGTAAACTTGTTTAACCATTGTGGCAGACAGTGTGGGGATTCCTCAGGGATCTAGAACTAGAAATAGCATTTGACCCAGACATCCCATTACTGGATATATACCCAAAGGATTATAAATCATGCTGCTATAAAGACACATGCACACACATATTCATTGTGACACTATTCTCAAAAGCAAAGACTTGAAACTAACCCAAATGTCCATCAATGATAGACTAGATTAAGAAAATGTGGCACATATACACCATAGTATACTATGCAGCCATAAAAAAGGATGAGTTCATGTCCTTTGTGGGGACATGGATGCATCCGGAAACCATCGTTCTCGGCAAATTATTGCAAGGACACCCTTATGCTGTCTTCAACGAACTCATATGTATGGATTCCTACAGTCTCAAAGTGAAAAGATGGAGGGAGATTTATCACATAAATAGAAAATCAAAGAGAGATACAGAGAAAGAGAGAGAGAGGAAGTTGCTATATTTGTATTAGACAAAAGAGGCTTTAAGTCAACAACAGTAAAAAAAAGTTATTAAATGATAATAAAGAGTTTAATTCAGCAAGAATTAACCACTATAAATATACATACAAGCAATATTGAAATATCTAGATTTATCAAATGATTGCTTCTCAATGTAAGAGAAGATCTTCACAATACTAGTGAGAAATTTCAACACCATACTGAAAACTCTAGACAGATTATTATAAAAGAAACTAAGAAATTCTGAACTTAAATTGAATACTAGACCAATTAGTCCTAATAGGCATGTAGAAAATACTACAACAAATAACCATAAAATATGCATTCTTCTCAACCACACAAAAAAAATTCTTGAAAATTGACCTAATTTTGTTTTAAAATCTCAATAAATTTTATAAATTTAAAATTATATTAACCAACTTCTTGGACTACAATGGAATAAATATAAAAGTCAATGCCAAGAAAAATCTCAAAAACACACAAATACATAAAAACCAAACCACTTACTCTGCATAACATTTGAATAAACAACAAAATAAAGGTGGAAATCAAAACATTATTTGAAATAAATAAATGTAGAAAAAAATACCATAATTCCTGAAATGTGGCAAAAGCAGTGTTAAGGGGAAGTTTATGAATATTAAATGTGTACACCAAGAAGATAGAAAGATCTGAAATTTGCAACCTTACCTTGCACGTAAAGAATCTAGAAAAACAAGAAAAAAAAGAAACTATACCCAGAGCTACAGAAAAAAAAAAGAATCAGAGCATAATTAAATGAAATTGAAACCCCCGGAAGACATAAGTGGGATAAATAAGATCAATAGACCACTAGCTAGACTATCAATGAAGAAGAGAGGGAAGACCCAATAAGCACAGGCAGAAATGACAAATTTGACATCAAAACTGCTTCCACAAAAGTACAAAAGAGCCTCAGAAGCTACTATAAACCTTTCCAGGCATACAAACTAGGAAATTTAAAGGAAATTAATAAATTCCTAAAATCACAGAATCTTCAAATAATGAACAAGAAAGAACAGAAATCCTACTCAGACTAATAAGGTGTAATAAAATTGAATCAGTAATAAAAAATCATTAGACCCCCAAAAAAGTCCTGTACCAAAAAGCTTCACAGCCAATTTTTTTCAGATATACTAAAAAGCTGATAGAAATACTACTGAAACTATTCAAAAATAAAAAATAAAATTTAAAGGGAAGAAGGATTTAGTTTTTTTGAGACAGATTCTGGCTCTGTAGCCCAGACTGGAGTACAATGGCATGACCTCTGCTCACCGCAACCTCTGCCTCCCAGTTCAAGCAATTATCCTGTCTCAACCTCCCAATTAGTTGAGAATACAAGCGCCCGCCACTACACCCAGCTAACTTTTGTGTTTTTAGTAGAGACAGGGTTTCACTATGTTGGGCAGGATGGTCTTGAAATTCTGACTGCATGATTTGCCCACTTCAGCCTCCCAAAGTGCTGAAATTACAGATGTGACTCCTAATTTATTCTATGTAACAACTATTATCCTGATACTCAAATCTGGCAAAAGCACAACAAAATAGAAAACCACAGACAAGTAACCTCAATGATTGTAGATAGAAAAATTATCAACAAAATATTAGCAACCCAAATCCAGAATTACATCAAGTTTATGCACTATTGTCTAGATGGCTTTGTTCATTGAATTTCAAGATAATTTAATATAGGTAAATCAATAAATGAAATTCAACAAATAAACAATTAACTGAAATAATATAATTATCTCAATAATGCAAAACATGCATTTGATAAGATTGAATATGTCATAATAAGATCACTAAATAAGCTAGGCATCAAAAGAACATAACTTAAAATAATAAGAGCCATCTTTGACAAACACAAGCCAATATCATACTGAATGAGAAAATTGATAGCATTCTCCCTACAAGCTTAACAAGGTAAGAATGTCCATTCTTATCTATCTTACTCAACTTGCTATTGCAAGTCCTAAGCACAGCAATCAGACAAGGGAAAGAAATAAAAGACACACAATTAAGAAAAGAAGTAAAATTATGTCTTTGCAGACAGTATGATTCTATACCTAGAAAATCCTAAATATTTTACAAAAAGGCTCTTTCAGAAGAACAAATTCAGCAAGTATCATGATATAAAATCAGTGTGCAAAAATAAGTAACATTTTTATACACTGATAATTTTCAGGCTGAGATCCAAATAAAGAATGCAATTTGGGCAGGCATGTGTGTCATACCTGTAATCCCAAAACTTTGGGAGGCCAAGCTGGGTGTATCCTTTGATACCAGCCTGGGCAACATGAAGAAACCTTCCCTCTACAAAAATACCAAAATTAGCTGGGTGTGATGGTGCATGCCTGTAGTTCCACCTACTCGGGAGGGCATGAAAATCTCTTGAACCTGGGAGGTGGAGGTTGTATAGAGTTAGCAGATGTTGTGCAGCTGCACTCTAACCTAAGACACAGGGTGAGGTCCTATAATGAAAGAAGTGCAATTTCACTTACAGTAGCCATAAAAATGGAAATAGAGCTAACCAGGAAGGTGAAAAATCTGTGCAAGGGGAACCAAAAATATTGCTAAAAGAACTTATAGATAACACAAACAAATAGCAAAGCATTTAATATAAATTAGTTGAAAAAAATATTGTTAAACTGTTATCTACTCAAAGAAATCTAGAAATTCAGTGCTGTTCTGAACAAATCACCTACATTATTTTTCACAGAAATTACATGAACATTTCTGAAGTTTATCTGGAATTAAAAAATTGCCTGAATAACCAAAGTGATCCCCCCAAACCAGACAAAGGACAGGGGCTTTATATTACTCAACTTCAAATCAAACAATAATGTTACAATAACAAAAATAGCATAATATTGATACAAAAAATAGATACATAGTTTAATGGAAAATAATAGAGTCCAGAAATGTAGTCATACATCTACTACCAACTGATCATCAACAAAGTTGACATAAAAATAAACAATAGGGTTTTGATTTGCTTTTCTCTAATGACAAGTGATGATCAGCTATTTTTCATATGTTTGTTGGCTGCATAAATGTCTTCTTTTGAGAAGTGTCTGTTCATATCCTTTGCCCCCTTTTTAATGGGGTTGTTTGTTTTTTCTTGTAAAGGTGTTTTAGTTTTTTGTGGATTCTGCATATTAGCCCTTTGTCAGATGGATAGATTGCAAAAATTTTCTTTCATTCTATAGGTTGCCTGTTCAGTCTGTTGATAGTTTCTTTTGCTGTGCAGAAGCTCTTTAGTTTAATTAGATCCCATTTATCTATTGTTGCTTTTGCTGCCATTGCTTTTGGTCTTTTACTCATGAAGTCTTTGCCCTTGCCTATGTTCTGAATGGTATTGCCTATGCTTTATTCTAGTGTTTATGTAATTTTAAGTTTTACATTTAAGTCTTTAATCCATCTTGAATTAATTTTTGTGTAAGGTATAAGGAAGGGGTCCAGCTGCAGTTTTCTGCATATGGCCAGCCAGTTTCCCCAGCACCATTTATTAAATAGATAATCCTTTTCCCATTGCTTGTTTTGGTCAGGATTTTTGAAGATCAGATAGTTGTAGATGTAATTATGAGGTCTCTGTTCTGTTCCATTGGTTTATATATCTGTTTTGGTATCAGTACACATCAGTTAGAAGGGCAATCATTAAAAAGTCAGGAAACAACAGATGCTGGAGAGGATGTGGAGAAATAGGAATGCTTTTACACTTTTGGTGGGAGTGTAAATTGGTTCAACCATTGTGGAAGGCAATGTGGTGATTTCTCAAGGATCTAGAACAGGAAATACCATTTGACCCAGCAATCCCATTACTGGGTATATTCCTAAAGGATTGTAACTTATTCTTTTATAAAGACACATGCTTATGTATGTTTACTGTGGCACTGTTCACAATAGCCAAGACCTGGAACCAACCCAAATGCCTATCAATGGTAGATGGATAAAGGAACTGTGGCACATATACACCATGAAATACTATGCAGCCACAAAAAAAGATGAGTTCATGTCCTTTTCAGGGATATGGATGAGGCTGGAAACCATCATTCTCAGCAAACTAACACAGGAACAGAAAGTCAAAGACCACATGTTCTCACTCATAAGTGGGAGTTGAACAATGAGAACACATGGACACAGGAAGGGGAACATTACACACCAGGGTCTGTTGTTGAGTGGTGGGTTACGGGAGCATTAGGATAAATACCTAATGTAGATGACGGGTGGATGGGTGTGGCAAACCACCATGGCACGTGTATACCTATGTAACAAACCTGCTCATTCTGTACATAAACCTTGGAACTTAAAGTAGAATAATAATAATAATAATAATAATAATTATTATTATTATTAATAATAAGTAGTTCTGTAAAATTACAAATAATAAAATATTTTCTTAAAGCTTGTTTCTATACAGTAAATGGGTGAAAGGAGAATTTAAAAAATAAAAAAATATCTCGAGATTACAAAAGTGGAAATAAATTATCACAAACTTAAGGAATACAGCAAAGTAGTGTTACAGGGTAAGTTTATAGCAGTAAGCGCAAAGAAATATTTCTTATAAGCACTTTAATGTTATACCTCAAGATACAGTGAAATAGGCACAAAGTTTAAAGAGGTTAAAAAAATAAAGAAAATAGATACTAGAAAAATAATTGGAAGAGTTGGTGTTTGAAAAATATAGAAAAAATTGACAAACTTTTATTTAAATTAATAAAGACAAAGACTAAAGTAAATAATATTATAAATAAAAGAGCAGCTATTACATGTGATAAAACAGAAATCCAGGATTATAAAACAATCTTGCTAACAACTGTATGCTAAAAAATAATTGGAATACATGAAATAAATGAATAAAATTTTAAACACATAAAACCTAAAAAAACTCAGTAATAAAAATAGTAAATCTATAAAGAAAAACATTGAATAACATATTAAGGTAGAAATAAAATTTCTCTGATGAATTAAAAGCATAAGAATTACAATATCAGCAAGATGGCACAATAGGACAGTGAAGACCAGGGTTACAAATTTTCAAGTAAAAATTTGGAACTCAGTACTGAAGCAAAGCTCATCTTTCATATGGCTTACGTAAGTGCTTGGCTTGATTGTGTCTATGCCCTGGGGCTTTCTGGAATGCTGAATTTAGAAATATGAGTTATATTTTAGAAGACATTTCTAATCAACAAAGCATTCAAGATATAGTGTGGCAGCTTGTAACCACCTATGATTAGATGTGAGAACAAAGAGTGACTTAAGATCAAAACATAATTAAAAGTGGAGCAGAGCAAAATGAAATATTTACAGCATGGCCATGTGTTAGAAAAGGAAAGAGGATTTTCAGGAGAGGAATCCAGGTAGAGCTGTGAAGTAACCACTTGCTAGAGAGATTAAACGTAAGGAAGCCAGGTGCTAATATTCAGAATAATGAATACACTAAAGGTATTCCAGAAACCTTCCAAGTTACATCTTCCATCACAGCATCAGAGACGTAAGAGAACAAACTGCTTTTGAGGGTTGTGTCAAGCACACTGCTTTTCTGTGCCACCTCAAGATGCAGATCCCACATCATGGTCAATCTGTCTCCAACTGGAGCCTAAAGAGCCTCAGGTACAGCTCAGTCTGCCACTCAGAATAGTGCAAGCCATAAGACTGCATGCTTTAGATGAAGAATTAGATCATACTGGTGAAGCCTGTGAAGCTTTCACCTAGATTTCAAAAAAATATGCTAAAAAGCCTAAGTGGTAAAGCATAAGCCTCTGGGAGCAGGAGAGTTCCAACATAGAGACTCAACAAAAGCAGTGAAAAAGGGAAATGTGTGATTGGAGACCTCAAACACAGTATGCCTAGTGGAAACGTGGAAATGATGCTGCCACCCTACAGACTTCAGAATGGTACAGCCACTGGCAGCTTTTATCTTCAGCCTGGAAGAACAACAGTCATTTAACTCCACTCTTTGAGAGCAGCCATGGTGACAAGTGTGTATACATTGTATACATTGCATAGACATCAAGTCAAAAGATACCATTTTGAAGTTTTCAAATTTTTGCTTTGTTTTGGTTTGAGAAGGAATCTCATTCTGTCATCCAGGCTGGAATCTGGTGGCATGATCATAGCTCACGGCAGCTTCCACCTCCCTGGTTCAAGTGATTCTTCTGTCCCAGCATTGCAAGTAACTGGGATTACAGTCACATGCCACCATGCCCAGCTAATATTTGTACATTAGTAGTCATGATTTTCACCATGTTGGCCAGGCTGTTCTTGAAGTGCTGGATTCAAGTTATCAATCCACCTCAGCCTCTCAAACTGCTAGGATTACAGGCATGAGCCACCACAACTGGCCTGAAGCTTTCAAGTTTAATGTCTGCCCTCTGGATTTTGAACTTTTGTGGAGAGTTTTATCTACATTTTTGGCTGTTTTTTCCTTTTAGGGATGAGAATGTTTATGCAAACCTATGTCATCACTGTATTTTGAAAGTAAATAAATTTATTATTATTGTATCTTATACAGAAATAACTTTGAGTCTAAGATAGGAATTTGGACTTTGGACTCTTGAGTTGATGCTAAAATAAATTAAGACTCTGGGGATGAGAGGATTGTATTTTGTAATGACAAAGGCAGAGTATTTGGGTGCCAGAAGTAAAAAAATAGACTTTGAATGTTTGTGACCTACAAATCTTATGTTGAAATTTGATCCCTGATGTTGGAGATAGGGCCTAGTGTGAAGTATCTGGATGATGGTGGCAGATCACTCATGAGTGACTGTGTGCTGTCATTGTGGTAATAAATGAGTTTAACTCTATTAGTTCCCTCGAGACTGGATTGTTCAAATAAGCCTGATATCTCTCTTTGCTTTCTCTTGCTCCATTTTTGGCCATGTGGCATATCTGTCTTCCCTTCACCATATTCCTTAATTAGAAATTTCCTAAGGTTCTTATCAAAAGCAGATGCTGGCATTAATCTTAAACATCATGCAGAATTATGAGCCAAGTTAAACTCCTTTTTAAATAAATTGCCCAGCCTCAATTGTCCCTTTATACCAACACAAAACAGACTAACACAATCATATTGAACAATAATCGATAAATTTTTACAGTTAAAAAACACAGTGTGGCTGAATGGATTAAAAAACAAGACCCAAATATATGCTGCCTTCCAGAGGCTCACATCAACTGTAAGGACATAGTAGACTGAAAGTAAAATAATGGAAGAGAAATTTTTCATGCAAATGAAAACCATGAAAGATCAGTTTATGTAAGATAAAGTTTAAGATAAAAAATGTGCAAAATCAAAAAGATTATTATACAATGACAAGGAATCAACTTAGCATGAGAATGTAACAATTATAAATATATATACACACACATAGATATGTGTCATATAAATGTATATTTATACATATATGTATATATTTATACATTTGTATGTATAACTATATATGTATATATAAATATATGTATATATAAATATATGTGTATATATAAATATATGTGTATATATATATAAATATATATATGTATATGCCCCAAGCATTGGAACAGCTAAATATATAAAGCAATTATTATAGGCCTAAGTATGAAATTACCTGTAATAAAATAACATTAGAAATCTTCCACATCTTACTTATATCCATGGACAAAACATCAAATAGAAAATCAACAAATAATCGCCAGAGTTATAGTGCCTTCAAAACAAATAACCCTAACAGACATTTACAGAACATTACCTTTTTTTTTCTCTAGTTGAAGTTTTGCTCTTCTTGCCCAGGATGAAGTTTCACTCAAGTTGCAATGGCATAATCTTGGCTCACTGAAACATCTGCCTCCAGATTCAAGCAAATCTCCTGCCTCAGCCTCCCAAGTAGCTAGGATTACAGATGCCTACCACCACATCTGGCTTTTTTTTTTGTATTTTTAGTAGAGATTAGATATAGCCATGTTTGGCAGGTTGGTCTCCAACTCCTGGCCAGGTGCTGGGATTACAAGCATGAGCCACTGCACCTGCCCAGAACATTACCTTTAATATAATCAGAATATATATATTATATATATATAATCTAGCCATTTGTAAAAGTGAACAAAACATATTTGTTAGGCTTCTGAGAAAAGTGAACACTTATACACTGTTGGTCAAAATGTAAATGTAAATTACTTAAACGAGTCTAAAAACTAGCTTAGAGATTTTTCAAACAATGAAAAATGGAACTACCATTTGCTCCAGTGCTAAGAAGTAATCTTAGCACTAGACACATAACCAAAACTATATCTTATTCTAACAAAAAGACACATGCACTTATGTGTCTGTTGTAGCACTCTATTCATTACAGCTAAGACACAGAATAAATCCAGGTACATATCAACAATGAATTAGATAAAGAAAATGTGGTACATGTATACCACATATTATTATACACTCATAAACAGAAAAACATTATGTTATTTACAGCAATATGGATACAGCTGGGGGGTTCTTTTTTTTACTTTAAGAATATACTTTTATTTTTTTTAAATTATACTTCAAGTTCTAGGGTAAATGTGCACAATGTTCAGGTTTGTTACATAGGCGTACATAATGCCATGTTGGTTTGCTGCACACATTAACTAGTCATTTACATTAGATAATTCTCCTAATCCCATCCTTCCCCCAACACCTTAAACCCTGACTGGCCCCAGTGTATGATGTTCCCCACACTGTCCCTGTGTTTTCATTGTTCAGCTCTCCACTATGAGTGAGAACATGTCGTGTTTGGCTTTCTGTCCTTGTGATAGTTTGCTTGGAATAATGGTTTCCAGCTTCATCCATGTCCCTGAATATTTTTTATGGTTGTGTAGTATTCCATGATGTACCTGTGCCACAATTTCTTAATCCAATCTATCACTGAGGGACATTTGAGTTTGTCCCAAGTCTTTGTTATTGTGAATAATGCTGCAAGAAACATATGTGTGCATGTGTCTTTGTCGTAGAATGATTTATAATCCTTTGGGTATATGCCCAGTAATGGGATGGTTGTGTTGAACGGTATTTCTAGATTTAGATTCTAGAGGAATTTCCACACTGTCTTCCACAATGGTTGAACTAATTTACACTCCCACCAACAGTGTAAAAGTGTTCCTATTTCTCCATATCATCTTCAACATCTGTTGTTTCCTGACATTTTAATGATCGTCATTCTACTGGCATGAGATGATATCTCACTGTGGCTTTAATTTTCATTTCTCTGATGACCAGTGAGCATTTTTGCCAATGTCTCTTGGCTGCATAAATGTCTTCTTTTGAGAAGTGTCTGTTCATATACTTTGCCCACTTTTTGATGGGATTGTTTGTATTTTTCTTGTAAATCTGTTTAAATTATTTTTAGATTCTGGATGTTAGCCCTTTGTCAGATAGGTAGATTGCAAAATATTTCTCCCATTCTGTAAGTTGCCTGTTCACTCTGATGATAGTTTTTTTTTTTTTTTTTGCTGTGCAGAAGATCTTTAGTTTAATTAGATCCCATTTGTCAATTTTGGCTTTTTTGCCATTGTTTTTTGGAGTTTTAGTCATGAAGTCCTTGTGCATGCCTATTTGCTGAAGGGTATTACCTAGGTTTTCTTATAGGGTTTTTATGGTGTTACATTTTACATATAAGTCTTTAATCCATCCTGAGTTAATTTTTGTATATTGTGTAAGGAAGTGATCCAGTTTCAGCTTTCTACATATGGCTATCCAGTTTTCCCAGTACCATTTATTAAATAGGGAATCCTTTCCCCATTTCTTGTTTTTGTCAGGTTTGTGAAAGATCAGATGGTTGTAGATGTGTGGTGTTATTTCTGAAGCCTCTGTTCCATTCCATTGGTCTATATTTCTGTTTTGTTGCCAGTATCATGCTGTATTGGTTACTGTAGCCTTGTAGGATAGTTTGAAGTCAGGTAGCGTGATGTCTTCAGCTTTGTTCCTTTTGCTTAGAATTGTCTTAGCGATGAGGGCTCTTTTTTGTTCCATATCAACTTTAACATAGCTTTTTCAATTCTGTGAAGAAAGGAAGAGGTAGATTGATAGGGATGGCATTGAATCCATGAATTACTTTGGGCAATATGGCCATTTTCATGATATTCATCCTTCCTATCCATGAGCAGGAAATGTTTTTCCATTTGTTTTTGTCCTCTTTTATTTCTGTGAACAGTGGTTTGTATTTCCCCTTGAAGAGCTGCTTTCACATCCCTTGTAGGTTGGATTCCTAGGTATTTTATTCTCTTTTTAGTAATTGTGAATTGGAGTTCACTCATGATTTGTCTCTGTGATTGTCTATTATTGATATAGAAGAATGCTTGTGATTTTTGCACATTGATTTTGTATCCTGAGACTTTGCTCAAGTTGCTTATCAGCTTAAGGAGATTTTGGTCTGAGATGATGGGTTTTTCTAAATATACAATTATGTGATTTGCAAACAGATAAAATTTGGCTTCCTCTTTTCATAATCGAATATCTTTATTTCTATCTCTTGCTTGATTTCCCTGGCCAGAACTTCCAACAGTATGTTGAGTAGGAGTAATGAGGGAGAGAATACTTGTCTTGTGCCAGTTTTCAAAGGGAATGCTTCCAGCTTTCGCCCATTCAGTATGATATTGGCTGTGGGTTTGTTATAAATAGCTGTTATTATTTTGGGATATGTTCCATCAATACCTCTTTTATTTAGAGTTTTTAGCATGAATGGCTGTTGAACATTGTCGAAGGCCTTTTCTGCATGTGTTGAGATAATCCTGTGGTTTTTGTCATTTGTTCTGTTTATGTGATAAATTACATTTACTGATTTGCAGATGTTGAACTAGCCCTGCATCCCAGGGATGAAGCCAACTTGATCATGTTGGATAAGCTTTCTGATGTGCTGTTGGCTTCAGTTTGCCAGTATTTTATTGAGGATTTTTGCATCGATGTTCATCAGGGATATTGGCCTAAAATTCTCTTTTTTTGTTGTGTCTCTGCCAGGCTTTGGTATCAGGATGATGCTGGCCTTGTAAAATGAGTTATGGAGGATTCTCTCTTTTTCTATTTGTTGGAATAGTTTCATAAGGAAACAGACCACCTCCTCTTTGTACCTCTTGTAGAATGCAACTATGAATCTGTCTGGTCCTGGACTTTTTTTGGTTGGTAGACTATTAATTATTGCCTCAATTTCAGAACATGTTGTTGCTCTATTCAGAGATTTAACTTCTTCCTGGTTTGGTCTTGTGAGGGTGTATGTGTCCAGAAATTTATGCGTTTCTTCTAGATTTTCTAGCTTATTTGCATAGAGGTGTTTACAGTATTCTCTGATGGTAGTTTGTATATCTGTGGGATCAGTGGTGATATCCTCTTTATCATTTTTTATTGTGTCTATTTGATTGTCCCCTTTTTTCTTTATTAGTCTTGCTATCAGTCTATCTATTTTGTTGGTATTTTCAGAAAACCAACTCCTAGTTTCATTGATTTTTTGAAGGGTTTTTTATGTCTCTATCTCTTTCAGTTCTGCTCTGATCTCAGTTATTTATTGTCCTCTGCTAGCTTTTGAATTTGTTTGCTCTTGCTTCTCTAATTCTTTTAATTGTTAGGGTGTTGAATTTAGATCTTCTGTGCTTTCTGTTGTGGGCATTTAGTGCTATAAATTTTCTTTCACACGTTGCTTTAAATGTGTCCAAGAGATGCTGGTATGTTGTGTCTTTTTTCTCATTGGTTTCAAAGAACATCTTTATTTCTGCCTTCATTTGAATAACTACCATTCACTCAGTAGTTATTCAGGAGAAGGTTGTTCAGTTTCCATGTAGTTGGCAGTATTGAGGGAGTTTCTTAATCCTGAGCACTAATTTGATTGTAGTGTGGTCAGAGAGAGTTTGTTGTGATTTCTATTCTTTTACATTTGCTGAGTACTGTTTTACTATCAATTATGTGGTCAATTCTCAAATAAGTATAATGTGGTGCTGAGAAGAATGTTTATTTTGTTGACTTAAGATGTAGAGATCTTAGATGTCTATCAGGTCTGGTTGGTGCAGAACTGAGTTCAACTCCTTGATATCCTTGTTAATCTTCTGCCTCATCCATCTGTCTAATATTGATGGTAGAGTGTTAAAGTCCCCTGTTATTATTGTGTGGGAGTCTAAGTCTCTTTCTACGTCTCTAAGGATTTCCTTTATGACTCTGAGTGATCCTGTATTAGGTGCATATATATTTAGGATAGTGAGTTCTTCTTGTTGAATTGATCCCTTTACCATTATGTAATGGCCTTCTTTGTCTCTTTTGATCTTTGTTGGTTTGAAGTCTGTTTTATCAGTTAGTAGGATTACACCCTCTGCTTTTTCTTGCTTTCCATTTGCTTGGTAGATATTCCTCTATCCCTTTATTTTGAGCCTATGTATGTCTCTACACATGAGATGGGTCTCCTGAATACAGCACACTGATGGGTCTTGACTCTTTATCCAACTTGCCGGTCTGTGTCTTTTAATTGGGGCATTTAGCCCATTTACATATAAGGTTAATAATGTTGTGTGTGAATTTGATCCTATCATTATGATGCTAGCTGGTTATTTTGCATATTAATTTATGCAGTTACTTCATAGAATTGATGGTTTTTACAATTTGTCATGTTTTTGCAGTGGCTGGTACAAATTGTTCTTTTCTATATTTAATACTTTCTGCAGGAGCTCTTGTAAGGCAGGCCTGGTTTTGACAAAGTCAGCATTTGCTTTCTGTAAAGGATTTTATTTCTCTTTCAGTTTTGAAGCATAGTTAGGCTGGATATGCTATTCTGGGTTGAAAATTCATTGCTTTAAGAATGTTGAATATTGGCCCCCACTCTCTTCTCACTGGTGGCATTTCTGCTGAGAGATCCTCTGTTAGTCTGATGGGCTTCCCCTTGTAAGTAACCCAAACTTTCTCTCTGGCTGCCCTTAACATTTTTTTCCTTCATTTCAACCTTGGTGAATCTGATAATTATGTGTCTTGGGGTTCTCTTCTCAGGAGGTATCTTTGTGATGTTCTCTGTATTTACTAAATGTGAAGGTTGGCCTGCCTTATTAGTAGGGAGAGTTCTCCTGGATAATATCCTGAAGAGTGTTTTCCATCTTACTTCTCTTCTCTCCATCACTTTCAGGTACATCAGTCAAACATAGAGTTGGTTTTTTCACATAGTCCTATATTTCTTCAAGGCTTTGTTCATTTCTTCTTACTCTTTTTTCTTTAAACTTGTCTCCTCACTTTATTTCATTAATTTGATCTTCAGTCACTGATATCCTTTCTTCCACTTGATTCAATTGTGCATACATCATGAAGTTCTCATGCCCTGTTTTCATCTCCAGCAGGTCATTTATGATGTTCTCTACACTGCTTATCCTAGTTAGTCATTCATCTAACTTTTTTGGGGGGTTTTTAGCTTCCTTGCTAATGGGTAGACCATGCTCCTTTAACTTGGAGAAGTTTGTTATTAGCAACCTTCTGAAGCCTACTTCTGTCAACTTGTCAAACTCATTCTCTGTCCAGCTTTGTCTCCTTGCTGGTGAGGAGCTGTGATCCTTTGGAGGATAAGAGATGCTCTTGTTTTAAGAATTTTCAGCTTTTCTGCTCTGGTTTCTCCCCATGTTTGTGGTTTTATCTACCTTTGGTCTTTGATGTTGGTGACCTACAGATAGGTTTTTGCTGTGGGTGTCCTTTTTGTTGATGTTGATGCTTTTCCTTTCTGTTTGTTTGTTTCTCTTCTACCAGTGAGACCACTGGGGGATCATTTTTCTAAATGAATTTCACACACACCCACACCACCACCAACAACGAAAAAAACAGTTGTACTCACTTGTAAGAGGGAGCCAATTCTTAGATATTCATACACATCATACGTAAACAAGAGACACTAGAGATTCCAAAATGAGGGAGTAAAGCAGAAGTAGAAAAGCTAAATAAAACTTCCCCATTTAGTGCTATGTTCTTTGTCTGTGTGATAGGATTAATAAAATTCCAAACCTCTGCATGACATAATGTAGTCTTATAACAAATCTGAAAATGTAGACTGATAATACAAAATAATAAGTAAAATTCTAAAAAGATCAATACATTATACATAAAAATACACACTCTTGTCAACTGCATATGGAACATTCACCAGGAGAGATTATATTAGGTGAACAAGCAAGTCTCAATAAACTTAAGAAAGTTAAAATCATATCTTCTGACCTGACCACATGGTATACAATTAGGAATCAGTATCAGGCAGATATTTGAAAACTTTAGAAATACATGAAATTTAAACATACCCCTAAACAACAAATACTTGAATAAAAATATTGAAAAAAAATAAAAATATTTTATGAAAAATAAAAATGAATATGCAATTTACCAAAATCTGTGGCATAAATAAAAACTTTTTTTAAGTTAACAGCAATATTTTTTTTACTGAAGAACATCTCAAATATTCTAATAATGCACCTCAAGGAAATAAAAAGACATACAGAAAAAACTATCCCCAAGAGTAGTACAAGGAAAGAGATAATAAGGATGAGAAAAACATTTTAAAAAGGTAGTTAAGACAATAAAAATTAATAATGTAAATTATTTTGGAATGACAGATAGAAGCAAAAGACCTTTACCTGAACTCAGTGAAAACAGAGAAAACCCAAATAAATAAAATGAGAAATAAAGAATACACCCCACCTAATGCCATAGAGAATTATATAATATTATTATTAATAATTATTAATTAACACCCTTTAAATCCTAGAGAAATAGGTACACTTCTGGACACATAAAACTTACTAAAATAAAACATAAAGAAATAAAAAAATTGAAAAGAACAAAAATCAATAAGGAGATTAAAAACAAACAGTGTCTATCAAGAAAATCTCAGGATATTATGGCATTATTGGTCAATGCTAAAGATATTTAAGAAGGCGACAACTATGAATTTTTCTCATACTCTTCCAAAAACTTCAGAAGGTAGTACTTCAAAACTGCATTTTACAATGCCAGCATTAATATGATAGAATTATCAGACAGCAGCACAGCAACAACATCAAAACTACAGACCAACATTTCTGACAAATATACATGTATATTTGTATACAAATATTTGTATACAAATATACAAAAATCCTATAAAAAATACTAGCAAATCAAATTCAATACCACAATTAAGAAATCATTTATCATGGTCAAATGGAGTTCATCCTAGGAGTGCAAGAATAGTTTAATATTTACAATTTAATACACATGAGACTTTATAGCAACAATAACAGATAAAACTACATAATTATTTAAATAGATGCAGAAGGATTTGATAAAATTCAACATTCTTTTATGATATAATTTTCAAATATTTGATGTAAAAGAAACATATACAACACAATAAAAGCCACATTTGACTAACCCAAAGGTAACATTATACAGAATGCTTGAAAGCACAAACTTTTTACTCTAAGATATGGGAAAAGACAAGAATGTCCACATAGTATTAAAATGTGTAGCTAGATCTATTATATTAACAAAAAATGGAAAATATCAAAGCTGGAAGAAAAAAGTCAAACTGTCCCATTTTGCAGTTGACAGGCTATTATATATATGTAAATTTGAACAAGCCACCAAAAATTCCTGTTAGAATTAATAAATAAAAATAAAATGAGTAGAGTTGGAAATAAAAAATCAATATGTGAAAATCAGGAGAGTTTCTACACATTTATAGTAAAATGAGAAAAGAATTTCAAGAATCTTATTTACAGTAACTACAAAAACATACAAATTAATTTAATTAAGAATTATACACTAAAAGATGTAAAGGATTGACAAAAAATTGAATAAAGTGCAAATAAATTGAAATTGAAGCATATTTTTAGGGATTAGAAATATTAATATCATTAAAATATTTATAAAACCCAAAGTAATAAATCAATTTAATCCACTATCAAAATATGAAGGATGTTCCTTACACAAACAGAAAAAAAAAACTCTTAAGCTTTGTGTTGACTCAAAGATTCCAGAAAGCCAAAGCAATGCTGAACAAAATAACAAAACTGGAGGCATGATGTTACATACTTCTAAATATAATATGATACAACAGTAAACAAAACAGCCAAATAGCATGGTATTGGTAAAGATAGATTGGTGAAACCAAACAGAAAGCCTCAAAATATTTACTATCAACTAATTTTTGGCAAAGAAACCAGGAAAACTTAAGATGGAAAAAAAGTGTCTTGATTATAGTGAAAAAATGGAGTACTTTCCCACAAAATAATAAAATCAGAAATTTATCTCACTTAATTACAAAAATAAACTTTAAATAAATCAGAGGCTTAAAAACAACCCTGACTTTAAAAATTACTGGAAAGAAAGCTACTGAAGGTACTTTCAGACATTGAATTTGGCAAGAACTTTCCGAATGAGATCTCAAAAAGCAGGCAATCAGACGCATCAAGCCAAAGAGCCTCTGCATAGCAAAATATGCATTTGACAAAATAAAAAGACAACCTACAGAATAAAAAAGATATTTGCAAATTCTGCATCTGATAAGATATTCAAATCTAAAAAATGTAAGGAATTCAAAATATAATAGCAAGAAAAAATCAACTAACAACCCAATTTTTATAGACAAAATATTTTAACAGATAATTTTATAAAAAAGACATATAAATAGTAATACATATATAAAAATGCTCTACATTACTAATCATAAGAAAATGGCAAATAAAAACTACAATTAGATTTTTCCTCAGTTCATTTAGAATGCATGTAATCAAAGAACAAAAGATAAGAAGTGCTGGTAAGAAGATGGGAAGAAAAAACACATGTTGTTGGTAGGTGTATTAGTACAATGATTTTGAAAAATAATACAAACATTTCCAAAAGTTAAAAACAGAAATAGTTAACAAACCTGCAGTTACTCTACTTGCTATGTATCCAAAAGTAAAATAAAATTAGTGCAACAAAGAAATATCAGCACTGACAATTTTATTGCAGCACTATTCACAATAACGAAGATATTAACTCAACCTTAATGTATATTAGAAGATGAATGAAGAAAATATAGTACATACAATGAACCTCATATTATTAATTTATAAAAATATAAAATTATGTCATTTGTGACACATGAATAAAGCTGAAAAACACTTTGCTATGTAAAATAACCCAGGAATAGAAAGAGCAATAGCATATAATCTCACTCATATGTGGAGTCTAGAAAAAATTGATTTCACAAATACAGTAAAATAGTAAATAAGTGAGGCTAATGTTAATGGAGGAAGTAGGCAGTAAAAAGAGGCTGGCCAAAGAGTACACAATTACATTTAATTAGGTATGATAAATTTAAGAATTATATTGTACAGGACTGTGACTGCAGCTAATAATGACATACTATACTCTTCAAAAGTGGGGAATAATAGTTAAGAGCTATCATTAGAAAAATAATAATTATGCAAGGTTAGTCATTAATAAGCTAAAAGGAATCATTCCATGGTACATATGTACCAAAAAACATCACGTTGTGCATGATAAATACATACAATAGTATCTATCAAACTTAAAAATTTCATGCCAAGAAGATACAAAATTGTTCATTACCTGATGACTTTCCTCCTGAATTCTACAAAATACTTAAAGAATGAATATTAATTCTTCTGAAACATTTACAAATAACTAAAGAGAAAGAAACATTGTTCAAAGTTCTTTAGCAAGGTCTGCCTTAAAAACTTAAGAAATTGAAGGAGGTCCCACGGTGGGTGAATAGGAACAGCTCCAGTCTACAGCTCCCAGTGTGAGCAATGCAGAAGATGGGTACAAGTCTTATCTCACTGGGGCTTGTCGGACAGTGGGTGCAGCCCATGGAGTATGAGATGAAGCATGGTGGGGCATCGCCTCACCTAAGAAGTGCAAGGGGTTGGGGAATTCCCTTTCCTAGCCAAGGGAAGCCAATACAGATGGTACCTGGAAAATTGGTAAACTCTGACTCTAATACTGCACTTTCCCAATAGTCTTAGCAAATGGTACACCAGGAAATTATATCCTGTGTCTGGCTTGGAGGGCCCCACGCCCATGGAGCCTCACTGACTTCTTGCCCAGCAGTCTGAGATCAAACTGCAAGGTGGCAGCGAGACTGAGGGAGGAGTGTCTGCCATTGCTGAGGATTGAGTAGGTAAACAAAGCGGCCAGGAAGCTCAAACTTGTGGAGCCCACTGCAGCTCAAGGAGGCCTGCCTGATTCTGTAGACTCCACCTCTGCAGGCAGGGCATAGCTGAATAAAAGGCAGCAGAAACTTCTGCAGACCTAAATGTCCCTGTCTGACAGCTTTGAAGAGAGTAGTAGTTCTCCCAGCACAGAGTTTGAGATCTGAGAATGGACAGACTGCCTCCTCAAGTGGGTCCCTAAACCCTGAGTGGCCTAACTGGGAGACATCTCCCACTGTGGCCAACTGAAACTTCATAGAGCTTGGTGCCCCTCTCTGATGAAGCTTCCAGAGGAAGGATCAGGCAACAACATCTGCTGTTCTGCAGCCTCCTCTGGTGATACCCAGGCAAACAGTCTGAAGTGGACCTCCACCAAACTCCAACAAACATGCAGCTGAGCGTCCTGTTACAAGGAAAACTAACAAACAGAAAGGACATCCACACCAAAACCCCATCTGTAGGTCACCATCATCAAAGACCAAAGGTAGATAAACCACAAAGATGGGTAGAAACCAGAGCAGAAAAGATGAAAATTCTAAAAATCAGAGTGCTTCTTCTCCTCCAAAGGAATGCAGCTCCTCACCAGCAATGGAACAAAGCTAGACAAAGAATGACTTTGATGAGTTGAGAGAAGGCTTCAGGTGATCAGTAATAACAAATTTCTCTGAGCTAAAGGAGGATGTTTGAACCCATCACAAAGAAGCTAAAAACCATGGAAAAAGATGAATGGCTATCTAGAATAAACAGCACAGAGAAGAACTTAAATGACTTGATGGAGCTGAAAACCATGGCACGAGAACTATGTAACACATGCACAAGCTTCAGTAGCTGATTCAATCAAGTGAAAGAAAGAGTATCAATGATTCAAGATAAAATGAATGAAATAAAGTGAGAAGAGAAGTTTAGAGAAAAAAGGGTAAAAATTAATGAACAAAGCCTCCAAGAAATATGGGACTATGTGAAAAGACCAAATTTATGTCTGATTGGTGTACCTGAAAGTGACGGTGAGAATGGAACCAAGTTGGAAAACACTCTTCACAATATTATCCAGGAGCAATTCCCCAACCTAGAAAGACAGGCCAACATTCAAATTCAGGAAATACAGAGAATGCCACAAAGATACTCCTTGAGAAGAGAAACTCCAAGATGAATAATCGTCAGATCCACCAAAGTTGAAATAAAGGAAAAAGTGTTAAGAGCAACCACAGAGAAAGGTCAGATTACCCACAAAGAGAAGCCCTTCAGACTCAGAGAGGATCTCTTGGAAGAAACTCTACATACCAGAAGAGAGTGGGGGCCAATATTCAACATTCTTAAAGAAAAGAATTTTCAACCCAGAATTTCATATCCAGCCAAACTAGGCTTCAAAAGTGAATGAGAAATAAAATCCTTTACAGACAAGCAAATGCTGAGAGATTTTTTCACAACCAGGCCTGCCATATAAGAGCTCCTGAAAGAAGCACTAAACATTGAAAGGAACAACTGGTATCAGCTACTGCAAAAACATGCCATTGTAAAGACCATTGATGCTAGGAAGGAACTGCATCAACTAATGAGCAAAATAACCAGTTAACATCATAATGACAGGATCAAAGTCACACATAACATTAATAACCTTAAATGTAAATGGGCTAAATGCTCCAATTAAAAGACACAGACTAGCAAATTTGATAAAGAGTCAAGACCCATCAGTGTGCTGTAAACATTCTCATATGCAGAGACACACATAGTCTCAAAATAAAGGGATGTAGGAAGATTGACCAAGCAAATGGAAAACAAAAAAAAAGCAGTGGTTGCAATCCTAATCTTTGATAAAACAGACTTTGAACCAATAAAGATCAAAAGAGACAAAGCCATTACATAATGGTAAAAGCATCAATTCACCAAGAAGAGCTAACCTATATATGTATGAACCCAATACAAGACCATGCAGATTTGTAGAGCAAGTCCTTAGAGACCTAGAAAGAGACCTAATAGGCATCTACAGAACTCTCCACCACAAATCAACAGAATATACATTCTTCTCAGCACCACATCACACTTATTCCAAAGTTGACCATATAGTTGAAAGTAAACTAATCCTCAGCAAATGTAAAAGAACAGAAATTATAACAAACTGTCTCTCAGACCACAGTGCAATCAAACTAGAACTCGGGATTAAGAAACTCATTCAAAACCGCTCAACTACACAGAAACTGAACAACCTGGTCCTGAATGACTACTGGGTACATAATGAAATGAAGGCAGAAATCAAGATGTTCTTTGAAACTAGTGAGAACAAAGACATGGCATACCAGCCTCTCTGGGACACATTTAAAGTAGTATGCAGAGGGAAATTTATAGCACTAAATGCCCACAAGAGAAAGCAGGAAAGATCTAAAATTGACACTCTAACATCACAATTAAAATAACTAGAGAAGCAAGAGCAAATAAATTCAAAAGCTAGCATAAGGCAAGAAATACTAAGATCAGAGCAGAACTGAAGGAGATAGAGACACAAAAAAACTCTTCAAAAAATCAATGAATCCAGGAGCTGTTTTTTTGGGTTTTTTTTTGTTTTTTCTGAAAAGATCAACAAAATTGATAGACTGCTAGCAAGGCTAATAGGGAAGAAAAGAGCCAAGAATCCGATAGATACAATAAAAAATGATAATGAGGATATCACCATCAATCGCACAGAAATACACACTACCAAGAGATAATACTATAAACACTTCTATGCAAATAAACTAGAAAATCTAGAAGAAATGGATAAATTTCTGCACTCATACACCCTCTCAAGACTAAACAAGGAAGAAGTTGAATCCCTGAATAGACCAATAACAGACTCTGAAATTGAGGGAATAATTAATAGCCTACCCCCCCAAAAAAGTCCAGGACCAGATGAATTCACAGTCAAATTCTACCAGAGGCACATAGAGGAGCTGGTATCATTCCTTCAGAAACTATTCCAATCAATAGAAAAAGACAGAATCCTCCCTAACTTATTTTATGAGGCCAGCCTCATCCTGATATCAAAACCTGACAGAAACACAGCAAAAAAAGAGAATTTTAGATCAATATCCCTGATGAACCTCAATGCAAAAATCTTCAATAAAATACTGGCAAATTGAATCCAGCAGCACGTCAAAAAGCTTATCAACCACCTTCAAGTTGGCTTCATCTCTGGGGTGAAAGCCTGATTCAACAGCAAATCAATAAATGCAATCCATCATATAAACATAACCAAAGACAGGCCGGGCGCGGTGGCTCACGCTTGTAATCCCAGCACTTTGGGAGGCCGAGGCGGGCGGATCACGAGGTCAGGAGATCGAGACCGCAGTGAAACCTCGTCTCTACTAAAAAATACAAAAAAATTAGCCGGGCGTGGTGGCGGGCGCCTGTAGTCCCAGCTACTCGGAGAGGCTGAGGCAGGAGAATGGCGTGAGCCCGGGAGGCGGAGCTTGCAGTGAGCCAAGATTGCGCCACTGCACTCCAGCCTGGGCGACAGAGCGAGACTCCGTCTCAAGAAAAAAAACAAAAAAAACATAACCAAAGACAAAAACCACATGATTATCTCAAAACATGCAGAAAAGGCCTTTGACAAAATTCAACAGCACTTCATGCTAAAACTCTCAATAAACTAGGTATTGATGGAACGTAACTCAAAATAATAAGAGCTATTTTTGACAAACCCATAGCCAATATCATACTGAATGGGCAAAAACTGGAAGCATTCCCTTTGAAAACTGGTACAAGACAGGGATGTTCTCTCTCACCACTCCTATTCAGCAGAGTGTTGGAAGTTCTGGCCATGGCAATCAGGCAAGAGAAAGAAGTAAAGCGTATTCAATTAGGAAAGAGGAAATCAAATTGTCCCTGTTTGCAGATGACATGATTGTATATTTAGAAAATCCCATTGTCTCAGCTCCAAATCTCCTTAAGCTGATAGGCAACTTCAGCAGTCTCAGGATACAAAATCAATATGCAAAAATCACAAGCCTTCCTATACACCAATAGTAGACAATCAGAGAGCCAAATCATGAGTGAACCCCCATTCACAATTGCTTCAAAGAGAATAAAATACCTAGAAATCCATCTTACAAAGGATGTGAAGGACCACTTTAAGGAGAACTACAACAACTGCTCAACAAAATAAAAGAGGATAAAAGCAAATGGAAGAATATTCCATGCTTATGGATAGGAAGAATCAATATCAGGAAAATGGCCATATTATGCAAGATAATTTATAAATTCAATGCCATCCCCATCCATCTACCAACGACTTTCTTCACAGAATTCTAAAAAACTACTTTAAAATTCATATGGAACCAAAAAAGAGCCCACATTGTTGAGATAATCCTAAGTCAAGAGAAGCAAGCTGGATGCATCATGCTACATGACTTCAATCCTATAATAAAAGCCTACAGTAACCCAAACAGCATGGTACAGGTACCAAAAGAGAATTATAGAACAATGGAACAGGACAGAGCCCTCAGAAATAATACCACACATCTACAACCATCTGGTCTTTCACAAACCTGACAAAAACGGGAAATGAGGAAAGGATTTCCTATTTAATAAATAGTGCTGGGAAAACTGGCTAGCCATATGTAGAGAGCTGAAACTGGATCCCTTCTTTACACCTTACACAAAAATTAATTCAAGACGGATTAAAGATGTAAACGTTAGACCTAAAACCATAAAAACCCTAGATGAAAACCTAGGCATCTATGATATTACTAGGCAATACCATTCAGGCCATAGGCATAGGCAAGGTCTTCATGACTAAAATACCAAAAGCAACGGCAACAAAGCCAAAATTGACAAATGGGACCTAATTAAACTAAAGATCTTCTGCACTGCAAGAGAAATTACCATCAGAGTGAACAGGCAACCTACAGAATGGGAGAAAATTTTTACTATCTACCCATCTGAGAAAGGGCTAATGTCCAGAATCTGCAAAGAACTTAAGCAAATTTACAAGAAAAAATCAAACAACCCCATCAAAAAGTGGGCAATGGATACGAACAGACACTTCTCAAAAGAAGACATTTATGTAACCAAGAGACACATGAAAAAATACTCATTCTCAGTGGCCATCAGAGAAATGCAAATCAAAACCACAATGAGATACCATCTCACACCAGTTAGAATGGCAATCATTAAAAAGTCAGGAAACAACAGGTGTTGGAGAGGATGTGGAGAAACAGGAATGCTTTTACATTGTTAGTGAGACTGTAAACTAGTTCAACTATTGCGGAAGACAGTGCGGTGATTCCTCAAGGATCTGGAACTTGAAATACCATTTGACCCAGACATCCCATTACTGGGTATATACCCAAAGGATTATACATCATGCTGCTATAAAGACACATGCACACGTATGTTTATTGTGGCACTATTCACAAAAGGAAAGACTTGAAACCAACCCAAATGTCCATCAATGATAGACTGGATTAAGAAATTGTGGCACATATACACCATGGAATACTATGCAGTCATAAAAAACGATGAGTCCATGTCCTTTGTAGGGACATAGATGGAGCTGGATACCATCACTCTGAGCAAACTATCGCAAGGACAGAAAACCAAACACTGCATGTTCTCACTCATAGGTGGGATTTGAACAGTGAGAACACTTGGACACAGGTTGGGGAACATCACACACTGGGGCCTGTAGTGGGGTCAGGGCACATGAGAGGGCTAGCATTAGGTCATATACCTAACGTAAATGACCAGTTAATGGGTTCGGCACAACAACATGGCACATGTGTGCATATATAACAAGCCTGCATGTTGTGCACATGTACCCTAGAATTTAAAGTATAATAAAATAAAATAAATAAGTGAATAAATATATGTACAAATGTGTTAATGTTGGCAAGTTAAATAAGTAAAGGAAGACTCGGTAATGCAGTAATGCTGTAATTCTTTGCTTATGGTCCTGACAGGAGCAGTGGTATTAGGGATATAAGTACTACATTAGATCCTGATCATGACACAAACTCCATCTGTAAGAAATTCAAAACCTAATAGTGATAAAAACAAAACCAGCTAAGATCCCAATTTTTTAAAAGGCAAAATATTTTAATAATATCAATTTTATTTTAATATTTTAAAGACATATAAATCTCAATAAGTATATAAAAATAGCAAGACCAGCAACCTATTAAATCCTGGAAAAGATAAACACAGACACAGACACAAGCAGACAACTACAGACCAACATTTATTATAAACAGAGATACAAAAATATTCAACAAAATAGTAGTAAACAAATTTCAATAATATATTGAAAGAATTTATTTGCTATTGTTATGTAACATTTATCTCAGGGATAAAAATGGTTCAATATACTCTGTTATATAAATGAATACACCATATTTATAGGACAAAGACAGAAAAATCATGGGATCATTTAAAAATATTTGGAACAGGCATTGACATAGTTAACCATATTTTTATGTTTAAATACCCTCAAAGTACTACATATAGAAGGAATGTATATGATCACAATAAAGGCTGTAGATGATGAATTTGTAATTGAAAGTTTTTTTCTGAGATTAGAAACAGAACAAGAATGTCAATATATTTTTCACCATAGTACTAGAATTCCTAGCCAGAGAGTTTAGAAAATAGTAACAAGGAAAAGATATTCTAATAGAAAGGAATAAGTGAAGTATATTCTAGTTGCTGATGACATAATCTTATATTTAGAAGCTCATGATCCCATCAGAAAAACCCATGAGAGTTTGAAAAATAAACTTAGTAAAGTTACAGGTTACAAGATCAACATACAAAAAAGTCATGTATTTTTTTTTAATTTTAAGTTATTTTGAATTTTATTGTGGGTATGAAGTAGATAGATATATTTATAGGGTATATAAGATGTTTCAATACAGAAATGTAATATGATATAAACACTTCTATGGATAACAGAGTAAACACCCCTTAAAGCATTTATTGAGTTACAATTTAATTACATTATTTAAATCATATAAAAATATACAGTTATTATAGACTACAGCCACCCTATTTTGCTATCAAATATCAAACTATTTAGAAAGAGCTAGTGTGCATGACTCTCACGGAAAATAACAAAAATGGTGAGTAAATACAACACCTTCAACAGAAATATCCAGGAGCCAAGAGAACCTCCCCCACCCAGGGAAGTGGTAAGTGAATATGTAACCCTGAAAAATCACACTTCTTCCACAAATGTTTGTAACCCTCAGATAAGAAAATCGCTTTGCAAACCCATTCCACCAGTGCATTTAGTATAACAGACAGAGCTAAGTGAAATCTCCACAAAGCAGCCATTCTAGCATCAATAAAGACCCTGGAGACTTAGATACTCAGGCTTTCCAGCAAAACAGCTACAGCTTCAATAAAGTGGGAGGTTAGGGCTGGGCGTGGTGGTTCATGCCTGTAATCCCAGAACCTTGGGAGGCCGAGGCAGGTGGATCATGAGGTCAAAAGATTGAGAACATCGTGGCCAACGTGGTGAAACCTCATCTCTACTGAAAACACAAAAATTAGCTGGGTGTGGTGGCATGTGCCTGTAATCCCAGTGAGGAAGAAAGCTCAAAATCCTAAGGAAATTGAATACTCAAAACAGGATTCTTAGCAAAGCAATTTTACTTCTGCACAGAGCGGTGCCTCCTTGGCCAGTCATCATAAGAGCACACCTGAACAAAGGGGCATGAGAGCCTTTATTTCTGATGCAAGACCTGCCCCTGTACCCTTTCTCCATTGGCTGGGTCTGGGTCATACAATCTCAGCTAATTCCAGTTGATTAAACATTTGATTTTTTTAGATAAAGTGAGCAGGTAAAAGAAAGCAGAGAGGAAAGGGGAAGGGGTGTCTGTAATGAGCTAGAAAGTTTGCCCTCTTTACAAATAAGGAAAGGAATGTGAGCTGGTACTGATAACACCTGATACTGTGGTGTGCTTGGGCATCTAACCAAGGAAAAAAGGAAAAAAAAAAAAAAGAGAAAAAAGAAAAAAAGGAGGAGGTACTATGAATTAGAGAATAAAAGATTGATCAGGTTATTTGCGGAGAAACCTCATCATATCCCACAGCTTCCCTTTTTTCCTTTTTTTCTTTTTTTTTTAATAACTCTCTTCAAATCTTTCAGCATAGTTTGGCTTCATTGTTCTACTTGGTATTCTAGAAGGAAAAGCTTATTTGAATCAGGGGGAGGAGGATTGTAAGAGGTTTCAGTGAGAGATGTTTCAATAGGTCTTTTTATTAATCTTTGGGCACAGGGTATGATGCAGCATCTTACGAGAATAAGCAATCCTATTCTAATGGCCAGAGTAATGAGGATTGAGGATGTAAATCCCTTACATCTACAGAACAAATTTCCAATGAAATTTGTGAAGGGATCATTTAGTCCAAAATTTTTGGCTAGCCAATTTGATAGGGCAGTAAGACCCTGTAATGCTTTAGTTATGGTGAGGCCGGGGGCAGTATTAGTAGGGATATAACCACAGCACTGGGTCCTGATCATGACATAAACTCCACCTTGTTTTGCTAGTATCATATCTAATGCTATCCTATTTTTCCAGGCCATTTGACTGTCAGGTCCTAATTGTTCAGCTCTTCTTTTAATAGCATCTCTAGTATTATTAATAAATCATTGCTGATTGTAATGAATGTAATTTATCCAATTCACATTTTTATTTACAGTTAACCACCAGAAGAACATACATTCAAATCCAGCAATTATTTAATTTTGGGGCTTAAATTTATTTTGCATTCCTCTTGGGACCCCAATGGCATCTTTATAAACATGATAATTGAAGGACTCATGGAGGGCCTCTCTTATTTGATGATATTTTGTTCCCGCCCTTTCCAGTTGATGAAATGCCAGGGCAAAAGGGATGTTCAATTGAATTAGAGCACATATTCTGCTCCGGTTACTTGGCAGAGCATCTAGTGTTGGTCCACCAAAATACCGCTACACATCCCCTCAAGGATGACTAAGAACAATCTGTTGGTTAAGCTCTTGGAAGGATTTAAGCTCACTGCATCCCATTAAGGATACCAGCAATGCCAAGTTCTCTTCCTGTCGTGAGAGATGCAAAGTAAAATGGTCATTGGGAGTTGGAGGCTGAATGGCCCTTGGGGGCTGACCTGCAGGATGTTGAACTTTAGGGAAGAGCAGAGAAAGAGCTTGGCATGATTTATTGCCTCAGGCTAAGGGGTTTTGGAAGACAGCCACCATACAGCTCATGCCCGATCAGCTAGAAGACCATCCAAGTGGAAAGGGGACAATCTGGGCCTCTGGTCTACCATGCACACAAGGGTAACATTCACTTTTGTTTAAAGTGCAGAAGGAATATTTAATCCATTCCAGACAAACATTTGCATCTTGATATCCTGTGTCTAGAGCTATAGTCTACCTTAAGTTCTCTACCTCCACAACCATTACCTTGGTCGGGTCATTTTGGAGATCGGAGGAGGATGTTGGACTTGCTATACTTGGGCAAAGCACTGGGTTCCACGTGTCTCCCAGACTTTGTGTCTGAACTCCTTTATTATTGTTATCCAGTGTCTTAACTAACCTTAGGGAGAAGATTCCTATAGGGTCCTGTCCTTCAACATCTGCTCCTAACCCATACCATAGGAATATAGACAGCTCTTGGACCATCATCCGGGGATTATTTATAATCAGCAACAAGGAGTTACAGTGGAATAGCTTACAATTTAGTGGGGTGGGACAACAGACTAGTTGAAGTTTTTGTTTCAATCTCCATAACTTATTTGAAGTGGGGGTTGGCAGTCCACCCTTTGTACTTGCTATTCTACCAAACATCTGCCCAGTCACCTCAGGGACTTTTTAAAGCTCCATACTTGCTTGATTCTTTGTGGTATGGACATAGATACTTATCAGCATGGGATAGCTTCCTTTAAGCTTGCTCATCTCTACACAGGATTATTGAACAATGTTGGACTGAAGGGTTAACAGATGAGTAATCGGAGTTACACTGATGACAAGATGACCTTCTGTTGAAAAGACAAAAGAGAATAAACAAGTGATTATTAAGCTCATTTTAGAGTTAGTTTGGTGGGAGCGCACCCTGGAGTGACAGACAGTCCATGATTCTGGAGATGGCAGTGCCTCCTTGACTTGGGTGTGATGAATCTATCCTCTTTCTTCTGTCCAGACTGCAGTCTTAGTTGTTAGGAGCACTAGGTAGGGTCCTTCCCAGGCTGGTTTGAGCTTCCCTTCTTTCCACCCTTTGATGAGAACATGGTCTCCAGGCTGATACTGAAGTGCTGGAAAGTCCAAGTGTGGTGCCTGTGTTAGGAGACCTTTGGTCTTAAGGGAAGAGAAGGTAGAGGATGCAACAAGTATATAATTTTTGAGGAACTGATCCTTTGTTTCAAATGTAGGGATGTCAGCAGTGGAGTGGAAGCAGGGCAAATTATAGAGCATTTCATAAGAGGAGAGGCCAATATCTCTCCATGGGGGCAGTCTGGATTTTTAACAAAGGAACAGGAAGACATTTAGTCCATGGCAATTGAGTTTCCAAAACTAACTTAGTTAAATGATTTTTTAGAGTCTGATTCATCTGCTGTAATCTTCCTGAGAAGAATGGATGCCATGGAGTATGGTATTCCCATTTTTTATCTAGTACCTGGGTGAACTTCTTAATGACATGCACAGTGAAATGGGTTCCATTATCTGAATCAATATCTTATATTAGTCCAAATCTGGGTACAAAGTTTTCAATTAATGCATTAACTACATTACTGGCAGTTGCACTTGAGAATGGGATTGCCTCTACCCAGGGGGTAAAGTGGTCTATTATCAGTATTTTAAATGACCAGTTGGAGGCATTTCAGTGCAATGGGTCTGGACATTTTGAAATGGTCTCAGCCCTGGATTTCTTTCTCCAAGGGGTGATTTCCTTAAAATCTACTTGTTAGTGTGTGTGTGTATATATATATATACACACACACACACACATATATACACATATATACACATATATATACACACATACATACACATATATATACATATATATATGTGTATATATATACATCTTAAGCAACTATCTATAACTTCTTTGGCCAGGGTGTAAATTCCTATATACTCATAAACTCAGAGAAAGGCATCGCATATTGCTTGGGGTCCCCAAAGGGCCCCCTGATGTAATTGAGACAACACCTCTCTTATGAGAAGTTTTGACAACATCTCCCTTTGATCTGGTAATATGCATTTCCCTTCGACATTCTCTTTAGTTCCCATTTTTATCAAGTTCTCTTTTTCAATGGTAGAAAAAATTGGGGTTGCAGTAGGAGAAGGGAAGCATGGAGTTAAATGAAAAACAGGCATTTTGGAAGAAACAGCAACTTGTTTTGCTGTCTGATCTGCAAGATTATTTCCCAGACTTGTGAAAGACCAGTCCCTTTGGTGCCCTGGGACATGTACAATAGCTATCACTGCCAGCAATTGGAGACTGCTGAGGACAGGAATAATTAGTTCTCTATGAACTAAATCTTGGCCTCTACTATTGATAAAATCCCTCTCCATTCAAATTTTCCCAAATGTGTGTTCCATCCAAAGGCATACTTAGAGTCAGCATAGATAGTTCCTTTTTGTTTTTGTAAATGTCCTAATGCTTGGCTGAGTGCAAACGGCTCACACATTTGGGCAGATCAGTTATTAGGCAGCCTTCCTTTTTTTTTTTTTTTGAGACGGAGTCTTGCTCTGTCACCCAGGCTGGAGTGCGGTGGCGCAATCTCGGCTCACTGCAAGCTCCGCCTCCCGGGTTCACGCCATTCTCCTGCCTCAGCCTCTCTGAGTAGCTGGGACTACAGGCACCCGCCACCACGCCCAGCTAATTTTTTGTATTTTTAGTAGAGACGGGGTTTCACCGTGGTCTCGATCTCCTGACCTCGTGATCCGGCCACCTCGGCCTCCCAAAGTGCTGGGATTACAAGCGTGAGCCACCGCGCCCGGCCTAGGTAGCCTTCCTGATTCTACTTCTTCAAGCATCTGTCCATCAATCACTGAATGCCCATTATGTCTTTTCCTTTCAATCACCTGGCATGACCTATATTTGAATAAGTGTTGCCCTGTCTTGAAGGGAGTTTCTCCTAAGTTTGGTTGAACTTTTTTATGGTAATAAATCAGATCGAAACGTGTGGTCTCATTTTAAGTTTGGATCCCTTGTTAAAAAGCCTGCTGGATTAAGTGAATTATCAGTAGTTAATATTAAATCATCTTTTTTCCAGTAAGAGAGCCTCATATTTTAAAATTCTTGAGTCAGTGATCCATATCCCTGCTTTCTGATTTAATGTAGTTCTAACTTGGTGGGGCAAGCTTACTGTTAACTTTCCTCCAAAGGTTAACTTCCTACTTTCTTTGACTAATACTTCTGTAACTGCGATGGATTGGATACATTGGGGCCACCCACGAGTGACTGGGTCTAAGACCTTTGACAAGAAGACCACAGGCTGTCGGCAGCCTCCATGCTCTTGGGTGAGCACTCCTAGGGCTACCCAGTTATTTACATTAATGAAAAGGTGAAATGGCTTTTCTAGGGAGGGTAGAGCTAGAACGAGGCAGTTATGAACCTGTCTTTTAATTCCTCAATTTGCTGGATTTCCTGGAAAGTCCACGAGAAATAATCAGGCTTCCACTGGGCAAGTTTCTCATATAGATGTTTACTTTTTAATGCATATGAGTCAATCCAGAAACAGCAATATCCAATTAGCCCTAAGAATTTCCTGAATTCTGACAAGGTGTGTTGTCTCACACCTATAATCCCAGGACTTTGGGAGGCTGAGGCAGGCAGATCACCAGTTCAGGAGACTGAGCATATCCTGGCTAACATAGTGAATCCCCATCACTACTAAAAATATAAAAAAATTAGCTGGGCATGGTGGTGGGCACCTGTAGTCCCAGCTACTCAGGAGCCTGAGGCAGGAGAATGACGAGAACCCAGGAGGTGGAGCTTACAGTGAACTGAGATTGTGCCACTGAACTCCAGCCTGGGTAACTGAGCCAGACTCCATCTCTAATAATAACAACAACAACAACAACAACAACAATAATAATAATAATTTCCTGAGTTCCTGTTTAGTTTGAGGCAGGGGGCAGGGAAACAATTCCCTCCACTGTTTCAGGTCCTATTCTTTGTTTACTTGCACTTACTAGGTGGCCTAAGTATTTAACTTTAGATTCTACATACTGAAGTTTCCCTTTTGAGACCCACAACTCCTCACATTGCAAGTGATTGAGAAAGTGTGTGGAGAAGTCACCTACTTCTTTTATGTCTTTACCAGATATAAAAACATCATCCATTGACTGAAGCAGACATGGTTGTTTAGGGACTGTAACTTTCTCTAGTACTTGTTCTAGGATATGACTAAAGAGGTTGGGGGAGTCTGAGAACTCCTGGGGCAAGACTATCCATTGATATTTTTGTCTCTGCCCCGAATAGGGGTCTTCCCACTCAAAAGCATATATATCTCAGCTATCCTTAGCTAAGGGCATGCCCAGAAGGCATCCTTCACATCTATCACTGTAAACCACTGATGATTGTATAGAATTGTGCTAAGAATGATGTAAGGGTTAGGAACAATGGGGTAAGTGGTCTGTACTATTTGATCAATAGCTCTAATGTCTTGCACCAATTGATGTGACCCATCTGATTTCTTGATAGGCAGCATTGGGTATATACAGGGCTCAAGAAGCTCATCTTTAATGAGACCCTCAATTACAGGCTTTAGCCATACTCTGCCCTCTAAAGGAAATGGGGTATTGCTTTCTCCTTACTATTTCCTCAGGACTTTTTAGTTTGATATGTATTAGAGGGATTTGGAGTTTCCCTCTATTTCCTTCTTTTGATCAGACATGGGGATTAATATATTTCTCATCCACAGCAGTGAGTAAATGTAGTGAAGTGAGAAATCCTTTAGGTCCTACTTGAAGTCCTATGCCTAGCCTTAACATTAAGTTCCTTCCTAATATATTTGTTCCCACTTCAGGAATTAATAAAAATTAAATATGAGTAAATTGATTTTGATATCTGATGTCTCTGCTTTCTAAAATTTTTGCCTTAAATCCTCCTCCTTTTACCTTAGAGACTAAAGTTCTTCTGAAGACCAGGTGAGACCAGGTGGAGGGAAACAGAGGAGCGTGAAGCCCCTGAATTGACTAAAAAGGTGATAAATTCACATTTGGGTCCCACCTCCAAATTTATCAAGGGCTCCTAGTGGGACTCAAAATAAAAGTAGCAGAGCCCCTGACTCCCCTATTGTTCTTTAAAACTCATGAGTGTGAGGGTTCCTGTCTCTCTCTCCAGTTAAGGATGCTCCCTCTTGAAGTGGTCTGTTCTTCCACATTGGTAACATCTATCTTGTCCTTCTCCCTTCTCAGTCTTAGCATTATCTGTTCTTGCCCTCCTATACCCCTTAAGAGGTTTATGTGTTGAGGACCTCAGCCTGCCAGATGGAAGCTTGGGACCTCTCAAGTTGGGTCTAGGCCTCTTATAATTTCTGGCCCCTTGGAAGCCCTGCTTAGAGATATATGGATTTGGAGCCATGTGCTGGAATGTAAGTAACGTAAGTTTTGTCTTTTGTTTTTGCTTTTCCTTGTCTCTTCTGACATATATCTTTTGAGCCTCCGTGAGCAGTTTGCATAGGGGATTGTCCTCTCAATTATGTATTTTTTGTAATTTTCTTGAAATGTCTGGCCAACTTTTAGTAACAAAGTGAAGTTTTAAAATTCCCTGTCCAAGGGAATTTTCCAGATCAAGACCTGCATACTGTCTCATTTGCTCCCTCAATCTATCTAAGAATCTAGTAGGTCTCTCATCTTTTTCCTGTTGAATATCAAATGCTTTGGAAATATTTTGATTTCAGGGTACTGATTCTCAAATTCCTTTTATTATCATCTCTCTTAGATCTTGCATGTTTTCCTGGTGATTTGCATTGTTATTGTCCCACTGGGGGTCTCGGGCTGGGAATTTATAAGAGGAATTACAGGAGGAACATTTTGACCAGGAGGGGGCTCAGGTTCCCAAACCTCCATAGCAGCCTGCTGAATCATACTTCATTCTTCTCCTGAAAAGAGAATGCTCAAGATGGACATCAACTTGGTCCAAGTGTATATCTGAGGCCCTAAAAATTGATCAATTTGATCTGCTACCCCATAAGGATCATCCAGTAATGGCTTAAACTTCTTTTTTAAATTCCAGACCTCTGAACTAATCAAGGGAGGGTTTACAAAGCCAATAGCCCCTCCACTCTGTGGTACCTCTCTTAAAGGAAAGAAAGTTGGATCTGGCTCTTTGGGTGTGGAGGGAAATGGGAAGTTTTGAATATCTTTTTTACATTGCTCTATTTCATGTTGAAGTCCCTTTAAATATGGATACTTAATAGGTTAAGAAGGGTTCAAGACGGTAATTCTGTAAAGCTGGGATTATAAGGAGGGGGAGCAATATAAGCAGAAGCACCGCAAGTGGAAGAGGGATCCACAGCAGCAGCTCGGGTAATAGAACAGGCTGGGGCCTGCCTGAAATGGCTGGGGAGTAACCAGAAACCACAGCTGGAGGGAGAGCACAGGCTGGAGCATGGCCTGAGATGGCTGGAGAGTAACCCAAAACTGCAGCTGGAGGGACAGGATAGGAGGCAGCCGAAAAGAGTGATGCGAAGAGGGGAGGAACCTAAAATGGGAACTGGAGGGGCGGAATCACAGGCAACCGGAAGAGTGACACAAACAGGGGATGAACCTGAGACGGGTACCAGAAGGGCGGAATGGAAGAGTGAGGCAAACAGGGGAGGGACCTGAAACAGGAACCAGAGGGGCGGGATAGAAGGCGCTGAATGAAGGAAGATGATTTAAAGGATCCCACGTGTTAGTAGGTGTGAGTTGTCTAGGTATGGGAACTGTTTCCCTTTTAGAAGGGTTGGCTTCTGACTTTCTCCCTCCAGAGTCTAAAGGTTAAAGGAGAACTGGTCCCTGCTGCCAGCAGAGGGTGTAATCAATTTGTTCATGGGAGACAGGGTTCTTCTCATCAACATGTTTGATTAACAGCTGACAAATCTGCTCTTCATTAGACCCAAATTTTGGCCAGAAAATTGAGGGTTTAAAGACGGGTTATCAAACCCAAATAAAACAACATATTTTATTGTCCTCTATTTTTCTTTATACTTCGTTCTCTCATTATCGTTCCAATACTTTAGCATAAGCCCGAAGGGGCTATCTGAAGGAATTTCATCACTCTCTGGACTCTTCAGTTTTCCTGTCTTATTTGAAACGTTCCCCATCGTATGGGTCATTGGGGGGAAAACCTCTCCTGTTAGAGATATCTACCCTCACCCTTCCCAGACGCTTAGTGAGGCTTTGAGGAAAACCTCCAACCCCACCTGTCAGAGGTTTCTACCCTCCCCCTTTCTCTTTGTCTACTTGGTGTTTTCCTGCCTCTAGTCAATAGATGGCAGCATGAGACTGGAGAGAAGACTCATTCACTCCACACAACCAGGATACTTATTCCCATTCAACATTCTCAGCCTCCATCTTATCCTGACCATCCAGGAAATACTTTGTCGCCTTTGTGAAGTCTCCTACCTTATTCCATGCACAATAACTGCCTGGTCCTCTTATTGCTCCGGTCTTGCAAGCCTCTCCTCCCCGCTTTGCTGAGAATCCAGATTTATTCATTACCACAGGTGGGCCTGATCTCCTTCACCCTAAGGCCACCCTAATGAGACAGTAGGATGCGTCCCCCTTGGGAATGGTAACCGAAGGCCCCCTTACCGAAGGAGAATATTCAATCCCCAAAGTTGGGTGCCAGAAGTGTTAGGAATAACAGTCAAAATCCTAAGGAAATGGAATACTTAAAAAAAAAGGATTCTTAGCAAAGCAATTTTACTTCTGTGCAGAGGGGTGCCTCCTTGGTCCATTGCCTTGAGAGCACACCTGAACAAAGGGGCACGACAGCCTTTATTCCTGATGCAATTCCTGCCCCTGTACCCTTTCCCCATTGGCTGGGGTCTGTTCATACAATCTCAACCAACCCTGGTTGGCTAAATATTTGATTTTTTTTTATAAGGGGGGCACATGAAAGCAGAAAGGAAAGGGGAAAGGGTATCTGTAATGAGCTAGAAAGTTAGTCCTCTTTCCAAATAAGGAAAAGAATCTACGCTTTACTGATAATGCCTGGTACTGTGGTGTGCCTGGGCATCTAACAAAGGCAAAAAGGAAAACAGGAGAAAAAGGAAAAAAAAGAGGGGGGTACTAGGGGTACTATGAGTTAAAGAATAAAAGATTGATCAGGTTATTTGAAGAGAAACCTCATCATATCCCACACCAGCTACTTGGGAGGCTAAGGAGGGAGAATTCCTTGAACATGGGAGGCTGAGATGGCAGAGAGCCAAGATCCAGCCACTGCACTCCATCCTGGAGATAGAGCGAGATTCAGTCTCAAAAAAAAAAAAACAAAAGACAAAGTGGGATTCTAGAGCCCTGTACATAACCCTGTGAAAGAGGTTGAATGCAAGGGGCTGAGCCATGACAACCTGCAAGCCCCACTTCCAAAGCACTCAAAAGATAAGCCACACTGACTTGGAATTCCAGCCAGTCACTGTGAAGTGGCCTCACTGGCAGTGATACATGAGGTTCATTGTCTCATGGCCATGAAAAACTAGAATTCAGACACAAAAAGAATGAGCTTAATAGTGGACTTTAATAGGCAAAAGAAAGGGAAGAGCTTTCTGCTGCCCAGAGAGGGCCTGAAAAAATGGATTGCTGTTTCCATGGTGAAATGCAGTGGGTTTTATAGATAAGCTTAAGGATTAAGTGTCTGATTGACCTATGGCACAAAAGATTGGGTGAACCACTTGCATATGGCATAGGAAACTGATTAGGGCTAGGAGTGCCACTTGCGGAGGGTGCAAAAAGCTGGCCACCTCTACTCTAATCTTTTACTATGCAGATAGGTTTTCTGCCTGGTTAGTGCCATGTTGCCTGTTTCTTTACTGTATATATGGTAAAAAGAAAAAAAGATAATGGGGCCTTCATGGTGGTCATGTCTGCTGCTCAGGCAGCCCTTTTCTGTTGGCACAGCTGCTGACATTCACTCATGTAAGCTTCAAGCTTTTTTATCTATGTTTGCAGCTCTATGTTAGGATCCTCCTTGTTATAACAGATAATTTATTGGTCTGCTTTTTGCTAGAAGGGAAGCCTTCCTGAGAACTCTTTTATCCTCACTACCTGCCTAAATAATTTCTTTTTATCCCCCTTCATCAACTGTTAGTGTCATTGCACCACCTTAAGAAGGAAATCTCAAAGGGAAAGTCCCAACCATCTTTGTTGATTGGGCACCTTAGCAATTTCAGGCATCAGGCTGTGGAGACTCTGAGCCAACTCGGGGTGGGAGGAATCCCCCAGTGCAGCACAGTTGCCCTCCCAAAATGTTGACAGACTGCTGCTTTAAGCAGGTCCTAATCCTGTTCCTTCTCACTGATTGGGATCTCCCAAGTGGGACCTGTAGACTTCCTTATGCATGTTCTTCAGCCGAGAAAGTCTTGACTTTCCCCTGGGACAGCACCCCTAGAGAGAGATGGGCTACCATCTTTGTACTTGGGGTGACTTAGCCAATCCAGCCTTTAGGTTTTGACCATTCTGAGCCTACCATAGATGAAGGGGGTCTCTCAGCACAGCACAGCTGCTCTACCAAATGTGCCTAGGCTGCTTTTTAAAGCAGGTCCCTGATCACATTTCTCTTGGTTGAGTGATTCCTCCCAGTAGGGCCCTCCAGCCATCCATGATGGTGTTCTCCAGCCAACAGATATTTGTAACCTCCCTAAAATGGAGCTATTTACAAGTTTAGTTGTTTAGGTGATTTAACTGTTTCAGACTTCCAGCTCTGAAGCATCTGAGGCAACCAGAGCTGAAGCAAACCCTTTAGCACAGCACAGTTACATTATCAAAGTGGGGAGATAGCTTTTTAAAGTGGGTCTCTAACCCCATTTTTATTCACTGACCAGGATTTCTCAACCAAGGTATCCAGTCACATCCTACAGGAGTCTTCGTGTCAGCAATAGACCTACACCTCCCTGGGATTAAGTTCCCAGAGACAGAAAAAAGGCTGCCATCTTTGCTGTTATTCAACCTTCTCTAGTGATACCTCAAAGTATCACTGTTCGAGGGAACAGTCTGATGTAATGAGAGGCTGGAGTGAGCCACAACATATTGCAGCAATCCTGTAGAAAAGTAGCCAAACTATTATGTGATAGCCCAGTCCCATATCTCCCATTAGCAGGTCCTTTAGACCTGGACCTTCAGAGCTAAGTGGAGTCTCTACAGAGCCACACCCTTCAGAGCTATCAACCAGTAGCAATTTGGCAACTCCCTGGACAGGAGCCTCCAGAGGTAACTGAAAGGCTTCCTGCCACAGCCTGTGCAGTGGAACTGCCTTTGCCACCCTGAAACTAACAAAGGAGAAAAGACCCTAAGTGCCTTATCTACACCTCCAACAAACTACTGTTGACCCAAGGAGAAGAGACCAGTCCGTTTCCCGTAAGTCTCACACACCCCATGTTGCTAATTATCAGACAGAGAATCCCTGGCTTGGGCCTACAACACAAAATATCCTTCCAGGGCTGCTTGCGTTGAGAGATTGCTGACCTGCGTTTCCCTTGGATGGAGGCCCCAGGAAACAACCAAAAGACACTTGACCACAGCCACTACTATGATCTGTTCTTCTGCTGCCTCCAAGCTGAGGAAGAAATAAAAACACAGAGATGCCTCCAGGGCAGCACAGTGCAGTGCAGGAATGCAAAGTCATGATCTACACTCAAAAGTTAACAAGATAAAAATGCACATTTTCAGATAATTGAGAGAAAACACAGCTGCAGTTGTGAGAAAACAAAGGAGAGCCATATAATTAAGCAAGAGTCCATAAAGTAATCAGTAAGCTCAGGTGCTGCCTGCTGAATCACATTCCAATCCTTCAACACCAAAATTATCTCAGTAACATACCCTCTTTAAAACAAGAGAAAAGAAACCAGCTTTAAATAAAGACCTGACAAAAAGCATTGGTCCAGTGAAATTCAGAATACGTCTATGGACTGTACTCAATCTACACTACAGTTCAAACAATAACCACGTGCAGAAGTAAGAAAGAACACACAGATGAACTCTGGTAACTCAAATGGCCAGGGTGTCATATGTCCCTCAAATGACAATGCCAGTTCTCCAGATGGTTTTTAACTGTGATAATCTGGCTGAATTGACAGAAACATTACTCAGAATATAAATAGAAATCAGGATCATTGAAATTCAGGAAGAACAAAACCCAATCCAAGAACACTAAGAATCACAGGAAAGCAATACAGAAGCTGAAGTACCAAGTAGCTGTTATAATAAAGAACCTAATGTGTCTGACAGAGCTGAATAACACTATACAACGATTTCACAATGCAGTTACAAGAATTAAAGCAGAAAAAAACAAGTTGAGAAAATCACCTCAGAACTTGATGCCTGGGTCTCTGAAATAATATAGTCAGACAATTTTTTTTTAAGAATAGAAATGAATGAATAAAACTCTGGGAAGAATGGGATAAACTAAAGAGGTGAACTTTATAAAACATTAGCATCCATGAAAGGGAGGGAAAGAAAAAACTTGAGAAGCGTTTTAGAATATTATTCATGAAAACTTCTGCTACTTTGCTAAAGAGGCCAACAGTCAAATTCAGAAAATACAGAGAACCCCTGCAAGATTCTACACAAGATTATTCCCAAGACATGCAATTATCTAATTTTTTAAGGTCAAAATAAAAGAATGTTAAAGACATCTAGAGAGAAAGGGTATGCCACCAACAGAAGGAATTCAATTAGGCTAGCAGCATAACTCTCAGCTAAAACCCTACAGCCAGAAGAGATTGGGGTCCTATAGTCAACATTCAAAAAGAAAAAAATTCAATCAAGTATTTTAGGTAAAGCCAAACTACACTACCTATGTTAAGGAGAAATACGATCCTTTTCAGATAAGCAAATATTAAGGGAAGTTACCTCCACCAGATATACCTCACAAGAGATGTTAAAAATAGAATTAAATGTAGAAAAAAATAGATCACTGCCAGAAAATACAAAAACACACTTAAACACACAGATCAGTGACACTGAAAAGCAACTACTCAAACAACAAACATAATAATTCCATTTATGTAACTATGTTAACATGTTAACAGCACAATGTCAAGATCAGATACACATATTAATACTAATCTTACATGTAAATGACCTAAATGTCCTATTTAAAAGGCACAGAGAAGAGTGGCAATCTGGATAAAATTGCAAGACTCAATTGTATCCTGTCTTTAAGAGGACAATCTCACGTGTAATGACACTTATTGGCTTAAAATTAGGAAATGGAAGGAAATCTACCAAGCAAATGGATGACACAAAAAAGCAAAACTTGCAGCCTAGAGCAGTGGCTCATGCCTGTAATCCCAGCACTTTGGAAGGCTGAGGCAGATGGATAATGAGGTCAGGAGATGGAGACCATCCTGGTCAACATGGTGAAACCCCATCTCCACTAAAGTACAAAAAATTAGCCGAACATGGTGCTGCAGGCCTGTAGTCCCAGCTACTGAGGAGTCTGAGGCAAGGGAATCACTTGAACCCTGGAGCCAGATGTTGCAGTGAGCTGAGATCACACCACTGCACCCCAGCCTGGTGACAGAGTGGAGCTCCATCTTAAATAAATAAATAAATAAAAGAAAAGAAAATTAAAACGCAAAATTTGCAATTCATATTTCAGAAAAAAACAGATTTCAAACAAACAAAGATAAAATAAAACAAGGAAGGGAATTACATAATAGTAAGTAGTTAAATTCAAGAAGAAGGCCTAACCTTTTTAAAGTCTGTTCTTACTATGTGCACCCAAGACAGGAGCATCTGAATTCATAAAACAAGTTCTTAGAAGCCTACAAAGAGACAGACTCCAATACAATAATAGTGGGAGACTTCAAAACTCCACTGACAGTATTAGACAAATTATTGAGGCAGAAAATTAATAAAGATATTCAGAACAGAAATTCTATGTTAAATGAAATTAATCTGATAGATCTTTATAGAACACTCCACCTAAAAGCAACAAAATATACTTTCTTTTCATTGCCACATGGCACATACTATAAAATTGATTATAATTGGACATAAACCAATCCTCAACAAATGTGAAAAAAATAATCACACAAAACAGTCTTGAACCGCAGTGCAACAGAAACAGAAGTCAAGACTCTGAAAAATTACTCAGAATCATGCAATTCTATATAAATTAGACAACATGCTTTTGAATGACTTTTAGGCAAACAATAAAATTAAGAAAGAAATTAAGACAATTTTGAAAATAACTTTAAAAATTTTTAAAAAGATACAACATCTTAGGATCTCTGGGTCACAGCTAAGGCAGCATTAAGAAGAAAATTTATAGCACTAAATTCCATATAAAGAATTTAGAAATAAATCAATAATAACACTATTTGACAACCGAAAGAATTAGAGAAACAAGAGTGAATCAACCTCAAAGTTAGCCGAATGAAAGAAATGACAAAAATTAGAACTGAACTGAAGGAAATAAAGGCACAAAAAATATTTAAAGATCAACGAATCCAGGAGTTGATTTTTGAAAAAAATAATAAGATCGATAGGCCACCAGTTGGAGTAATAAAAGAAATAGAGACAATCCAAATAAATACAATTACAAATGATAAACGGAATGTTACTGTTGACCCCACGGAAGTCAGAACAATAATCAGAATCTACCTCATTACTTCTATGCACAAAAACTAGAAAGCCTAGAAGATGTAAACAAATTATTGGACATGTGCATCTTCCCAAGACTAAGCAAGGAAGAAATTAATTTCTTGAACTGACCAATAACAAGCTCCAAAATTGAATTGGAAAAAATAGCCTACCAGCCAGAAAAAAAGCCCAGGACCCAATAAATTCACACCCAACTTCTACCAGATGTACCAAGAAGAGCTGCCACACTTCCTACTGAAACTAAAATAATTGAGGAGAAGAAAATTTTTTCCAACTCACTGTGTGTGGCCAGTATTATCTGTATACCAAAACCTGCCAGAGACCCAACAAAAACAAAGAAAATTTTAGGCCAACAAACTTAATGAACATCAGTGTAAATATCCTCAATCAAATGCTTGCAAACTCAATCCAGTAGCACATTAAGTAACGAATCCAACATTATCAAGTAGGCTTCAATGCCAGAATGTAAGGTTTGTTCAAAATGCACAAACGAATAAATGTAATATACCACATAAACAAAACTAAAGACTAAACCCACCTGATAATTTCAATATATGCAGAAAATACTTATAACGAAATTAAATATCACTTTATGTTAATAACTCAATAAACTTGATATTAAAGAATACATTTTTCAACAATAAAAGCCATCTATGACCAACCCACAGACAACATTATACTGAATGGGCAAAAGCTAGAATTATTTCCCCTGAAAACCAGCATGAGACAAGGATGCCCTTTGTCACCACCTCTGTTCAATGCAGTATTGAAAGTTCTAGGCTATTGGAACTTCAACAAGAAGTTCTGGGAGTTGAATCCAACAAGCCATAGAAATAAGCATCAAAATAGAAAAAGAGGAACCCAAACAACCCGTTTGCATTTGGCATGATTCTATAACTAGAAAAGCACATAGCCTCAGCACAAAAGCTACTTCACCTGATTAAAAACTTCAGAAAGTTGCAGATTAAAAAAATCAGCATACAAAAATCACTAGCATTTTTACACATTAATGACAACTGAGAGCCAAATTAGAAAGACAATCTCATTCACATTTGCCACAAAACAATAAAATATCTCAGAATATATTTAACAAGGGAGGTGAAAAATCTCTAGAAGAACTATAAAACACAAAGAAATCAGAGATAAGAGAAACAAATGAAAAAAAAATCGTGCTCATGGATAGGAAGAAACAATATTATTAAAATGGCTACTTTGCCCAAAACAATTTACAGATTAAATGCTATTTCTATCAAACTATCAGTGACTTTTTTTTTACAGAACTAGAAAAAAACTATTTAAAAAATTTATTTAGAACTAAAAAAGAGCCAAAATAACCAAGACAATTCTAAGCACAAAGACAAAATTAGAGGCATCACACACTTGACTCCAAATTACACTACAAGGCTACAGTAAACCAAACAACATGACACTGGTACAAAAACAGGAGCATACACCAATGGAACAAAGTAGAGATCCTAGAAACACATTTGTACCTCTATGTCCATTTAATCTTTGGCACACCTAACAACAAATAATGAGAAAAAGAATACATATTTAATACATTATGCTGAGATAATTGGCTAGCCATATGCAAAAAAAAAATGAAACTAGACCCATTTTAAGACCATATAAAAAATCAACTCAAAATGAGTTAATGACTTAAATGTAAAATCCAACACTATAAAAACTCTGAGAGGTAATCTAGGCAATTTCATCTTAGGCATAGAAATGGCAAAATGTTTTGTGACAAAGACACCAAAAGAAAGTGTACCAAAAGTAAAAATTGACACGTCATCTAATTAAAGAGTTTCTGCACAGCAAAAGAAACATCATCAGAGTGAACAGACAATCTACAGAATTGGAGAAAAATTTTGAAAATACACATCTGTTAAAAATGCACAAAGGACATGAGCAGACACATCAAAATAGAAGACATACATGGAGCTAACAAGTATATGAAAAAAGTTTAACATCTCTTGATATGTATGTGTGTGTGTATATATATATAATCATTAGATAAATGCAAATGAAATCCACAATAAGATACCATTTCACACCAGTCAGAATGACTATTATTTAAAGCCAAATATCAACAGATTCTGGTGAGCTTAAGAGAAAATGGAATGCTTATACATTATTGGTCAGAGTGTAAATTATTTTAACCATTGTGGAGAGCAGTATGAGGATTAGTCAAGCAGCTAAAAGCAGAAATGTAATTCAATCCAGCAATCCCATTGCAGGTATATACCTAAAGAAATATAAATTATTCTATTCTAAAGATTCATGCATGAAAATGTTCACTGCAGCATTATGCACAATAGCAGAGATATGGAATCAAATTACATGCGAATCAGTGACAGATTGGATTAAAAAATGTGATATATATCCACTATGGATTACTATGCAGCCAACAAAACAAATAATATGTTGCATTTTGTGGGAACTAGCTGAGCTGGAGGCTGTTATTCTTAGCAAACTAATGTAGAGTCTGAAGACCAAATGCCACATGTTTTCACTTATAAGTGGGAGATAAATAATAAGTACTTAGGAAAACAAAGAAGAAAGTAGACATTGAGGTGTACTAGAGGGAAATGGGTGAGAGAAAGGAGAGAAGATAAAATAACTATTGGGCATTGGGCTTGATATCTGTGTGATAAAATAATATATGCAACAAAGCCCCATAACATGAGTTTACCTGTAAAACAGACCTTCACATGTACACTTTAACCTAAAATAAAAGTTAAAAAATTACATATAATGCAATAAGTGTCAAAATTTCTAATATTTATGAAATGATAAAAATGTTATTAATAAAAATTCATATTGCCTTACATGATCTACAGATCTAAGCCAACTTGTATAATACTTCAGGGATATTTTGTACAGAAATAATAATTTTCTAAATAGACAGAAACACACACAAGAAAGAATAGTCAAAGATATTGAAGAACTGAGCTTGTGGCATTTTACAATCTAACTTTAAAATATTCTACAAAGCTATCATAAGTAAACCAGCACATCATTTACATTAAACAGACACAAAAATTAATGGAATAGAATGAAGAGTCATCACATATTTCCATGTAATTTTGGTCAAGTATTTTTGACAAAGTGCCAAGAAGACACATTAGAAAAAGGACAGACTCTTTAACACATAAGGTTTGAAAATTTGATGTCTACACGCAGAACAGTATGATTCTACTCTTATCTCATATTATATATTATAATAATTCAACTTATGATTGAGTAAAGGCTTATATGAGACCTGAATTTGTAAGACTATTAGAAAATAATAGAAAAATATCCATGAGGTTGTATGTGCAATTGTTATTATATATACTGAATAATGGAGGCAACCAAAGCAAGAATAGAAAGATTAAATTACAATAAACTAAAGAGCTTCAGCACAACAAAGGTAAAAATAAATGATAAAGAAATAATATCCAAATAGATAAAATATTCACAATTCATACTTCTGATAAAAAGTTATTAAAATTATTATGAATATTAAGTATTTGTAGGGAACTCAGCTAAATAGCAATATTAAAAGTGTGTACTGAACTCAAGTAAATAGCAAAAATCCAATTATTATTATTATGTTAATATTTTTATTAAAAATGTGTATTGAACTCAACTAAATTGCAAGAAAACAAATTATTCAATTAAAAAATGGACAAACAACCCAAATGAAAATCTCTTACAAAATCTCACAGAAATAGCCAACATATATATGAAACGTGCTGATTAGTGTCATTAGAAAAATGAAAATTGAAACCATGATTAAATATTACCTTATACAATTTACAAAAGTACTTATTTAAAAGACAAAAAAAAGTTGATGAGAATATGTAGAAAGTTGAATCCTTGCCTGCTGCTGGTGGCAATGTAAATTAGCACAGCTATTATAAAAAGCAGCATACAAATTCTTCAGAAATTTTAAAATAGAACTACCATAGTATCCAATAATCTCACCACTAGGTATACATTTATGGGAAATAATATTAGTGTGTTGAAACACCTGCACTCTCATGTTTATTGCAGAACTATTTGCAATAGATAAGGTATAGAAAAAACTCTCTATCAACAAATAAATATTTATAGGAAATGTGCCATGTATATAATATATTATATATATATATGATATTCCAATGGAATATCATGTAAAAGCCTTAAAAGCAGGGGAAATTCTATTGTTTATGGTAACATGTTGGAACTTGAAAGACATTATGTTAAATTAGAAAAAATGGGTACATAAAGAAAAATTCCACAAAATCTCTCTCATGTGAAATGTAAATAATATATATCATATATATAATTGAAAAATAAAAATTATCAATTGTACAGAAGTCTAATTTCAAATATAAAAGCAAAGATACCAGCTTTTAAATCAATAATTGAGCTATTTTAAGTTACTGAGAAAGATAGCAGATAGGAGACAGAGCTAATGTGCAGCTCCCACCTGGATGGAAAGAACAGTGTGTGAAGGTTAATACCATGGACTTTTGCCTCAGAAAACACTGCAGCAATGTACCAAGAAAACAGAAAGAGTTATCAGATCATTTGAAAGAAGCAGCATACCACTATGAATTTTACAAGACAGGTTAAAAATGAGTTCCCAAAATATGACAGGTAAAACAAGAGCTCGCTCTTGAATGTCAGAAGTGTTTTAATGAGAGCACTTCATCTTGAATAGATGCTGAGTAATAGGGCTGAACCTGCTAGGCTGCATTCCCAGGAGGTTACTCCTTTTTAGTCAAAGGATGAGATAGGAAGTAGGCATAAAGATACAGGTCAGAAAGCGCTTGCTGAGAAAACAGATTGCAGTAAATAAACCACATAAAACACACGAAAATCAGGATGGGAATGAGAGTAACCATTGGTTGTCCTCACTGCTGCAGTCCTATTAGTGCCATGACAGTTTACAAATGCCATGGCAATGTCAGGAAGTTACCTTGTATAGTCTAAAAAGGGGACACTGCACCCATGTATACATATGCAACAAACCTGCACGTTGTGCACATATACCCTAAAACATAAAGTATAAAAATAATAAGAAAGGTAAAAAATAAATAAATAAAAATAAATAAAAAATAAAAAAATAAAAAGAGGAGGCATAAATCATCAATGCTTGTTTAGAATATAATCAAGAAATAACCATAAAAATGGGGAAGCAGCAGCCCTTGAGGCTGCTTGGCCTATAGAGTAGCCATTCTTTATTCCTTCAGTTTCTTAATAAAGTTGCTTTCATTTGACTGTATGGATTCACCCCAAATATTTTCTTGTGTGATATCCAAGAACGCTTATCAGGGCAACCTGCCCCTGATAGTCACATAGGTTCTTTTCTATTTTCTCTTAAGTGTTGGCTGATCAGAGAAATAAAGAGACAGAGTACAAAAGATATAAATTTTAAATCTGGATATCCAGGGGAGACATCACATCTCAGTGGGTTCCATGATGCCCCCCAAGCCACAAAACCAGCAAGTTTTTATTAATGATTTTCAAAAGGAGAGGGAGTGTATGAATATGGTGTGGGTCACAGAGATCACATGCTTCACAAGGTAATAAGATATCACAAGGCAAATGGAAGCATGGTGAGATCACAGGACCACCATACCAGGGTGAAATTAAAATTGTTAATAAAGTTTCGGGCATGCATGGTCATTGATAATGCCTTATCAGGAGACAGGGTTTGAGAGCAACCAGTCTGACTAAAATTTATTAGGTGGGAATTTTATCATCCTAATAAGCCTGGGAGTGCTATGGGAGATGGGCTTCTTTCATCCCTGCAGCTGCAACCATAAGAGACAGCTTGCCCCCAAAGCAGACATTTCAGAGTCCTACCCTCAGGGACACATTCTCTTTCTCAGAGATGTTCCTTGCTGAGAAAAAGAATTCAGTGATATTTCTCCCATTTGCTTTTGAAAGAAGAGAAATATGGCTCTGTTCCACCTGGCTCACCAGCAGTCAGAGTTTAATGTTATCTCTCTTGTTCCCTGAACATTGCTGTTATCCTGTTCTTTTATCAAGTTTCTGAGATTGCATATGGTTCAAATACACACCCCCTACAAACAATTTTTTCAGTTAACGCAATCATCACAGGGTCCTGAGCTGACATACACCCTCTTCAGCTTACGAAGATGATGGGATTAAGAGATTAAACTAAAGACAGGCATAGGAAAACACAAGAGTATTGATTGGGGAAGTGATAAGTGTTCAGAGATTGTCATAAAGACAGGCGTACAAAATTATAAAAGTATTAATTTGAGGAACTAATGAATGTCCATGAAATCTTCACAATTTATGTTCTTCTGCCATGGCTTCAGCTGGTCCCTCCATTTGGGTTCCCTGGCTTCCCACAACAAACTCTCTCTTGTAGTCTTGACCTGGACCCCTTTCCAGTTAGACAAACATTCAACCTAATTGGGGACCCTGAAAATCCAGATTACAAGAGAAGAATTTAATCTGACCTAGAGCTTAAATGGATTTAGTGCAAAATATAAAACTAGAAACAGCAGCAAGAATAGCCTTGTAGGCATTCTGATTCTCCAGCTCAAGCCCTGCTCAAAACCATCCTAACTATACCTCACATAGACCTTTGGAGAGGGAAGCAGCTAAAATTTAACAGCGTTCATAGGGTAAAAGAGGCTTCCAACTCAATATAATAATAACTGTCACAAACTATCAAGCAAATCTGGGAAGTGAAAGGAAACTAATGCAGGAGGAAGCACAGAGACCAGTGAAATAGGTTAGGATCACTGGTCTCATTGTCTAAGGTGTTTTCTGAGCTTATTATCACAGAATCAAGAAAATTAAGCTGTGTAGACACAAAGGATGAGGTTGGAGAAAATGTTTAAAAAGCAAAAAAAGAAAGCTCTATGCAGCCAAGATGAGAACCAGAGTGGGTTGCTGCTTTTACAGTTGAATCCAAGAGCTTTTATGAGAAACTCCTCTCATTTCTACAGCTGTTTATGTAACTTATCCTGTAAGAAAGGCTGTCTGTACAAATCCCCTTTATGTAGTGGTGCATATGTCTCTAGGCAAGCACAAAGGGCCACCTCTCTTGTTTTTAAAGTTATAAAATCTTCTTCTGTGGCTTTGTTTTAGGTAAGCCCCAACTTTCCTGTCCAAGTTCCCCTGGAGCCAACAATCTACATGCCTGAAAAGGGAAGGAAACTTTTTCCTAGGAGCCTGCTAATTCCACAAAGGACCAAAGTGTTCTGTGCTGGATGCTGCTTTCTTCTCTAGCAGATGGAGTTTGAGTTTTCCTCAGTCTGCTCTATTTTTACTTATAGATGCGATTTTTTTTAGGCAGGCTGCTTCTCTGAGGACTAGCTTTAGTAGACCACCTAACTGATTTTTTCTTTTCTTCTCCATCATTATGCCCCCTCTTGAGTAGAGACCCTTATTGCTCTTCAGGAAATTGAGCACCGATTCTTCTGTCTGTTTCCTACTGGAGTGGGCCTCTGTGTGGGAAACTGCATCCAGGATACCACCCAGGACTCATTTAAGAATTTTTGGAAGAAACTTCTTCCACATTTATGTATGGTTTCATTTGCATTGCCATTTGGAGCTTGATAGCCTCTAGATAAAAAAAAAAAAGTAGGCTATTAAAGACATTTATTAAAATGGAAGAAGGAGGGTAACAAAGCTGACAAATTTTGAAGCTGCTAAAATGCTCTAATTACTGGTGGCTATAGTTATTCCTGTTGAGATTTGTGTGTATGGGGCTTGGCTCTGGTTAGCTTCCTTGGCCTTACTTTCCCAAAAAGAAAACCTTTAGGTTATGGGTACTCTCTTTACCTTATTACCTATCAGGATTTGTAGAATAGTTGCCCAGAACTAGAAGGTTGTTCCAGATTTTTACATTACCCATCCCTTTCTGTCTTTTTGGAGCTGCAGCCAGAGATTGCCATTTAAAATGTAGTTGGAAACTTAAAAACCAGTAGTGAGACTACAGATTAATGAAAGATGTATGATACGATTGTAAACATAATTTCTCTATTTCTAGTCTTCATTTTTGTTAAAAACAAATAATAGGACTGAGATTTTTGAAAATTAGGCTTTGGTCTTATGCTTCTTCTGCTTATTTCCATTAAGCACAGCAAGAATACTTATTTTTTACATAGGCCTTTTAGACTGGCTTTGATGGAACTCTGTTTCATAACAAATCTAAGATAGGACTTTCTAAAGTTGAACTTAACTGTGGGTTTGTGCTCTCCAATATCTGTGAGTTGAGTAAATTTTTCTCTCCTTGAAGTCCCAAGAGCATGTAGGTTTTCATCGTGTTGTCAAGTCACATTCTTTACTCACTGGAGCTTACTATAGGGTCCAGCCCCAAAGGGTCGGTGGGTTTTCTCCCTGTGTGTAAAGATGAGAGAGTGTAGAAATAAAGACACAAGACAAAGAGATGAAAGAGAAGACAGCTGGTCCCGGAGTACCATTACCACCAAGATGCGGAGACCGTTAGTGGCCCTGAATGCCAGGCTGCACTGATATTTATTGGATAAAAGACAAAGGGGTGGGGTAAGGAGTGTGAGCCGTCTCCAATGATAGATAAGGTCACGTGGTTCACATGTCCACTGGACAGGGGGACCTTCCCTGCCTGGCAGCTGAGGCAGACAGAGAGAGATAGATAGCTTATGACATTATTTCTGCTTATCAGAGACTTTTAGTACTTTCACTATTTTGCTATTACTCTCTAAAAGGCAGAGCCAGGTGTACAGGATGGAACATGAAGGTGGACTAGGAGTGGGACCACTGAAGCACAGCATCACAAGGAGACAATTAGGCCTCTGGATAACTGTGGGTGGGCCTGACTGATGTCAGGCCCTCCACAAGAGGTTGAGGCGTAGAGTCTTCTCTAAACTCCCCCAGGGAAAAGAAGACTCCCTTTCCTGGTCTGATAAGTACTGGGTGTTTTTCCTTGACACTGACACTACCACTAGACCATGGTCTGCTTGGCAACAGGAGTCTTCCCAGATGCTGGCATTACCGCTAGACCAAGGAGCCCTCTTGTGTCCCTATCCAGGCATAACAGAAGGCTCACACTCTTGTCTTCTGGTCACTTCTCACTATGTCCCCTCAGCTCCTATCGCTGTATGGCCTGGTTTTCCCTAAGTTATGATTGTAGAGCAAGGATTATTATAATATTGGAAAAAAGAGTAACTGCTAAAAATTAACGGTGAATGATATTCATATATAATCACATCTAAGATCTATATCTAGTATAACTATTCTTATTTTGTATATTTTATTACACTGGAACAACTCATGCCCTTGGTCTCTTGCCTCAGCACCTGGATGATGCCCACAGCTTACAAAGGTTGTACAGGGACTATGTAGACAAACTTCATTTTTTCCAAGGGGCTTTTATTGACTTTGCAAGTGAAGATTCACTCCTGAAAGGGAAACACTTCCTTCCAGTAAAAATGTGTAAAACTGCCAGTTTTTCCACTTTTCTGTTGTTGCAATTATTGCACTGATGGCAGACAACTATATTTTTATAAGTCAGGGATATTCACAACTAATTTCTGAATACTAGAAGAACCAGGCAGTGAAATACAAATATGTTCCAAATGTTGTTCACAAAAGTGTACCTTACTCAATTGATAAAAGCTGTAGCTAGCTCAAAAGTCTAACCTGAAAAAAACAAAATGATGATCAGCAATGTTCCAAGCAAGAGTCAAAAAGATTATTTATGTTTATGTATTTGTTTATTTTGTTTAGTTAACTCTTGTTCTGTTTGATATTCACAAATATTTCACTTTTTCATGAGTCCTATAGATTTTCCTGTTATCAGAAATCTGAATTTGACAGCAACTCTTAAAGTCCTACAGCTGATAATAGACCATCCTTTGAAGAGGATTAAGATGAGAAAATTTTCTGTAATGACAAAATGGCTAGGATAGTTATAGCCAAGAATGTAATTGACATAGAAACTTAGGTATTTCTGTGGTTCACAATAACTTAACATAATAAATTTAATTATGGCTGATAGAAAAAATCAGACATTAGAACCTTAGACATTTCCTACGGTTTTGGAACATACATTAATATTATTTACTGAAATACACGTGAAGAAGATTAGGTATAATTTAGGCAATGTCATGTATCTAAAAAAGTTAAATAATCCTGTTTTCCTCTCATTTGAACATTCTACTGGACTCTGTAGAATCCAGAAGCAAGGATGTCAGGGAAGATGACATTGAAACTGAAGTATTTATTTCAGAAAGTCTGTTAAATATGTTAGAGTTTTAAAACATTTGATGTTATGAAAGAGAATTCCATATGACCGTACGTTGTTTATTTTGCCAAAATGGTGACTCAAAAATTTGAAAAAGCAAAAATCTTTCACTAAAGGAGGAGTTAAAAATCTTCTATGCAGAAAAAGAATTCAAGACCTAAGAATGATGACTATTTTGGGCAGCAGTGTCATAGTGATGACAGGTAGTTGACTAGGTTGAAGATGGAGGAAAGAATTATAATTAAAAACAGTAGAAGTAGGGAGAGTGATTCTGACTTTATCCAAATGAAGAATTTGTTAGAGCACCAAAAATGGCACATGAGAGGAACACCAGGCTAAAGTCAAACATAATTAAATCTTATGTCCTGGAAAAAGATCTATATGTTCAGTGAGGGAAAACTCACCCCTTTAAAAGCAGAAAATATTTTATTTTAAAAATGTCTCACAAATGTGTCAGTTATGATTAAGGTTAGGGTTGAAATTAAGAATAGTCCAAACAAATGTGTGGTTAATGTTGATTGCAGAAGCAAATAAAACAGTTGACTCTGATGCTCAAATCATTTTATTTCACACAGTGTAAATTCTGAGTGTTTAGAGTGAAAGTTTCCTATGAGTATAATAACAGAAGAGGCTGAAGGATAGGGTCACAGAAGATCCTTTTATGAGACCTTAGATGTTCAAGTTGAAATAAAGTAACGTGGTAAAGACACTGCAAATTGCAACTCTCCATGCTGCCTGAGTGGAAGTTTTTTTCCTGTCTCCCAAAACACACCTTTTTCAATAGGCTGAGATACAGCCAAACAAACAAACAAAAAAAAAAATGTCTGCCTTCTGCTTCCTTTCCTAGGTGCCCTGACTCAGGGCAGGCTGCACCTTCTAGGAAAAAAAAAAAAAAAAAAAAGGCTCTTCACAGATGTAGGTCTGGAGCAGGGGTCATTGTGTTTATTTTTAAGATACTGGTATAAAAACTACTTGTGACCCTGAAATCCAGGGACCACTAGAGGACCTGTGTGAAGACCACCAGAAATCTACTGAGATAAGGAGAAGATACTGGATAATCCAACACGACGTTTTTTTGTTTGTTTGTTTGTTTTTTTTTTTCTTTTTTTTTTAAGCGAAATCTCGCTCTGTCTCCCAGGCTGAAGTGCTGGAGTGCAGTGGCGGGATCTCGGCTCACTGCAAGTTCCACCTCCAGGGTTCACGCCATTCTCCTGCCTCAGACTCCCCAGTAGCTGGGACGGCAGGCGCCCGCCACCACGTCCGGATAATTTTTAAAATATTATTAGGAGAGACAAGGTTTCACCGTGTTAGCCAGTATGATCTCCATCTCCTGACCTCGTGATCCGCCCGCCTCGGCCTCCCAAACTGCTGGGATTACAGGCCTGAGCCACCGCGCCTGGCTGTTGATTTTTTTTTAATTGAGTTAGAGTTATTGTTTAACTTATGTTTTGTTGCCAAGAGCTGTGACCAGACAAGAAACCTGGTATATATACCTACGAAAATGAACTCATATAAAGTTTGGAATCCAGCTGTTGCTACTGTCCTGTTTGCCATTAATTAGGTAAGTTCAATTTTCCCTTTGGTGTCCGCTCTTCCTAACAATCACAGGGCTAGAACTCTCCTGCTTCTACAGAGAGCTTGATAGTTATTGGCCCGGAGGGAGATAAACCAGTGGCATTCCTTCCGTATACCATGTCCTTGGGACCATAATTTACATACACAGAATAACCCCAAGACTCAGCTGTGTGTCTTTTTCTCTGTTTCAGTAACAGCAAATGCTCAAGACTGAGGTGGTTGAAGAAGGCAGGTTTTCCTGAATAATTTCTGTAATTCTGTTATATTTTCCTTCTTTATCTCACTAAATGATAACTAATCAGGAGCTGTTCCTGCATAAAGTACAAATTAGATTAATATAAGCACATAAATGTATGGATTTTAAGATGAAATTTGTAATTTTTGGATATTACATTTAAATTATTAACTAATTTTATCAATTTATAAATAATTGTTTTAAGGCTCAATGAATCTGAACAAATTCCCCAGAATTTAATCACACTTCTCTATGTTTGTTTTTGTTTTTAATACTTGAATATTATTTAAATAATGATGTCATAAGGTAATGTTTTGCAAAGGTGAACTATATAGCATTCTTCTATCATAAAGAAAATTCTCTAAATTCGTTATTTCTACTTCTTCTGGGATGTTTTTACGTTATACTTAGGCCAAGCACATGCAGGCACACACACATGGTTATTTGTAAATAATTTTTTTCATTATAGTTCTTTTTTAAAACCAAATCTAAACCCATAACTTTATGATTAATGATTGTTTCTTGGTCCTTTTAATGGTGTTGTTTCCCCCAATATTTCTATGATTATGTATATGTTTTGCGGTTTACAATATTAAGGATATTCTAAGATGGAAGTGCCAGTAAGGAAGATGAACTTAATATGCATTGTCTATTTCTAAGAGTTCTAAGGAACTTCACTTTCAGACGAAGGACAAGCAGTAACTGTTTATACGAATCTGAGATGTTCAGTCAGATTTACATTTTGATGCCGTCAGTTAGGACGCGATTTACATTTTGATGCTGTCAGTTAGGACGCAATTTACTCAGACCAAAATGCATTACTCATTTTTTTTCTATTCCTACTCTCCTATATCTATGTCATGTTTAGCAGATGGTATACTAATCCTGGGATCCCTAGATCCCAGGACTTGTTTATGTTAATTGGGATTACAAGATTTATCAAATATAAATTCAGGCACCACAGTAAAGTTTAATTTTTAAGTTATTTTCAATACTTAACAATATTTGATTTGATATCTAATATTCAAAAACATCAGAAAAAACAATAACTTTTCAGTATATATAAAAATTTGGTATTTGCAATGCAATTATTCTATATAGTAAAAGGTATTGCATAAGTATACATATCTGATGTTTGTAATCAACAGAGTATCTTGGACTTAATTTCTTGACTTCAATACAAAAGAACCATAGTCCTCCCCAGTTCAGGCTTAGCACCAATGTCCTCCAGAGTCTACTTGGAGAAGAAAACCACATAATGGTTGTATTAGTTCATTCTCACACTGCTATAAATATACTACCTGAGACTGGATAGTTTATAAACAAAGGAAGTTTAATTGACTCCCAGTTCCACATGGCTGGGGAGGCCTCAGGAAACACAAAATTATGTCAGAGGAGGAAGCAAACATCTCCTTTTTCACAAGGCAGCAGGATAGAGTATAAGCAAAGAAGGAAAACCTATCACCTGTAAAACCATCATATCTCGTGAGAACTCATTATGAGAGTTCTCATAATCAGATTATCACAAGAAGAGCATGAGGGAAAACCACTCCCATGATCCAATCACCTGCCACCAGGCCTCTCCCTTGAAACAGAGAATTACAATTCAAGATAAGATTTGGGGACAAAGCAAATTATGTCAATGGTCCTGAAGATACACTCTTTTTACAGTATGTGACGGTCATTTGTAGAGCGAAGGGCATGAATTATAGGTGATGAGCTGTATATCCACTGAGATAAGTGAAGAGTATTAAAATTTTTACCTATCTTACTTTTTGCAATATTGATATTGAACATTTTTGGCATAAGACACACAAAACATATAAAATAATAATAAATGATTCAAATATATAATAATTTTACGTATATTGGTGATTTATGCTGGATTGTGACTATTAATGTGTCAAGATCTTTGATCCTTCAGGTCAATAGTTTGCTGGAGCTTTTCCTAAATGCAACACAGCAACAGATTCTACCTGAGCTGAGGGTCACACATATGTTGTTGGGAAATATCAGTAGTTTGCCTTCAGCAGTTGAGCTAAATATGTCTCTTTACTTGATTAATCATTTGGAGAAAGACTAAAAATATATTTAATTAACTGTACAATTTTTCAATAAAAACTCATACACCTTAGTTGATTTGAAAGCACTGTTCTATCTCATCGTGATTGCTCTGAGTAGGGGCCCACAACATAGTCATAGATTTTCTGCATTGCTTACATATTAAAATATGCCATGGTCCAGTATAGTTTTCAATAACCTTGAAATGGGCATACAAGTACTCTAACCTGACATTTTTACTCTTAGGTATATACCCAATAGCACGTGTATATCTGTTAAGAAAAGTATTGCTTGGTAATTTTCCAAATTTGAAACAACTCAAATGTGCATGAATAATAAGAAAAAAATTAAACATTATATAAAATAAGACTCATTTGGAACCACATTTATATTATACATGAAAGTTAAAAGCATAATTAAAATGAATTCCGGTGGGGAGCCAAGATGGCCGAATAGGAACAGCTCCAGTCTCCAGCTCCCAGCCCGAGCGACACAGAAGACTGGTGATTTCTGCATTTCTGCTTGAGGTACCGGTTTCATCTCACTAGGGAGTGCCAAACAGTGGGTGCAGGACAGTCGGTGAAGCGCACTGTGCGCGAGCCGAAGCAGGGCGAGGCACTGCCTCACTCGGGAAGTGCAAGGGGTCAGGGAGTTCCCTTTCCTAGTCAAAGAAAGGGGTAACAGACAGCACCTGGAATATCGGGTCAGTCCCACCCTAATACTGCGCTTCTCCAACGGGCCTGGAAAACGGCACACTAGGAGATTGTATCCCGCACCTGGCTCGGAGGGTCCTGTGCCCACGGAGTCTCGCTGATTGCTAGCACAGCAGTCTGAGATCAAGCTGCAAGGCGGCAGCGAGGCTGGGGGAGGGGCGCCCGCCATTGCCCAGGCTTGCTTAGGTAAACAAAGCAGCCAGGAAGCTCGAACTGGGTGGAGCCCACCACAGCTCAAGGAGGCCTGTCTGCCTCTGTAGGCTCCACCTCTGGGGGCAGGGCACAGACAAACAAAAAGTCAGCAGGAATCTCCAGAGACTTAAATGTCCCTGTCTGACTGACAGCTTTGAAGAGAGTAGTGGTTCTCCCAGCACGCAGCAGGAGATCTGAGAACGGACAGACTGACTCCTAAAGTGGGTCCCTCACCCCTGAGCAGCCTAACTGGGAGGCACCCCCCCAGAAGGGAAAGACTGACACCTCACTGGGCCAGCTACTCCTCTGAGACAAAACTTCCAGAGGAACTATCAGACAGCTGAATTGGTGGTCTCACGAAAATCCGCTGTTCTGCAGCCACCGCTGCTGACACCCAGCCAAACAGTGTCTGGAGTGGACCTCTAGTAAACTCCAACAGACCTGTAGCTGAGGGTCCTGTCTGGTAGAAGGAAAACTAACAAACAGAAAGGACATCCACACCAAAAACCCATCTGTACATCACCATCATCAAAGCCCAAAGGCAGATAAAACCGCAAAGATGGGGAAAAAACAGAGCAGAAAAACTGGAAACTCTAAAAAGCAGAGCACCTCTTCTCCTCCAAAGGAACGCACTTCCTCACCAGCAATGGAACAAAGCTGGATGGAGGATGACTTTGACGAGTTGAGAGAAGAAGGCTTCAGACGATCAAACTACTCTGAGCTACGGGAGGAAATTCAAAACAATAGCAAAGAAGTTAAAAACTTTGAAAAAAAATTAGAAGAATGGATAACTAGAATAACCAATGGAGAGAAGGGCTTAAAGGAGATGGAGGAGCTGAAAGCCAAGTTTCGAGAACTATGTGAAGATTGCAGAAGCCTCAGTAGCAGATGCGATCAACTGGAAGAAAGGGTATCGCGGATGGAAGATGAAATGAATGAAATGAAGCGAGAAGGGAAGTCTAGAGAAAAAAGAATAAAAAGAAATGAACAAAGCCTCCAAGAAATTTGGGACTATGTGAAACGACCAAACCTACATCTGATTGGTGTACCTGAAAATGACGGGGAGAATGGAACCAAGTTGGAAAACACTCTGCAAGATATTATCCAGGAGAACTTCCCCAATCTAGCAAGGCAGGCCAACATTCAGATTCAGGAAATACAGAGAACGCCACAAAGATACTCTTCGATAAGAACAACTCCAAGACACATAATTGTCAGATTCACCAAAGTTGAAATGAAGGAAAAAATGTTAAGGGCAGCCAGAGAGAAAGGTCGGGTTACCCACAAAGGGAAGCCCATCAGGCTAACAGCTGATCTCTCGGCAGAAACTCTACAAGCCAGAAGAGAGTGGGGGCCGATATTCAACATTCTTAAAGAAAAGAATTTTCAACCCAGAATTTCCTATCCAGCCAAACTAAGCTTCATAAGTGAAGGAGAAATAAAATACTTTACAGACAAGCAAACGCTGAGTGATTTTGTCACCACCAGGCCTGCCCTAAAAGAGCTCCTGAAGGAATCACTAAACATGGAAAGGAACAACCAGTACTAGCCACTGCAAAACATGCCAATTGTAAAGACCATCGAGGCTAGGAAGAAACTGCATCAACTAACAAGCAAAATAACCAACTAACATCATAATGACAGGATCAGATTCAACAAGAAGAGCTAACGGCTTATCATGTCCTGAGTAAAATAATTTCTTCTGTGTGCTTGCAGGAGTTGTGGGTGTGGTGGTGGAGTGGAAATTGTGATGTTAATTTGCACAATTCAGGTTGTGGTATAAAAACACATCATCTCAAAACCTGTTACTATGAAAAGAGTTTATTTCTTGCTCAAAGATTTATTACACAGAGTGACTACATTTTTACTCCTTATTTTCTTCATTTCACAAACCAGGCTGATAAAGCAGCCTCCATCTACATTTTTCTGATTATCATGGCACAGGGAAAAAAAAGAGATTTATCAAATATCAGGAAACAATAATACGCTTTAAAATTATTATTGCCCAAAATAATACTGATTATTTTGAAAAATAATACAACAATAATAACCTTTCTTCGCAACCAGATTGTAAATTATTATATATTCATTCACAAACAAATGTAATTTTTTATTTAATAGTTTTATACTTAATAGTTATTATAATTTTAACGTACATTATGTGTCTGTTATCTGCTAGAATCACTTGTAGACACTTTACATGTGTTATTTACTTTAAATTTAACAGTTTAGCATATAATTACCTCATTTTAAAGATGATGGTAGTGATATTTAGTGAAGTTGTTTTGAATTGTGTAGGTAATGTAATAAAAAGTGATGAGGTAGAGATAACTCAGATCTTTTGTAAATTGCCTATACACACTAACATTAACAATGGGCCACTTTATGAATTCATTTGAACCCATGCTCAAAACTACTTATTTGTCTTTTTTTCTTTATAAATTGTATTGTCTCATGGTGCAGTGGCAGAATTGCCTTGAATAAAATACCATTCTGAAGCCCACACACAGATAAGACACCTAAGGATAAAGATGAAGACAATGAAGCAGCTGCTTCCAGTGAGCTCAGCAGAACCGTGTGGCCAAACTAGACTGACCATCCATATGAAGCATGAAGGTCTCTGGCCAATTAAAACTTTAGCTTCTAACAATGGAAAACCATTTCTGACTTGGAAGATCTAACTCTAAGGAATAGAGGAGCATATATTATTAATGCTAACATTTTTCTTTTGTTTGACTTTGGGGAATAAGGAGTAGAAACAAAAAAGAAGAGATGGTATGTCTTAAGAGTTTTCTGATGAATAAACTAATTGGATTTGATGTGTCATAAGCGTACATAGCTATCTAACTTGTCTTTGTTAGTTTGAAGAGCCCTCAAGCTGCGTATGACTGGTGCTGTCATCTGTGTCCTCATAGTGATGCAGTGGCAGTGTCCTATGCAGAGCTAACACCATAGATTCACCCAGTGAGCTGATTCCTCAGTCTCAAAACTGGGTAACTAATTGAGAATGCTTCACATTAACAAATCCATAGAAAATTGCTTGGCTTTTCTATCTTGCTGGGTTTTACTTTGCATAGAAGAGGTTAAGAGGACATTTTCCCCCTTTCTACGTTTTTCATAGTATTTGTTCTGAATGTTGAAAACAAGTCCAGAAGACTAATCCATTGAGTATTATTTTTGTTCCAGACAATTCCAAACTTTTAAGCCTACATTTCATTAAACAAAGCAGATGCTTCTTGGAATTTCTTGTATCTTTATGAAACATTCAAAACAAAATTAATGAGTGATCTCACCACCTAACTTAATTTTCTCTGTGGTTGGTTTGGTTCACTTGTATGTCTGATTTTTTTAAATTATGATGTGCTCTCTTATTTTTTAATGTAAATTTGTACAGAAATATTCAGATTCAGTATTCTTTTTATAAATTAATTATGTGCATAAATATTTAATAAATAGCCACTGAGCCCTCTTCTTGCCAACTTAGGTGTCAGTATGCCTTAGTTGCTTGAATTTGTAAATTTTAGTGAGTCTGCTCAAGCCATATTTCATAATTTAGTACCTCATATGCTGACACTCCACTTTTGGCCTGTCCCCTTTTGGTAATTGTTGTTGACCATTGACCTTGACTTATTCACACCACTGTGGCCAATGGACAGGCATATGCCAAGCACTCTGAAACTATAGAGTATTACGTAAATCTTACCTTCTATAATTAAATCTAAAGCCAATTAAAAATAATGATTCTATCCATATCCTAGAGAATAATTTTATGTGCATCCCTTGTTTTCAATCAGTAGGTTCAGAAGAATATACACAGTCTTTAATCATATCAAAGAACTAAACAGTCGTGTTACCTAAGATGATCATTTAAAAATGGGGGTTTTCTAAGTTCATAGAAAATATATTCACAATATTTGCTGAGCCTGTAATAAATCTAACATATATTGCTGAAAAATATGACTCATTTTTCAAAGCCAATATGCTCTGTAAATTTAGGCAACATTTTTAAAGAAAATATACTATATTTGTTTCATAGAGAAAGAGGTAATCATTAGTAAAGATGGTTGTTTATAAATGGAACAAAATAATTTTTTCTTTTGGTGTGATGAATGCTTTATGTCAACATTGTTATAGAATATGAATTATTTGATCCTATATTATACCTATTGCTATGAACATATGTCTTATTTATACCAGAAAATGAACAAAGTGAAAGAAATTTTAAAACAGTGAGACTGTTCAGAGGCACTTTTTTAACTGTCTGGTTCATTATATTCACTCAAATATATCATTTAGTTTTGATCCACATTGCATTTATAATTGTGTGGCTTGGTATCATTGAAATAAAGATACCAAATGCCTTTTAATGATTTTTTTATTATTAAAATATCCTGAACAGCAGGTCTATGGGAATACTAACCTTATCAGAGGTTTCTTACATTCGTTGCATAATACTGTGATTGGGCAAAAAGATGCTCTTAGGAAGGAAGCAGAGTCAGTGAGACAGTAACCCTAGACTGAGGTTGAGAAGCTTATTTTTAGGTGAGAATACAAGATGGATGCAGAGTGATGTAGGATGTGTAAAACCACACTTGCCCATAAGGCTGATTTGAGTCTAAATGTAAAGAATTTCTGTCTTCCATCATTCATGCTCCTTTGCATTACTCAACTGCAGTGAAACACAACACAGATAAAGAGAGTTAGTAAATGAAGGGCAGTTTTCATTTTACCGTAATTCTATATTATTTTAAATATTAGTTATCAAATTAACTTTATTTCATAACTACTAAATAACTGTTTTTTTACAATTAATGATACTTGATGTTGCAGGGTGCAAATACAAACAAGCCAAAGGATGGAAAAGAAAAATTTCTGTAGCACTGTACCACTTGCAATAAGCATAATTCAAATGTATTTTTTAAAAGACTCATACCAACCTTACCCAATTACATCTGTATTAGTTATTCTACTTTATTGATGTTTCAGAATGGCTAATTCAATCTCCCAGGATTTTGAAATTAATTGAGGGAAGAAACAGGACTAGTGTGCAGATTAATAAAGAGTCTAGACAAAAATTCAAATTTTTAATATGTTTTATATTTTAATTTGGCAAATGAGATAATTATCAAAAGATGAAGAAAACAGCTAAAACTAGAATTAATATTTCATCATTGATACTTATTGTCAATGTGTGAAATGTTTTGTTGGGTGGTTAATAGAATAATTCTTATCTCTCATGGAAACCTTTATGAAAACAGAGATATGACAATTTTCATCTGTAATAGAAATCAAAATTAATCATCTAAGATTTTCTATATTGCAAAAATCATTTAAACTTATATAGGTGGGACATTGAAACAGAAATACCTTTTTACTCATTCCTCATAGAGTCTTTTTGTCTAAGACAGCCAGGGCTAAGTATCTAAGATCTAAGGCAGCCTCCACCACCTCACTCCATATTTTGCAAGGGTCTGTGCTTTTTGAAATTAGAAAGCCATGTAGTACTATTTCTAGCATCTTCCCTAAGTGTATCTCTTTCTACATTCATCCATTCTCCAATAAAAAAATTTCTATGAAATAACACAGCTAGAACTAAAAGTAGGTATTCAGAACTGGTGTGTCAGGGGCTTCCTAGGATATTGAAATTGCAATAGGAAAGGATGGGACAAGAAGAGGAAATAGAAAAACATTGCTGATGTTTGTTGCTTTTCATCCACTACCTCTACAAAGGAAGTTCAACAAACTTTTCAAAATAATCCTTCATGCATGTAACCATATATTCTAGCTATGAGATAATGTATGGCTCCTGGTTCAGAGCATATAACATATATTATTTGATAATAGAAATCCAGGATTTCAGTGTATGGTCTCACAATTAGCAAGATAACTGATTATTGTAAAGTAATATTCTTCTGGATGATGTTGGATATCAGAAGACCAATAAAACCCATGTGCTGAACTCATTGCATCACTTATTTTTCTGTGAAATAAGTTCCATTATCAGTAGCAGTGATATGTAAAACATTAGGTCAAATAATAAGGACTCAGCAAATGTAAATAATTTGATGCTAGAAAGAAGCATAATAAAAAATATAGTCAAATATGTGTCTATTCCAGTGAGGAAAATTCTGTACCATTTCCATTAAGGAAGGTAAATATTATTAAAATGTTACTGGGTACCTGACTAGCCTAGGCAAGATAGTGCACCTTTTCAGGTTCTCATTGTTGGTCACTGTTGGCAGTCTGGATACTCATCTGTGTTAGTAGAAAGCCTTGATGAAGGGAAGTCCATGATTGAACTCACATGTAAACTTCTCCCTGCCCTTATGGTCACACTGTCCATGAACCTATTGAGAAAATACTGAAGAAGATGTAAAAAGAGGCTGGCTATTATCTATAGCCTAGTCATCTTATGACTCCATTATTGACTAGCCACTCATAGTCATGAAGAATATTCATATGATAAACAAATATTTTCACGTTCTAACCATTTCAGCTGGTCAGCCATACAACTCTTAGCAAACTTCTTTTCAGTAAACCTCTCATTTGTTCCAGACTGGACTGAAACAACCTTGCAATAAACAAGAGATTAGCAATTAGCAATAAATACGTGCAGATATATTTCTGTAGATAAAGTACACAAAATCAGATATGTTGTCAAAATTTCTACCTTTTGGAAGACAGTTTTCATGGCCGAATAGCGATCTACTTAAGGCTGGTGACAAGGTATTATACAGAATCCTCAGTGGATAGGCACTTTTTTTTTCTTTGTTGACTGGTCATAAGAAACATCCATGGAATCTTAGTTGTGATTTGAGGGGAAGGTGGCAATGTGTCAAAAGTAGATATTATGGAGGTCTGAATTACCTCAACATGTAATCTTTTTATGTCCACAACATCTGCTTCAGCTTGAAGGCCTATAAACCAATGTTTGTTGTTGTTGTTGTTTTGCCTATACGCAGAGGCTGCACATGCCACACTATTTTCTGATAGATCTGATAACACACAGGTAATATTAGATGTCTCAGATGTCCTCATCACTTGGTATATTATGATCAGTTATTCAGTCTCTCCAAGAGCCCAGTAGCAGGACAAAAGCCATTTGTAATAGACATTTGATCAAAAAAGTAGATTTTTTCACACCCCTTGAATTTTGTACCATGGTTATTATTTGATCTCATTGGAGACACCACACAGATGGCTACATGCTTCAGATGCTTGAGCACCATCCTGTGACCTCTACTACAGCCTGCCTATCCTAACGCTGCACCAGCCAGAGATGCCTCTTGCTCTTATCTTCAATCAAAATGGGCAGCTTCCTGAGTCACTCTGTATATTGATTGAAGCAACATTCTCAACTATGGATTATGTTGTTTATAAAATGTAAAGAGGTAAATAAGCATTATATTTTTATCATAGGTATAGGTATTTCCAGTTGCATGTGCTTTTCTTTTACATTGAAGAGGCTGTCTTAATAAACTAAAGACCACTGAGCCTCTAGAGATTTTATACAGTGCACTGATAAAATCTGTGGCCTCTGTAGAGGCCAAACAAGCAAACAGAGGTTAATACCACAACCACATCTTTGCATATTTCTGATAATGCTCACCTTGGCCATTCTCCCAGAGGTAAAGTATTATTTTGTATTAATAATTTTAGTAGGGTAGTGGAGACTCAGGAGATTCAGTCTTTCTTATAGTATAGACCCCAATCCTTAGGTGGGTGAACAAGTAGTTCCGTCTCTACTACTCTTCTACTCTATGCACTCTCCCCACTGAGTCCCCAGGGTAATGAATTGTGATCAATATGCTAAAATTCTACTCAATTGTGAGTAGAATCTCACAATTGCAGATAGAATCTTTAGGAAGATTCTACTCAGATGTTGAACCACAGTGGCATTTTATTATCTCAAGGATTTGAGCAAACTGAGTCTCTTTATATTCTGAGTGTATCTCTTTGCACATATATAGGGAAAGTGTATGTAAATGGTCACAGATATCTTGGGAAATGATTGAGGAGAAGAGACTGCATTAGATATAATACTTGTAGTACAATTTTTGACAGTATAAGTCTCTTTTTTAAACAATCATCTGTAATATTTAAGATACTTTGAGTCTAGGAATAACTCAAGATCTTGGAATTAAATGAGAAATAAAATGACTCTTCATTACTTATGTCAGGTCTGTGTTCCCATATTTAGAGTCTAACTTTTGGAAAGACGTATCAGGTAACAATCAGTTGGGAGTTTATGTAGATCTATGTGAGTTCTAGGGAGATTTTAATTCTAAGGGTCAAATCATTCCAATAAATGCTTTGGTCCTCTTCCTCATTATGGTATGTATATGTATTGTGTACCTGATTAAAATTCTGCATCTCTGGAATTCTGTCATCTCATCAAAGTCCGTCAGCTCATTTCAGTCAGGTCCTACCCTGTCACGCAGGCTGGAGAACAATAGTGCAATGACAGCTTACTGCAGCCTTCACCTCCTTGGATCACCTCCTTTGTTGGAGGATACTCCAACCTCAGCCTCACAAGTAGCAGGGCCTACTGGAACACAGCATTATACCCAGCTAATTTCTGTATTTTTTGTAGAGATTGGGTTTTGCCATGTTACCCAGGCTGGTCTCAAACTCCTCTGTTCAAGCAATCTGGCCACCTCAGCCTTCTCAAGTGCTGGAATTACAAGTGTGAGCCACTACACTCAGCCCCCATACATATTTATCAATTTTCTACCAAGGTAAATTAGCAACATCTTAAAATTCTTTGTGTGTGGGTGTGTGTGTGTGTTAATTAAATGTTTTTTTAATTATACTTTATAAGTTTTAGGGTACATGTGCACAACATGCAGGTTAATTACATATGTATACATGTGCCATGTTGGTGTGCTGCACCAATTAACTCATCATTTAACATTAGGTATATCTACTAATGCTATCCCTCTCCCCTTCCCCCACCCCACAACAGGCCCCGGTGTGTAATGTTCCCCTTCCTGTGTCCAGGTGTTCTCAATGTTCAACTCCCACCTATGAGTGAGAACATGCAGTGTTTGGTTTTTTTTCCTTGTGATAGTTTGCTGAGAATGACAGTTTCTAGCTTCATCCATGTCCCTAGGGATCTAGACCTGGAAATACCATTTGACCCAGCCATCCCATTACTGGGTATATACCCAGAGGATTATAAATCATGCTGCTATAAAGACATATGCACACATATGTTTATTGCAGCACTATTCACAATAGCAAAGACTTGGAACCAAGCCAAATGTCCAACAATGATAGACTGGATTAAGAAAATGTGGCACATATACACCATGGAATACTATGCAGCCATAAAATTCTTTTTTATATTGTTATATTCTTATTCTTTCAACTTTCTAATAGATTTTCTGCAAAATGCTTGAATCTGATTCTTATTTAGGTCAGAAGACAATGAGGGATGCACATAATGAAAATTAGTATTCTTTTGTGGGTGACTATTTGAGGTAAAAACCTTGAAGGATCTTTAAGCCAAACAGCACTAGCTCCGTTTGTGAGAAAGAATTACTGATGGTGAAGAAGCTCTTTGGGACTTGGTGATTTACAGAACACAGATACATCTAAATCTACCAATTATCTGTAACCAATTCTTAAAGTTATACTTTTTTTTTTTCTAGCCAGTGCCTTAAATTTGGCACAAGAGATGGGATAAAGCTGCAAACTCAACCTGGTGGTAATCAGGCAAATTTCAAGATTGATGATGACATGTTTTTAGTTACATCAACTATAGTTATACAAAAGAGCAGATAATTAGAGAAGTCACAGAAGATCTCCAGTACTCACAATATGCATCGAGGAAATAACTTAAATTCCATAAAATTATATTTTCTATTTTTTAACTCTTAATTGCCTTTGGAAGTACCACATTGAACCACAGTGCAGGGAGATATTCTATACTCCCATGATAGTGGTTATGACAGCAGCTACATTACCTGCAAAAGGCATACCTTAAACAGCTCCTTCGTTCCAGGCATCCTCAGGTAATCACTTAAGAGGCAGTTCTATTTATTCATTTAACTAATGGCTTTTTGTTTGGCTGGCTGTTTGATTTGTTTTTTTCAACTGGCAATGACAGTATTAATACTTTCAGCACAGTCTGGTGAGACAGTAATTCCACACTCCAATCTTTAAGTCTACTTTTGGGAGAAGGTTTCAGTAAAGAAAATTAAAATTATCCTAGATGTTTCATACTGAAAATGGACTGGGTACTAGAATTTTCCTGGATTAATGGAAATGCAGAAGTCATGGTAATGCAACTAGATGCCAAGGCTGTGCCATGCAACTACAATCCAAATATCAGAAAACTGTTGTTGGCATTATGAAGTCAAGAAACATGTGGAATCTGGTGCTGTTTTTACAATGCCCTTTCCACCAGAGAGTGGAATGTGCAATCTGGTTTGGGTTCTAAAAAACTGGCATTTTGCAAGTACCCATGCATCAACCATCACCATCACAGAGAGAAGAGCATCCACTTAACATCTACCTTCCATATTTTATGCAAGTGCAATTTTCTTGAATGTACTTCATCCTAAGTAGAAACACAATCTAAAAAACAGACGTTATTTATTTATTCTTATTTCTAATTAAAATTATAGCTAAATTTAGTTCCAAGAAAAATTTACTCTTCTATTCTGGAACTTAAAAAAATTGTTTCTAAAGATATTTAGGATAAACAAATGTGTGAGAACAGCTATTAAAAGAACGAAACAAATGTATGTGCTAAGAAATGAAAACATACATTTCATATTTTAGTGCATTTTGTGGTAATGATATAAGATGTGTGGGATAGATCATTAGAAAAAAGCAATAGTGCAGAATTATGCATAGTAATGTGGTAGGAAGTGAGAAGGGCCTCAAATCAAACAGAAGATAAATGCTCACTCAATAAGCACTATCAAAACAATTTTTAGCTATTTGTACCAGAATAAAAAATCAAGTTTGAGACATTGCTTTATAATGTATTTTTGACTCCATACTTTAAAAATAACTGTAGGTGAAGCAATAAGTGAATAAGAACTGGAAATTGTGTAAGTAAATACAACTTTGTAAATAAACTTTCTAAGAATAATAATTAAAAAAAAAAATCGCTGACTGGGGGGTGGAGCCAAGATGGCCAAATAGGAACAGCTCCAGTCTCCAGCTCCCAGCGTGAGCGACACAGAAGATGGGTGATTTCTGCATTTCTGCTTGAGGTACCGGTTTCATCTCACTAGGGAGTGCCAAACAGTGGGTGCAGGACAGTCAGTGAAGCACACTGTGCGCGAGCCAAAGCAGGGCAAGGCATTGCCTCACTCGGGAAGTGCAAGGGGTCAGGGAGTTCCCTTTCCTAGTCAAAGAAAGGGGTAACAGACAGCACCTGGAATATCGGATCAGTCCCACCCCAATACTGCGCTTTTCCAATGGGCCTGGAAAATGGAACACTAGGAGACTGTGTCCCGCACCTGGCTCAGAGGGTCCTATGCCCATGGAGTCTCACTGATTGCTAGCACAACAGTCTGAGATCAAGCTGCAAGGCAGCAGCCAGGCTGGGGGAGGGGCGCCCGCCATTGCCCAGGCTTGCTTAGGTAAACAAAGCAGCCAGGAATCTCCAACTGGGTGGAGCCCACCACAGCTCAAGGAGGCCTGCCTGCCTCTGTAGGCTCCACCTCTGTGGGCAGGGCACAGACAAACAAAAAGTCAGCAGGAACCTCCTCAGAATTAAATGTCCCTGTCTGACTGACAGCTTTGAAGAGAGTAGTGGTTCTCCCAGCACGCAGCTGGAGATCTGAGAACAGACAGACTGCCTCCTAAAGTGGGTCCCTCACACCTGAGCAGCCTAACTGGGAGGCACCTCCCCAGTAGGGACAGACTGACACCTCACTTGGCCGGGTACTCCTCTGAGACAAAACTGCCAGAGGAACTATCAGACAGCTGAATTTGTGGTCCCAAGAAAATCCGCTGTTCTGCAGCCACCGCTGCTGAGACCCAGCCAAACAGAGTCTGGAGTGGACCTCTAGTAAACTCCAACAGACCTGCAGCTGAGGGTCCTGTCTGGTAGAAGGAAAAGTAACAAACAGAAAGGACATCCACACCAAAAGCCCATCTGTACATCACCATCATCAAAGACCAAAGGTAGATAAAACCACAAAGATGGGGAAAAAAACAGAGCAGAAAAGCTGGAAACTCTAAAAAGCAGAGCACCTCTCCTCCTCCAAAGGAACGCAGTTCCTCACCAGCAATGGAACAAAGCTGGATGGAGGATGACTTTGACGACTTGAGAGAAGAAGGCTTCAGATGATCAAACTACCCTGAGCTATGGAAGGAAATTCAAAACAATAGCAAAGAAGTTAAAAACTTTGTAAAAAAAATTAGAAGAATGGATATCTAGAATAACCAATGGAGAGAAGGGCTTAAAGGAGCTGATGGAGCTGAAAGCCAAGTTTCGAGAACTACGTGAAGATTGCAGAAGCCTCAGTAGCAGATGCAACCAACTGGAAGAAAGGGTATCGCCGATGGAAGATGAAATGAATGAAATGAAGCAAGAAGGGAAGTTTAGAGAAAAAGGAATAAAAAGAAATGAACAAAGCCTCCAAGAAATCTGGGACTATGTGAAAAGACCAGACCTACGTCTCATTGGTGTACCTGAAAATGACGAGGAGAATGGAACCAAGTTGGAAAACACTCTGCAAGATATTATCCAGGAGAACTTCCTCAATCTAGCAAGGCAGGCCAACAATCAGATTCAGGAAATACAGAGAACACCACAAAGATACTCCTCGAGAAGAGCAACTCCTAGACACATAATTGTCAGATTCACCAAAGTTGAAATGAAGGAAAAAATGTTAAGGGCAGCCAGAGAGAAAGGTCGGGTTACCCACAAAGGGGAGCCCATCAGACTAACAGCTGATCTCTCGGCAGAAACTCTACAAGAAGAGAGTGGGGGCCGATATTCAACATTCTTAAAGAAAAGAATTTTCAACCCAGAATTTCATATCCAGACAAACTAAGTTTCAGAAGTGAAGGAGAAATAAAATACTTTACAGACAAGCAAACGCTGAGTGATTTTGTCACCACCAGGCCTGCCCTAAAAGAGCTCCTGAAGGAATCACTAAACATGGAAAGGAACAACTGGTACCAGCTACTGCAAAAACATGCCAAATTGTAAAGACCATCGAGGCTAGGAAGAAATTGCATCAACTAACGAGCAAAATCACCAACTAACATCATAATGACAGGATCAGATTCACACATAACAATATTAACCTTAAATGTAAATGGGCTAAATGCTCCAATTAAAAGACACAGACTGGCAAACTGGATAAGGAGTCAGGACCCATCAGTGTGCTGTATTCAGGAAACCCATCTCACGTGCAGAGACACACATAGACTCCAAATAAAGGGACGGAGGAAGATCTATCAAGCAAATGGAAAACAAAAAAAAGGCAGGGGTTGCAATCCTAGTCTCTGATAAAATAGACTTTAAACCAACAAACATCAAAAGAGACAAAGAAGGCCATTACATAATGGTAAAGGGATCAATTCAACAAGAAGAGCTAACTATCCTAAATATATATGCACCCAACACAGGAGCACCCAGATTCATAAAGCAAGTCCTGAGTGATCTACAAAGGGACTTAAACTTTCATACAATAATAATGGGAGATTTTAACACCCCACTGTCAACACTAGACAGATCAACGAGACAGAAAGTTAACAAGGATATCCAGGAATTTAACTCAGCTCTACACAAAGTGGACCTAATAGACATCTACAGAACTCTCCACCCCAAATCAACAGAATATACATTTTTTTCAGCACCACACCACACCTATTCCAAAACTGACCAATAGTTGGAAGTGAAGCTCTCCTCAGCAAATGTAAAAGAACAGAAATTATAACAAACTGTCTCTCAGACCACAGTGCAATCAAACTAGAACTCAGGATTAAGAAACTCACTCAAAACCGCTCAACTACATGGAAACTGAACAACCTGCTCCTGAGTGACTATTGGGTACATAATGAAATGAAGGCAGAAATAAAGATGTTCTTTGAAACCAATGAGAACAAAGACACAACATACCAGAATCTCTGGGACACATTCAAAGCAGTGTGTAGAGGAAAATTTATAGCACTAAATGACCACAAGAGAAAGCAGGAAAGATCCAAAATTGACACCCTAACATCACAATTAAAAGAACTAGAGAAGCAAGAGCAAACACATTCAAAAGCTAGCAGAAGGCTAGAAATAACTAAAATCAGAGCAGAACTGAAGGAAATAGAGACACAAAAAACCCTTCAAAAAATTAATGAATCCAGGAGCTGGTTTTTTGAGAAGATCAACAAAATTGATAGACCGCTAGCAAGACTAATAAAGAAGAAAAGAGAGAAGAATCAAATAGATGCAATAAAAAATGAAAAAGGGGATATAACCACCAATCCCAGAGAAATAAAATCTATCATCAGAGAATACTACAAACACTTCTATGCAAATAAACTAGAAAATCCAGAAGAAATGGAAAAATTCCTCGACAAATACACCCTCCCAAGACTAAACCAGGAAGAAGTTGAATCTCTGAATAGATCAATAACAGGTTCTGAAATTGTGGCAATAATCAAGAGTTTGCCAACCAAAAAGAGTCCAGGACCTGATGGATTCACAGCCAAATTCTACCAGAGGTACAAGGAGGAACAGGTACCATTCCTTCTGAAACTATTCCAATCCATAGAAAAAGAGGGAATCCTCCCTAACTCATTTTATGAAGCCAGCATCGTCCTGATACCAAAGCCTGGCAGAGACATAACCAAAAAAGAGAATTTCAGACCAATATCCTTGATGAACATTGATGCAAAAATCCTCAATAAAATACTGGCAAACCAAATCCAGCAGCACATCAAAAAGCTTGTCCACCATGATCAAGTGGGATCCATCCCTGGGATGCAAGGCTGGTTCAACGTACGCAAATCAAGAAATGTATTCCAGCATATAAACAGAACCAAAGACAAAAACCACAAGATTATCTCAACAGATGCAGAAAAGGCCTTTGACAAAATTCAACAACACTTCATGCTAAAAACTCTCAATAAATTAGGGATTGATGGGATGTATCTCAAAATAATAAGAGCTATCTATGACAAACCCACAGCCAATATCATACTGAAGAGGCAAAAACTGGAATCATTCCCTCTGAAAACTGGCACAAGACAGGGATGCCCTCTCTCAGCACTCCTATTCAACATAGTGTTGGAAGTTCTGGACAGAGCAATCAGGCAGGAGAAGGAAATAAAGGGTATTCAATTAGGAAAAGAGGAAGTCAAATTGTCCCTGTTTGCAGATGACATGACTGTATATCTAGAAAACCCCATCGTCTAAGCCCAAAATCTCCTTAAGCTGATTAGCAACTTCAGCAAAGTCTCAGGATACAAAATCAACGTACAAAAATCACAAGCATTCTTGCACACCAATAACAGACAAACAGAGAGCCAAATCATGAGTGAACTCCCATTCACAATTGCTTCAAAGAGAATAAAATACCTAGGAATCCAACTTACAAGGGATGTAAAGGACCTCTTCAAGGAGAACTACAAACCACTGCTCAATGAAATAAAAGAGGATACAAACAAATGGAAGAACATTCCATGCTCATGGGTAGCAAGAATCAATATCGTGAAAATGGCCATACTCCCCAAGGTAATTTATAGATCCAATGCCATCCCCATCAAGCTACCAATGACTTTCTTCACAGAATTGGAAAAAAACTACTTTAAAGTTCATATGGAACCAAAAAGGAGCCCGCATTGCCAAGTCAATCTTAAGCCAAAAGAACAAAGGTGGAGGCATCACCCTACCTGACTTCAAACTATACTACAAGGCTACAGTAACCAAAACAGCATGGTACTGGTACCACAACAGAGACATAGATCTATGGAACAGAACAGAGCCCTCAGAAATGATGCCACATATCTACAACTATCTGATCTTTGAGAAACCTGACAAAAACAAGAAATGGGGAAAGGATTCCCTATTTAATAAATGGTGCTGGGAAAACTGGCTAGCCATAGGTATAAAGCTGAAACTGGATCCCTTCCTTTATCTTATACAAAAATTAATTCAAGATGGATTAAAGACTTAAATGTTAGACCTAAAACCATTAAAATCCTACAAGAAAACCTAGGCAATACCATTCAGGACATAGGCGTAGGCAAGGACTTCATGTCTAAAACACCAAAAGCAATGGCAACAAAAGCCAAAATTGACAAATGGGATCTCATTAAACTAAAGAGCTTCTGCACAGCAAAAGAAACTACTATCAGAGTGAACAGGCAACCTACAGAATGGGAGAAAATTTTTGCAACCTACTCATCTGACAAAGGACTAATATCCAGAATCTACAACGAATTCAAACATATTTACAAGAAAAAAACAAACAACCCCATCAAAAAGTGGGCAAAGGACATGAACAGACACTTCTCAAAAGAAGACATTTATGCAGCCAAAAAACACATGAAGAAATGCTCATCATCACTGGCCATTCGAGAAATGCAAATCAAAACCACAGTGAGATACCATCTCACACCAGTTAGAATGGCCATCATTAAAAAATCAGGAAACAACAGGTGCTGGAGAGGATGTGTAGAAATAGGTACACCTTTACACTGTTGGTGGGACTGTAAACTAGTTCAACCATTGTGGAAGTCAGTGTGGCGATTCCTCAGGGATCTAGAACTAGAAATACCATTTGACCCAGCCATCCCATTACTGGGTATATACCCAAAGGACTATAAATCATGCTGCTATAAAGACACGTGCACACGTATGTTTATTGAGGCACTATTCACAATAGCAAAGAGTTGGAACCAACCCAAATATCCAACAATGACAGACTGGATTAAGAAAATGTGGCACATATATACCATGGAATACTATGCAGCCATAAAAAATGATGAGTTCATATCCTTTGTAGGGACATGGATGAAACTGGAAAACATCATTCTCAGTAAACTATCGCAAGGACAAAAAACCAAACACCGCATGTTCTCACTCATAGGTGGGAATTGAACAATGAGAACTCATGGACACAGGAAGGGGAACATCACACTCCGGGGACTGTTGTGGGGTTGGGTGTGGGGGGAGGGACAGCATTAGGAGATATACCTAATGCTAAATGACGAGTTAATGGGTGCAGGAAATCAATGTGGCTCATGGATACATATGTAACAAACCTGCACAATGTGCACATGTACCCTAAAACCTAAAGTATAATAAAAAAAAAATAATAATAATAAAAAGAAAAAAGCCAATCATGAAAGCACACACACACAGAAAAAAACTCTTCTATTTCTCAGGTAGTAGCCATAACCTGCCCCTTCACACCACACCCATCACCATGGGAAGCTTTTGGACTCCCTATGGGCAATGATGAATAAGGAAACAGATAATTAATAAATCTCTTTTTAAAAAATTAAGTTCTGAGGTACATGGGCATGATGTACATTTTTTTTTTTTTTACATAGAATAATGTATGCCATGGTGGTTTACTGCACCTATCAACTCATCATCTAAGCATTAAATATCTTCTTTTGAGAAGTGTCTGTTCATGTCTTTTGCCCTCTTTTTAATGTTTTTTTCCCCCTTGTAATCTTTTCAGAAGTGTCTGTTCATGTCTTTTGCCCTCTTTTTAGTGTTTTTTTTTTTTCCCCTTGTAAATTTGTTTAAGTTCCTTGTAGACTCTGGCCATTAGACCTCAGGCAATTAAATAAGTTGCAAAAATGTTCTACTGTTCTGTAGGCTGTGGTTTACTGTGATGATGTGATGATAGTTTCTTTAATTTGCAGAAGCTCTTTAGCTTATTTAGATCCTGTTTGTCAGTCTTTGCTTTTATTGCAATTGCTGTTGATATTTTTGTCATGAAACCTTTGCCTATGCCTATGTCCTAAAAGGTATTCCCTAGTTGTTCTTCCAGGGTTTTCATAATCTTGGGTTTTACATTTAAGTCTTTGATCCATCTTTGTTAATTTTTATGTGAGGTGTAAGGAAGAGGCCAGATTTCAATTTTTGCATATGACTAGCCAGTTCTCCCAGCACCATTTATTAAATAAGAAATTCTTTTCCCTTGCTTGTTTTTGTCAGGTTTGTCAAGGTTAAGATGGTTGTAGATATGAGTCTTATTTAAGAGATCTTTATTCTTTTCCATTAGGCTATGCATCTGTAATTGCGTCAGCAACATGCTATTTGGGTGACTATAGCCTTGTTGTGTAGTTTGAAGTCAGGTAGTGTGACGCCTCTAGCTTTGTTTTTTTGCTTAAAATTGGCTTGACTCTATGGGCTGTTTATTTGTTTCATATAAATTTTTAAACTATTATTCTAATTCTGTGAAAAATGTTAATGATAATTTAATGGAAAGGCACGAAATTTGTAAATTACCTTGGGCAGTATGACCATTCTCATGATACTGATTTTTTCTATATATGAATGTTTTTTCATTTGTTTGTGTCGTCTCTCATTTCCTTGAACACTGGTTTGTAGTTTTCCTTGAAAAGGTCCATCACTTCCCTTGTTAGCTGTATTCCTAGGTGTTTTATTCTCTTTGTAGTAATTGTGAATGGGAGTTCACTTAAGATTTGGTTCTTGGCTTGACTGTTGTTGATGGCTAGGAATGCTTATAATTTTTGCATGTTGATTTTGTATCCTGAGACTTTGCTGAAGTTGCTTATCAGCTTAGAAGCTTTTGGGCTGTAATAATGGGGTTTTGCAAATATAGAATTACATCATCTGCAAACAGAGAAAATTTGACTTCCTCTCTCGCAATTTGAATACATTTTAATTTTTTCTCTTGCCTGATTTCCCTGCCCAGAACTTCCAATACTATGTTGAGAGGGAGTGGTGAGACAAGTTATCCTTATCTTGTGCCAGTTTTCAAGGGGAATGCTTTCAGCTTTTGCCCGTTCAGTATATTAGCTGTGGACTTGACATAATGGCTCTTATTATTTTGAGGTATGTTCATTCATTACCTAGTTTTTTGAGAGTTTTTAACATGAAGGGTGTTGAATTTTGTCACAGGACTTTTCTGCATCTATTGAGATAATCTCATAATTTTAGACTTTTTTTGTTTATGTAATGAATTTACATTTATTGACTTGCATATGTTGAACCGACCTTGCATCCCAAGGATAAAGCCAACTTGATTGTTTAGAATAAGCTTTTTGATGTGCTGCTGGGTTTGATTTGCCTGTATTTCATCAAGGATTTTTTGCACTGATGTTTATCAGGGATACTGGCCTGAAGTTTTCTTTCTTTTTGTTTTTTCTTTTTTGTTTTTTCTTTTTTTTTTTTTTGGATCTCTGTCACGTTTTCATATCAGAATAATGTTGTCATTATAGAATGAGTTAATGTTTTCCAATCTTTTGAAATAGTTTTAATAGAAGTGGTACCAGTTCTTCTTTGTACCTCTGGTAGAACTCAGCTGTAAATCAATGTGGTCCTGAGATTTTTTTGGTTGCTGTCTGTTTATTACTGACCCGATTTCAGAGCTTATTCAGGGATTTAACTTCCTGATTCAATCTTGGGGGTAGGGGTTGTATGTGCCCAGGAATTTATCAATTTTTTCTAGATTTTCTAGTTTATTTACATATAATTGTTTATAATATTCTCTGATAGTTGTTTGTATTTCTTTGGGATCAGTGGTGATATCCCTTTTATCATTTTTTTATTGTGTCTGATTCTTCTCCCTTTTCTTCTTTATTAGACTAGCTAGCAGTCTATGTTTTATTGCTTTTTGTCAAAAAAAAAGCTCCTGAATTTGTTGATTCTCTGGAGGGTTATTCATATCTCTGTCTCCTTCAGTTCTGCTCTAATCTTGGTTATTTCTTGTCTTCTGCCAATTTCTACGTAGTTTTATGGTTTTGAGTGTGTTTCTTGCTCCTGAGTTCTAATTTAATTGTGCTGTCATCTGAGTCACTCTTCATTATGATTTCAGTTCTTTTGCATTTACTGAGGATTGTTTTCCTTTCAATTGTATAATCAGTTTTAGAGTAAGTGCCATGTGGTGATGAGGAGAATTATTCTGTTGTTATGAGTGAAGAGTTCTGTAGATATCTACTGGGTCCACTAATCGAGGAACGAGTTAAAGTTCTGAATATCTTTGTTAATTTTCTATCTCAATGCTCTGTCTAATACTGACAGTGATGAGTTAAAGTGTCCTATTTTTTTTTTTCTTTTGAGATAGTCTTACTCTGTAACCCAGGCTGCAGTGCAGTGGTGTGGTCTTGGCTTACTGTAATCTCTACCTCCTGGGTTCAAGCACTTCTCCTGCCTCAGCCTCCTGAGTTGGCTGGGACTACAGGTGCGTGCCACCACATCCAGCTAATTTTTTTGTATTTTGGTAAAGAAGGGGATTCACTGTGTTAGCCAGGATATTCTCCATCTCCTGACCTCGTGATCTACCTGCCTTGGCCTCCCAAAGTGCTGGGATTACAGCCAGGAGCCACTGCACCCAGCCGTAGTGTTCCACTATTATTGTGTTGGAGTCTGTCTCTTTGCAGGGTCTCTAAGAACTTTAAACACCTCTTTAAAAAAAAATATTTGCAGAGGACTTCGCAAGGACAACCTGTAACTAGCTTTGGATTAAAAAAAAAAAAAGCTAAAATTATCCTTATCACGAATAAATGTCTGCATTCTTAATTAAGTTTCTAAAATTAAAACCTAAAGCTATTTCTTTAAAACCAAAAAGAAAATAAATGAAATGAAGTGAAAGAAATAGAATTTCCTTTTGGAAGAAGGTTTCCTTGAGATAGAAGAGCAAGTGTAAAAAGCTTGGGTGAATTTTAGTTTGAGAGTGTTCAATAAACTGTAGTAAGTGTGTAATGTATATTTATTTAATAGATGAAGTTCTCCCAAAACAATGAGGTGTCTTAGAGTAACATTAAACAAATAATAAGCTTTAATTGACATATTTTCTTAGGTAAAGTTGCTTTAAAAACAAAAACCTGAACAAAGAAAATAAAAAAGTCATTATTCTCTATTTTGCTTTCCATGTCACATTTTCTTGTTTAAGGTTGCATTAAAAACAAAAACCTCAACAAATAAAATTTTTAATAAATGAAGTAATTGCCTCCATTTTGCTATTCTTGCAGTTTTGCTCTGTAAACTCCAGTGAAAATGAGGTCAAACCCTAATTTGTTCTGCTTTATGTTGATGCACCATTCATGCTCTGAGCTCTTTCATATTTTCAACCCATCTCCTACTTATTTCTCAGCATGAGCTCTCCACTCCAACCTACTTGATCTATTTATGATTTTCCAAGCACAACATCTTCATTTCTAAAATATTTTGTTGTTTATGTGAACAGACACCCCCTTTTTTCTCCTTCTATTCTTATTATAAAAACCTTATGTACACTTCAGAATTTAATTCAATTTTCTCCACTGCCTAAAGACTTTATATAGCCTTACCTCCTGAAGTTCTAAATATCTTTCATCCTTGGTTTACTTATTAATTACCTTATTATTATTATGACTACTCCATTTTGGATTGACCAACTGTAGTAACTTATTTTGAATTTCAAATTTACAGATAAATTACGAGAAATATATTTTAAGATTTTATACTTTATTTACCCAGGTTTCCAAAACATTAGTATCTCACCACATTTGTACTCTCTCATATATAAATGTACATAATTGCATACTGAATGTTAAGAATTAGAAATGTTGCTTTGCAAAACCATTTTAAAATGGAATATTTTTATTCAAAATTTTTATAGTAAATAATGCTTCCTATTTATTTATTTATTTATTTATTTTTATTTTTTATTTTTTTAAGATGAAGTCTTGCTGTGTCGCCAGACTGTAGTACAGTGGCACCATTTCAGCTCAATGCAATCTCCACCTACCAGGTGCAAGTGATTCCCATGCCTCAGCCTCTTGAGTAGCTGGGATTACAGGCATTCACTACCATGCCCAGCTAATTTTCTGTGTTTTACTAGAGATGGCGTTTCACCATATTGGCTGGGATGATCTAAATCTCCTCACCTCGTGATCCACCCACCTTGGCCTTCCAAAGTGCTAGGATTACAAATGTGAGACACCATGCTCAGCCTATTTATTTAATTATTATTTTTTCAACTTTTATTTCAGGTTCAGAGAGTAGATGTGCAGATTTGCTACCAGAATAAATTGTGTGCCAGTGAGGTTTAATTTACAAATAATTTCATCAACCAGGTAGTAGGACAGTACCTGGTAAGTAGTTTTTAAACCTTTACCCTCCTCCTACCTTCCACTCTCAAGTATGTTCCAGGGTCTATTCACCTCTTTGTGTGTATGCATATTCAATGTTTAGCTCTTACTTATAAATGAGATATATGATATTTGGTTTTCGGTTTCTCATTTGACGTGCTCAGGATAATAGCCTCCAGCTGCATCTAAGTTTCTGAACAGGACATATATATTTTTTATAGCTGCACAGTAGTCCATTGTGTATAATGCCCACCTTTGATGGGCATTTTCGGTAATTCCATGTCTTTGCTATTGCAAATGTACTGCAATGTACACGTTAGTTCATGTGTCTTTTGGGTATAACTATTTATATTCCTTTGAGTAATGAGTTTTGGGGGAGGTCAAATGGTACTTCTGGTTTAAGTTCTGTGAGAAAATGTCAAATAGTTTTCCACAGTGGCTGAACTATTAAAAATTTGCATTTCCACCAACAGCATATAAGCATATACTTTTCTCCACAACCTCGTCATCTGTTATTTTTTTAGTTGTGAATAATATTTATTCTAACTAGCAGGAAATGGTATCTCATTATGATTCTCATTTGCTTCTCTCTGATGATTAGGGATGTTGAGCTTTTTAATTATTTTCGTGTGTTTATTGGCTTCATATATATATATATGTATTTTTTTTTTGAGAAGTGTCTCCTTATATCCTTTGCCCACCTTTTTCTCATTAAGTTTCTTACAGATTCTATGTATCAGTCCTTTGTTGGATGGGTAGTTTGCATATTTTACCCAATTCTCTAGGTTTGTCTGCTTACTTTGTTGATAACTTCTTTTGCTATGAAGAATCTCTTTTATATAATTAGATCCTTCAATCCATTTTTGTTTTTCCTGCAACTACTTTTAAAGACTTTGTCATGAAATATTTGCCTAGAAATCCAGAATGGTATTTCCTAGATTTTCTCCCAGGATTATTCTAGTTTTAGGGCTTACATTTAATTATTTAATTTATCTTGAGTTTATTTTTGTACATAGTAAAAGGAAGAAGTTCAGTTTCAATATTCTGCATATGGCTAGCCAGTTATTTCCAAACACTTTAATAAATAGGAAGATGTTTATTCATTGCTTGTTACTTTTGGCTTGGACAAAATAGTTTTGTAGCTTTATTTCCGGGCACTGTAACTTATTCCATTCATCTAGGTCTTTATTTTTGTACCTGTACCAGCTGTTTGTTTGTTTGTTTGTCCTTAGAATTGTTTTGACTGCTCGGTCTTCTTTTTTGGTTTTATATACATTTTAGAATTCGTTTTTAATTATGCAAAAAATGAGACTGGTAGTTTGATAGGAATTGCACTGAATTTGTAAATTGCTTTGAACAGTATGGCCATTTTATCAATATTGATGCTTCCTATCCATTAAGGATGGGATAGGAAAGTAAAATGGAAAACATTTTCATTTGCTTGTAATCTGTAATTTCTTTCGGGGTGTTTTGTAATTCTCACTACAGAGATCTTTTACCTCCTTAGTTATCTGTGTTTCTAAGTATTTTATTCTTTATGTGGCTATTCTGAATAGAATTGCCTTCCTGTTATGGCTTTCAGTTGAAAATAGTTGTTTTCTGAAATTGCCACTGATTTTTGTATGTCAGTACAATTGCTTTTGGATAGGCTGCTAGATTTAATTTGTATCTATGTTCATTTTTTTTATGCTGAAACTTTACAGAAGTCGCTTGGCAGTTCTAGAAGCCTCTGGGCAGAGATGATCGAATTTTTCCAGTGTAGAATTACATAATCTGTAAAGAAAAAACAATATGACTTCTTTTCTTTCTATTTGACTGTTTTCATTTCTTTCTCTTGGCTGATTATCATGATTTCCAGGACTGGGTTGAATAGAAGTGGTGAGAGTGAGCATCCTGGTCTTGTTCTAGATTTCAGAGGGAATGTTTCTAGCTTTTTTTCTGTCAATATGATGTTGACTATGAATTTGTCATAAGTTGCTCTTAATAAAACAAGTTATGTTCTTACAATAATTTGTTGAGGGTTTTTAACCTGAAGGGATATAAATTCCTTGTTTCTTGTTGTTTTTTGAGACGAAATTTTCCTCTTGTTGCCCAAGCTGAAGTGCAATGGTATGATCTCAGCTCCGTAACATTCACTTCACAGATTCAAGCAATTCTCCTGCCTCAGTCCCCCAAGTAGCTGGGATTACAGGCATGCACAACCATGCTCAGTTAGTTTTTTTATCTATAGTAGAGATAGGGTTTCACCATGTTGGTCAGGCTGGTCTCGAACCCCTGACCTCAGGTAATCCACCTGCCTAGGCCTCTTTTTTTTTATTTTTTATATTATTATACTTTAGGTTTTAGGGTACATGTGCACAATATGCAGGTTTGTTACATATGTATCTATGTGCCATGTTGATTTCCTGCAACCATTAACTCATCATTTAGCATTAGGTATATCTCCTAATGCTGTCCCTCCCATCTCCCCCAACCCGACAACAGTCCCCAGAGTGTGATGTTCCCCTTCTTGTGTCCATGAGTTCTCATTGTTCAATTCCCACCTATGAGTGAGAACATGCGGTGTTTGGTTTTTTGTCCTTGCGACAGTTTACTGAGAATGATGATTTCCAGTTTCATCCATGTCCCTACAAAGGACATGAACTCATCATTTTTTATGGCTGCATAGCATTCCATGGTGTATATGTGCCACATTTTCTTAATCCAGTCTATCATTGTTGGACATTTGGGTTGGTTCCAACTCTTTGCTATTGTGAATAGTGCCGCAATAAACATACGTGTGCATGTGTCTTTATAGCAGCATGATTTATAGTCCTTTGGGTATATACCCAGTAATGGGATGGCTGGGTCAAATGGTATTTCTAGTTCTAGATCCCTGAGGAATTGCCACACTGACTTCCACAATGGTTGAACTAGTTTACAGTCCCACCAACAGTGTAAAAATGTTCCTATTTCTACACATCCTCTCCAGCACCTGTTGTTTCCTGATTTTTTAATGATGGCCATTCTAACTGGTGTGAGATGGTATCTCACTGTGGTTTTGATTTGCATTTCTCGGATGGCCAGTGATGATGAGCATTTCTTCATGTGTTTTTTGGCTGCATAAATGTCTTCTTTTGAGAAGTGTCTGTTCATGTCCTTTGCCCACTTTTTGATGAGGTTGTTTTTTTCTTGTAAATTTGTTAGAGTTCATTGTAGATTCTGGATATTAGCCCTTTGTCAGATGAGTAGGTTGCAAAACTTTTCTCCCATTCTGTAGGTTGCCTGTTCACTCTGATGGTAGTTTCTTTTGCTGTGCAGAAGCTCTTTAGTTTAATTAGATCCCATTTGTCAATTTTGGCTTTTGTTGCCATTGCTTTTGGTGTTTTAGACATGAAGTCCTTGCCTACGCCTATGTCCTGAATGGTATTGCCTAGGTTTTCTTGTAGGATTTTAATGGTTTTAGGTCTAACATTTAAGTCTTTAATCCATCTTGAATTAATTTTTGTATAAGGTGTAAGGAAGGGATCCAGTTTCAGCTTTATACCTATGGCTAGCCAGTTTTCCCAGCACCATTTATTAAATAGGTAATCCTTTCCCCATTTCTTGTTTTTGTCAGGTTTGTCAAAGATCAGATAGTTGTAGATATGCGGCATCATTTCTGAGGGCTCTGTTCTGTTCCATTGATCTATGTCTCTGTTGTGGTACCAGTATCATGCTGTTTTGGTTACTGTAGCCTTGTAGTATAGTTTGAAGTCAGGTAGGGTGATGCCTCCAGGTTTGTTCTTTTGGCTTAGGACTGACTTGGTGATGCGGGCTCTTTTTTGGTTCCATATGAAATTTAAAGTAATTTTTCCCAATTCTGTGAAGAAAGTCATTGGTAGCTTGATGGGAATGGCATTGAATCTATAAATTACTTTGGGCAGTATGGCCACTTTCACAATATTGATTCTTCCAACCCATGAGCATGGAATGTTCTTCCATTTGTTTGTATCCTCTTTGATTTCATTGAGCAGTGGTTTGTAGTTCTCCTTGAAGAGGTCCTTCACATCCCTTGTAAGTTGGATTCCTAAATATTTTATTCTCTTTGAAGCAATTGTGAATGGGAGTTCCCTCATGATTTGGCTCTCTGTCTGTGATTGGTGTACAAGAATGCTTGTGATTTTTGTACATTGATTTTGTACCCTGAGACTTTGCTGAAGTTGCTAATCAGCTTAAGGAGATTTGGGGCTGAGATGATGGGGTTTTCTAGGTATACAATCATGTTATCTGCAAACAGGGATAAGTTGACTTCCTCTTTTCCTAATTGAATACCCTTTATTTCCTTCTCCTGCCTGATTGCTCTGGCCAGAACTTCCAGCACTATGTTGAATAGGAGTGGTGAGAGAGGGCATCCGTGTCTTGTGCCAGTTTTCAGAGGGAATGCTTCCAGTTTGTATCCCTTCAGCATGATATTGGCTGTGGGTTTGTCATAGATAGCTCTTATTATCTTGAGATACGTCCCATCAATACCTAATTTATTGAGAGTTTTTAGCATGAAGGGTTGTTGAATTTTGTCAAAGGCCTTTTCTGCATCTATTGAGATAATCATGTGGTTTTTGTCTTTGGTTCTGTTTATATGCTGGATTACATTTCTTGATTTGCGTATGTTGAACCAGCCTTGCATCCCAGGGATGAAGCCCACTTGATTATGATGGATAAGCTTTTTGATGTGCTGCTGGATTTGGTTTGCCAGTATTTTATTGAGGATTTTTGCATCAATGTTCATCAAGGATATTGGTCTGAAATTCTCTTTTTTGGTTATGTCTCTGCCAGGCTTTGGTATCAGGATGATGCTGGCTTCATAAAATGTGTTAGGGAGGATTCCCTCTTTTTCTATCGATCGGAATAGTTTCAGAAAGAATGATACTAGTTCCTCCTTGTACCTCTGGTAGAATTTGGTTGTGAATCAATCAGGTCCTGGACTCTTTTTGGTTGGTAAACTATTGATTATTGCCACAATTTCAGAACCTGTTATTGATCTATTCAGAGATTCAACTTCTTCCTGGCTTAGTCTTGGGAGGGTGTATTTGTCGAGGAATTTTTCCATTTCTTCTGGATTTTCTAGTTTATTTGCATAGAGGTGTTTGTAGTATTCTCTGATGGTAGATTGTATTTCTGTGGGATCAGTGGTGATATTCCCTTTTTCATTTTTTATTGCATCTATTTGATTCTTCTCTCTTTTCTTCTTTATTAGTCTTGCTAGCAGTCTATCAATTTTGTTGATCTCTTCAAAAAACCAGTTCCTGGATTCATTAATTTTTTGAAGGGTTTTTTGTGTCTCTATTTCCTTCAGTTCTACTCTGATTTTAATTATTTCTAGCCTTCTGCTAGCTTTTGAATGTGTTTGCTCTTGCTTTTCTAGTTCTTTTAATTTTGATGTTAGGGTGTCAATTTTGGATCTTTCCTGCTTTCTCTTGTGGGCATTTAGTGCTATAAATTTCCCTCTACACACTGCTTTGAATGTGTCCCAGAGATTCTGGTATGTTGTGTCTTTGTTCTCGTTGGTTTCAAAGAACATCTTTATTTCTACCTTCATTTCATTATGTACCCAATAGTCACTCAGGAGCAGGTTGTTCAGTTTCCATGTAGTTGAGTGGTTTTGAGTGAGTTTCTTAATCCTGAGTTCTAGTTTGATTGCACTGTGGTCTGAGAGATAGTTTGTTATGATTTCTGTTCTTTTACATTTGCTGAGGAGAGCTTTACTTCCAACCATGTGGTCAATTTTGGAATAGGTGTGGTGTGGTGCTGAAAAAAATGTATATTCTGTTGATTTGGGGTGGAGAGTTGTGTAGATGTCTATTAGGTCCACTTTTTGCAGAGCTGAGTTCAATTTCTGGATATCCTTGTTAGCTTTCTGTCTCGTTGATCTGTCTAATGTTGACAGTGGGGTGTTAAAATCTCCCATTATTATTGTGTGGGAGTTTAAGTCCCTTTGTAGGTCACTCAGGACTTGCTTTATGAATCTGGGTGCTCCTGTGTTGGGTGCATATATATTTAGATAGTTAGCTCTTCTTGTTGAATTTATCCCTTTACCATTATGTAATGGCCTTCTTTTTCTCTTTTGATCTTTGTTGGTTTAAAGTCTATTTTATCAGAGACTAGGATTGCAACCCCTGCCTTTTTTTGTTTTCCATTTGCTTGATAGATCTTCCTCTATCCCTTTATTTTGAGTCTATATGTGTCTCTGCAGGTAAGATGGGTTTCCTGAATACAGCACACTGATGGGTCCTGACTCCTTATCCAGTTTGCCAGTCTGTGTCTTTTAATTGGAGCATTTAGCCCATTTACATTTAAAGTTAATATTGTTATGTGTGAATCTGATCCTGTCATTATGATGTTAGTTGGTTATTTTGCTTGTTAGTTGATGCAGTTTCTTCCTAGCCTCGATGGTCTTTACAATTTGGCATGTTTTTGCAGTGGCTAGTACTGGTTGTTCCTTTCCATGTTTAGTGCTTCCTTCAGGAGCTCTTTTAGGGCAGGCCTGGTGGTGACAAAATCACTCGGTGTTTGCTTGTCTGTAAAGTATTTTATTTCTCCTTCACTTCTGAAGCTTAGTTTGGCTGGACAGGAAATTCTGGGTTGAAAATTCTTTTCTTTAAGAATGTTGAATATCGGCCCCCACTCTCTTCTGGCTTGTAGAGTTTCTGCCGAGAGATCAGCTGTTAGTCTGATGGGCTTCCCTTTGTGGGTAACCCGACCTTTCTCTCTGGCTGCCCTTAACATTTTTTCCTTCATTTCAACTTTGGTGACTCTGACAATTATGTGTCTAGGAGTTGCTCTTCCCGAGGAGTATCCTTGTGGCGTTCTCTGTATTTCCTGAATCTGAACGTTGGCCTGCCTTGCTAGATTGGGGAAGTTCTCCTGGATAATATCTTGCAGAGTGTTTTCCAACTTGGTTCCATTCTCCCCGTCATTTTCAAGTACACCAATCAGACACAGGTTTGCTCTTTTCACATAGTCCCAAATTTCTTGGAGGCTTTGTTCATTTCTTTTTATTCTTTTTTCTCTAAACTTCCCTTCTCACTTCATTTCATTCATTTCATCTTCCATCGGCGATACCCTTTCTTCCAGTTGATTGCATGTGCTACTGGGGCTTCTGCTATCTTCGCGTAGTTCTCGAAACTTGGCTTTCAGCTTCATCAGCTCCTTTAAGCCCTTCTCTCCATTGGTTATTCTAGTTATCCATTCTTCTAATATTTTTTCAAAGTTTTTAACTTCTTTGCTATTGTTTTGAATTTCCTCCCGTAGCTCAGAGTAGTTTGATCACCTGAAGCCTTCTTCTCTCAAATCATCAAAGTCATCCTCCATCCAGCTTTGTTCCATTGCTGGTGAGGAACTGCTTTCCTTTGGAGGAGGAGAGGTGCTCTGCTTTTTAGAGTTTCCAGTTTTTCTGCTCTGTTTTTTCCCCATCTTTGTGGTTTTATCTACTTTTGGTCTTTGATGATGGTGATGTACAGATGGGCTTTTGGTGTGGATGTCCTTTCTGGTTGTTAGTTTTCCTTCTACGAGACAGGACGCTCAGCTTCACGTCTGTTGGATTTTACTAGAGATCCACTCCAGACCCTGTTTGGCTGGGTGTCAGCAGTGGTGGCTGCAGAACCGTGGATTTTTGTGAGACCACAAATTCAGCTGTCTGATAGTTCCTCTGGAAGTTTTATCTCAGAGGAGTACCCGGCCGAGTGAGGTGTCAGTCTGTCCCTACTGGGGGGGTGCCTCCTAGTTAGGCTGCTCAGGGCTGAGTGACCCACTTTAGAAGGCAATCTGTCCGTTCTCAGATCTCCAGCTGCATGCTGGGAGAACCACTACTCTCTTCAAAGCTGTCAGTCAGACAGGGACATTTAAGTCTGTGGCAGTTCCTGCTGACTTTTTGTTTTTCTATGCCCTGCCCACAGAGGTGGATCCTACAGAGGCAGGCAGGCCTCCTTGAGCTGTGGTGGGCTCCACTCAGGTCTAGCTTCCTGGCTGCTTTGTTTACCTAAGCAAGCCTGGGCAATGGTGGGCACCCCTACCCCAGCCTTGCTGCTGCCTTGAAGCTTGATCTCAGACTGCTGTGCTAGCAATCAGCGAGACTCCGTGGGCATAGGACCCTCCGAGCCAGGTGCGGGACACAATCTCCTAGTGTGCCCTTTTCCAGGCCCGTTGGAAAAGCGCAGTATTGGGGTGGGACTGACCCTATATTCCAGGTGCCGTCTGCTACCCCTTTCTTTGACTAGGAAAGGGAACTCCCTGATCCCTTGCACTTCCCAAGTGAGGCAATGCCTTGCCCTGCTTTGGCTCGCGCACAGTGCGCTTCACTGACTGTCCTGCACCCACTGTTTGGCACTCCCTAGTGAGATGAAACTGGTACCTCCAGCAGAAATGCAGAAATCACCTGTCTTCTGTGTTGCTCAGGCTGGGAGCTGTAGACAGGAGCTGATCCTATTTGGCCATCTTGGCTCCACCCCCGCCTAGGCCTCTTAAAGTGTTGAGATTATAAGCATGAAGCACTGTACCGAGCAGGATGTGAAACTGTCCCTGTTTGCAGATGACGTGATTGTATATCTAGAAAATCCCATTGTCTCAGCCCAAAATCTTCTTAAGCTGATTAGCAACTTCAGCAAAGTCTCAGGATACAAAATCAATGTACAAAAATCACAAGCATTCTTGTACACCAATCACAGACAAACAGACAGCCAAATCATGAGTGAACTCCCATTCACAATTGCTTCAAAGAGAATCAAATACCTAGGAATCCAACTTACAAGGGACATGAAGGACGTCTTCAAGGAAAACTACAAACCACTGCTCAATGAAATCAAAGAGGATACAAACAAATGGAAGAACATTCCATGCTCATGGGTTGGAAGAATCAATATCGTGAAAATGGCCATACTGCCCAAAGTAATTTATAGATTCAATGCCATCCCCATCAAGCTACCAATGACTTTCTTCACAGAATTGGAAAAAACTACTTTAAAGTTCATATGGAACCAAAAAAGAGCCCGCATTGCCAAGCCAATCCTAAGCCAAAAGAACAAAGCTGGAGGCATCACGCTACCTGACTTTAAACTATACTACAAGGCTACAGTAACCAAAACAGCATGGTACTGGTACCACAACAGAGATATAGATCAATGGAACAGAACAGAGCCCTCAGAAATGATGCCGCATATCTACAACTATCTGATCTTTGACAAACCTGACAAAAACAAGAAATGGGGAAAGGATTCCCTATTTAATAAATGGTGCTGGGAAAACTGTATAGCCATATGTAGAAAGCTGAAACTGGATCCCTTCCTTACACCTTATACAAAAATTAATTCAAGATGGATTAAAGACTTACATGTTAGACCTAAAACCATTAAAATCCTACAAGAAAACCTAGGCAATACCATTCAGGCCATAGGCGTGGGCAAGGACTTCATGTCTAAAACACCAAAAGCAATGGCAACAAAAGCCAAAATTGACAAATGGGATCTCATTAAACTAAAGAGCTTCTGCGCAGCAAAAGAAACTACCATCAGAGTGAACAGGCCACCTACAGAATGGGAGAAAATTTTTGCAACCTACTCATCTGACAAAGGGCTAATATCCAGAATCTACAATGAACTCAAACAAATTTACAAGAAAAAAACAAACAACCCCATCAAAAAGTGGGCAAAGGACATGAACAGACACTTCTCAAAAGAAGACATTTATGCAGCCAGAAAACACATGAAGAAATGCTCATCATCACTGGCCATCAGAGAAATGCAAATCAAAACCACAGGGAGATACCATCTCACACCAGTTAGAATGGCCATCATTAAAAAATCAGGAAACAACAGGTGCTGGAGAGGATGTGGAGAAATAGGAACAATTTTACACTGTTGGTGGGACTGTAAACTAGTTCGACCATTGTGGAAGTCAGTGTGGCGATTCCTCAGGGATCTCGAACTAGAAATACCATTTGACCCAGCCATCCCATTACTGGGTATATACCCAAAGGAGTATAAATCATGCTGCTATAAAGACACATGCACACGTATGTTTATTGTGGCACTATTCACAATAGCAAAGACTTGGAACCAACCCAAATGTCCAACAACAATAGACTGGATTAAGAAAATGTGGCACATATACACCATGGAATACTATGCAGCCATAAAAAATGATGAGTTCGTGTCCTTTGTAGGGACATGGGTGAAACTGGAAAACATCATTCTCAGTAAACTATCGCAAGGACAAAAAACCAAACACCGCATGTTCTCACTCATAGGTGGGAATTGAACAATGAGAACTCATGGACACAGGAAGGGGAACATCACATTCCGGGTACTGTTGTGGGGTGGGGGGTGGGGGGGCGGGGACAGCATTAGGAGATATACCTAATGCTAAATGACGAGCTAATGGGTGCAGGAAATCAACATGGCACATGGATACATATGTAACAAACCTGCACATTGTGCATATGTACCCTAAAACCTAAAGTATAATTTAAAAAAAAATCAAAAAAAAAAAGAAATTTATAGCACTGAATGTATATATTAGAAAAGAAAAATATCTAAAATTTAAAAATCGAAGCTTCCACCTTAGGAAATGAAAAAAAAAAGCAAATTAAATCCAAATTAAGCAGAAAATAAATGAGTAGAGCAGAAATCGATGAAATAAAAAACAGGAAATCAATAGACAAAAATCAATGAAACCAAAACCTGGTTTTTTGAAAAGCTCAATACAATTAATAAGTTTTTAGCTAAACTAACTACAAAAAAAGAGAGAGGACACAAATTACACAAATTACTAATATCAGAAATGAAAGCAGGGACATTGCTACATTTTCCACAGACATTTAAAGGATAATAAAGGAATTCTATGAACAACAACAACAAAAAAATTAAAATGAATTCCTTGGTACATGTACAAACTTGAAACAAATCAAGTGTGGATTAATATAGAAAAATTAATAATATGTGTATAATTAAATACTATAAAGTACACTTAATTACAACCACATTTATAATACATAAAAGTTAAAAAACATAATTAAAAACAAACTTTCTTTGGATTTTTTGACTATTTTTATCTGATCATTCACATAAAATGTGTTCTTTCTTTCTTTCTTTCTTTCTTTCTTTCTTTCTTTCTTTCTTTCTTTCTTTCTTTCTTTCTTTCTTTCTTTTTTCTTTCTTTCTTTCTTTCTTTCTTTCTTTCTTTCTTTCTTTCTTTTTTGAGACGGAGTCTTGCCCTGTTGCCCAGGTTGGAGTGCAGTGGCGCGATCTCGGCTCACTGCAAGCTCCGCCTTCTGGGTTCATGCCATTCTCCTGCCTCAAAATTTAGAAAACACAAGAGAGATTTTTCTGATTTTGGGATATGAACTATGCTTTTCGGTCTACTGTCCTAACTCCATCTTTAAACTTTACCTATATTGTCCCAATAAACCTTCATGGGTTCCAAGGTCTAGACTTTTAATTTCTTCTTGGGTAAAGATACCAAAGTACAGGGGGTTACTGGTCTGCCCTAAATTATATTTCTAAATCTAAGTACTGCAGCCCTTTGGCACTGCAATTCCATTTTTGTGAGTGGTTCTCACAAAATTAGCTGTACAAAGACACAAAGGTTCAAAAAAGTTCATAGAGAAATGTTTATAATATTGAGAAATCAGAATAAATTTAAAAAGCCAGGCCAGGCTCTTCTGTTTTTGGGGTTCTCGTCAGCCTACCTAGATTTCATGTTCTTCAAAAAAAATCTGTGTCCTTTCTTTTAGGTGAAACTTTAGGGTTTTTTCACGGGTTTTATGCCTTCGTTTGTTCAAGGGCTTATGGCAGTTGGCTTCCTGTGTCTGTCAGCCACCTTCCACAAAAAAGAGAAAACAGGTGTGTCAGCAGTTTGCTGAGTGATATGACATGCAGAAGCCCTGCCTCTGCAACAAATCTAGGCACCCAGGCAAGTTCAAGGATTCGTTTTCTCCCAAAGTACGCACCAGACCTGCTACTGTTCTTGCTTTCTGGGATATGGAAATCTGGGTTCTTCTCTTGGCAATGTTCTTCCCTGCCTAATTTACATCTTGGTGCAGCTTACATGACACTTCCTGGGGACACGCATTTCACCTAATCAGTCCTCTGCTACAAATTTCTGGGCAACTTATCCTTGCTCTCGCTCTCACTAGTCATACTTTAAATCAGATCCTAATGTCCTCATCCTCTACCTAGACTGAGTAATATTCTGTGGGATGGTGACTTCCAAGGGAAGATGATCTAAAGTCTTAAGTCTATGGATCTGTCTGTCTCTCATTAACATTGTCTTACAGAAATTAATTATTCCACAGCTGGGACCTGGCTCAGACAGACTTCAGCTACACTCTTCTAGACCTATGAAAAACAAGAATCTCAATTTTTCTATCTGTACAAGTTTTACAGGTTAAACTTCCCCATTTGAATCTGAAATCTGTTTTGAGTTACAGTTTGCCCTCACTGTCACTTCATCCTAGCTGAGTTCACAGGAAACTGTGCTTAGCTTGGAACATATAAAAGTCTCCTTACGACCCATCTTCATTCTCTTGGGTCCACCCTAGTTGGTTGGGGTCACACGTGGTTCTTCAGGCTGTGCTCTCAATACTGTTCCTTCTCCTTCTGAGACTCCAGCTCAGGTACAGCATGCTCTGGTCCCTCCCACAGCCTCATAGCTTCCTGGAAGAAGCTGAAGAGGTCTGAGCTTTGCCTCACCCTCCACTTCACCTGGGCCTGCAAGGTTTTCTGCAGTGTTAAAACCCACAGAAGAGACCTTCAGGGTCTACCAGCCAGAGTAAGAAAGGGATCCCACCTACAGGCCTCTCTGATGGTCAGTGGGAGCCCCACATCTCCAAGTACTCACAACTACTGTCTGAACATCATCCCTCAAAGGGGTCTTATTTTTGTTCAGGGCTTTCATTCATATAGGGTGGCATCTCTGGTCTGTTCAGGGCTACCTCCTTTGACTCATCCTGAAGTCCTGTCTCTAGATGTATCTCATGTCCAACTTAAGTTACTGACAGAAAGAAGGTGGAATTTGAGGTCTAGAAGAAAGAAGGACCAGCCCTAGAAACTAGCAAGGGTTCTAACCTGTACCAAATTAATCTCAGTCTGAGACATCTTTCTTCTGCCCATAGGTTTTTGTACCTCCTATGTAAAGTACACTGAGAGTCTTACTTTTTTTAGGTCTATTTATAGCATGCTGTAATTCTGCATAACCATTTTTGGAGGAAAGTGACTTTACTGAATTTAGTCTAGTAAAATTAAACAAGCAACCACTTGTATTCATGTAAATTGTTTCTTGATCTTGACTATATGGTGCCTTAATGCATAATATACGTTTGTAGGCATCACCTAGGCAGCAGTTAGGTTACTAATTGTATAGGTTAGGGTATTGCTTTCTTCAGGTGTAAGAGCACATAGCAGAGATATTTAGAATATGAAATCAATCTTTCTACTCTTCCTTTGGGATTTCAAGGTGTTTCACACTGGGCACATGGAAAGGTATTATCATGAGTACAATTTATATAAATATACACACATACACACACTACACACATATACAAATATACATACACACATTTATGCATTAGCACACAAACAAAATACAGTTGCTCTGTTTCTGTTTCATTTTGTTTTGTTTTGTTTTGTTTTTGTTTTTGTTTTTGTTTGTTTGTTTCTAAAGCATGAGCCTTAGCCAAAGCCATGCATAGTTTATGGTCCTATAGTTTTTTTTGTAATACAAGAAAAAGAATTAGGACACACACTGGGTTTGACTGTGACCTATATAATAAGTGGTGAGCCTATTTTCTCTTCTTTTTTCTTGAGTAACAGCTTCTAATTCCTGATTTTTCTATTGATGGACAGGCCAGGGGAAGCTATATTTTGGAATTCCTATATTTTGGAATCCCTAAGTTGGGAACCATTTTTAAGTTGGCCATATGCAATTTTAAAAATCTGCTAATTACTGTCTTCTCAAGACAAAGAGTCTGAAACAAAGTTTTGGACTGTGATATTCTGCAAGCTGAAAAAAGGAAAAACAGAAAACAAAAACATTCTTAATTGTTATTGATTATAGACTAGGAAAGACTTTTAATTTTTATTTTCACAGACAAGTGGAATATTCATTTCTTCAGTGATCAAATTATGTCCTAAAGGGTCAACTTTACTGCTTAAAACTGTTTTATTGTTCATTTGTTTGTTTGTTTTTTATTTGTTTATTTTTTGAGACAGAGTCTCCTGTCACCCAGGCTGGAATGCAGTGTCGTGATCTTGGCTCACCATAACCTCCGCCTTCCTAGGTTCAAATAATTCTCCTGCTTAGCCTCCTGAGTAGCTTAGATTACTGGCATATACCACCACTCCCAGCTAATTTCTACTGTTTGTATTTTTAGTAGAGACGGGGTTTCACCGTATTGGCAAGGCTGATTGCAAACTCCTGGCCTTGTGATCTGCCCGCCTTGGCCTCCCAAAGTAAGAACTGGTATTTTTTAAAAAATCAAACCTTGTAATGTTTATGTGGGAGTTGCTGTCAAAACAATAAAATGAGTTGATTTTATACTAAGTTAGTTGGGGGCAGGGGCATAGTAACATATCATCTACATAGCAGATGAGAGTAGAATTTTAAGGACATTGCAGAGCTGTTAAGTCCTGACATAATGTCTGGGAAAATAAGAAAGTGCTTTAATAGACATGTGTAGTAGAGCCCAAGTGTCCTATTTATGTTTTAAAGGCAAACAAATTTTGAATTTCATTGTTAAATGAAATTTTAAATAAAGGTGGGCAAGATCTATTAACATGAACTGCTTTGAATCTGTGAACACATTGGACAATACATTATTAGCTTTTAGAACTAAGAAAAACTTTAGTACCACATTGTCATGGACACACATCCACATGATCTTCACAGTGTAAATTGTTTTTATCCCCATCCCACATGGCAGAGGGATGTGTCCATGTCTGTAAACCAATCCCTAGAGGTGGGTGCTTAAGCTCATTTAGATGGGGAGAGATTTCACTCTTTTTTTTTTTTTTGAGATGGAATCTCACTCTCTTGCCCAGCCTGGAGTACACTGGAATGATCATAGCTAACTGCAACCTCTGCCTCGCAGTTTCAAGCAATTCTCCTGCCTCAGCCTCCCAAGCACCTGGGATTACAAGCGCCCACCACCACTCCCAACTAATTTTGCTATTTTTAGTAGAAACATAGTTTCACCATGTTGGCCAGGCTGGTCCCAAACGCTTGACCTCAAGTGATCTGCCTGCATCGCTTTCTCAAAGTGTTGAGATTACAAGTGTGAGCCACCATGCCCGGCCAAGATTTCACACTTTCTGAGCCAGCACACTACAAAAAGACCCTGTGTATAATAAATGCAAAATGAGTGCCTGAAGAGTCAAGAGTCTGGGCCTAAAATATGTGGAACTGTGATATTCTAGCTGCTTATTTTACTCTACTCATTTTCTGAAATGCTGGCTTTTCCATTGTAAGCTCGCTGAGGATATAATATTTTTGTTTCTCTCCACTCAACAACAATTTTTTTTCTTATGGTATCCTTAGCATCCTTCACCTTCACTGAGGTCCAATCTGCCTCAGTGGACCTTTCCTGTTAGCCTAAATTTTATCATTAATGACTTCCAGCTCTCAAGGCTTCGTCATTTGATATTGTGGCAGGTTAAAGAAATTGGGAGCTTGAACAAAAAGTGAGCACATAAAAATTTATAAACGTTGTCTCAGAAATCTAAATAGGTCCAATAATGTTGGGCTTGTTTAATGTATTACAGTGTCAATGCAACAGGCATGGGATAGCACTAGGCTGACTGTTACATAGCACCCATAAATTTAACCAAAGTTCTGGGGCCTTGACTCTAGTGGAGGCAAAACAGGTTATTCTAGATAAAAGTTTCTGTGACAAGTATTTGTACCCCATGTGAATGTCATCTTTTGAATTTCCTTGCAAGAGAATGTCATCAAAATAACACAATTTCTGAGTTTCTAAAACAAGTTGTTTGGAGTTAATATGCTGCTTGTAATAATGGTGGGAAAAGCTGTTCAGGTACTCCATGAGGAGACCAATAAAGTACACTATGTAATATCATGCAGTAAATTTATTTCTCTAGGACCTATAAATATGTTCTAGCTTTACCTGTCATATTTATATCTATAGTAAAATATTTTCCCCCAGCACAGATGGGAAGAGAGTGCTTTATTTTGCTTAGACAAAAGTTTTCACTACCTATGTATTAATGTGAAACTCATTTCTGCCTTTATTTTGCCATGCCTATTAAGTCAAATTACCAAATATATCTGTCTGTTCAAAGACAATTCTGATTTCCATTGGTCTATTTATGAATTTCCTTTGCTAATACCATACAGTCAGAATTATTGTACTTTAAAAACTTTGAGTTATATTCATCAAGATCTCATCTTGTTCTTGAAAAAATTTGGCTTTTTAAGACGTTTATTATTTTTATAATATTTGATGAATTACTATTACTAAACAACTATTAGAATGTCTAAATTCCAAAACACAACAAAAACAATTCCAAAAATCCAGAGTAAAAGAGAAAACAGTACTTTATTTCTGTTGTGAATTCAAGTTGATATGCCCATGTTCAAAGACAGTTGGCAATGTATTATGAACAAAACCTTATCTGACAAATGGTTTAGCATTAGCACTTCATAGTGTTTAATTTAATGAGTTGAAAACATCAGTTAAAACCAAACATGCAAATAAATGCCCAGACTATATTTAAAAATCATGAGAAAGAAACAAGACAGTGAACAATGACAACATGACTGAAACCATTTTCTAGAAGTGTGAGACTATATTTAAAAATGATCAATCTCAGCATTAATTAGTAAAAAACAATGTAAAATCTAATGTCATCTTATTTTACACATACTGATAGGGAAAATTAAGACATTACATAATTCCAATTTAATAAATAAATGTATGTGCAAAAATGATGGAAGGGTTACTTTACACACTTTATTGGAAATTTCTGGTAACCTTGAGATTTCCCAAAATCTACAACCCAACTAGTTTTCTCTAATGTGTATTTTACTATTTATGCATAAGCACTTGAAAACCTAAACAAGTATTACAAGCAAACCATTTTACATAACCAAATATAAAATTGAAACAATTTAAATCCTACAAGTGGAATAAGTGAGAAAAGGGGATAACCCAAGCCTTAGACCCCAGGAGGCATGAAACAACCTGGGGGCCAAAACAGAGATACCAGTCGATTAGTTTACTTTCATAGAAAGTGAAAACAAGAAAAATTAAGAAGACATTATTTTTTATACAAAATGATAATGTTATAAAGAATATCTACAAAATTAGGGAGAGTGACCACCTCTGGGGACAGGAAAAAAAAAAAAAAAAAAACAAAGTGAGTGTAGAACACCACGGATGCTGAGAATGCTCTGAGAATAGTTTAAAATGGCTAACTTTACCCTGGAATATTTTCCACTCTCCCTACAAAAAGCATAAAGAGATTTTTCTATCATATTCACTGCTAATCTGGAACACCTAAGAATATAAAACTCATAAGCTTATGAAGGTTCCCTAAGTCTGGTTTCTCTGTTATTTTATAATGTCACATTTGTCGGCACTCAACCTTTATTTGCCAGTTACACTTTGGATTTTTCTATCTTGGTACTGGTTCATGCAGATGTTCATGCTTATGGGTTTGTAAACTGATAAATTATAATGCAGAGATAAGTTTTGAAGTTATGTGTTCATCTGTTTTTAATCTGAATTGGGGTTAAGAATTTTCCTTTTGATCTAAAGTTACTAATGAATCTGACAAGAGTTGTTTACCATTTATTTCAGATGTTCTCTTGTACAGCTGGAAATTATGGCTCCTAAGTTCCTTACATGAGAGACTAAAAAACAAGCCTCTGACAACCTGGAGAAAAAAAAACTGAATATACCAATGTATCTCTTTATGATAGAAAGTGCGAAAGTTAAAAATTAAGTAAAACCCTGTTTCATGATACACAATAGGTGATAAGATCATAAAGAGTATCTACAAATTTATAGACAACATCTGACTTTTGTTTTCTGAGGTTTGAATTCTAACAGTTTTTGTACCCTTTTCCTATCCCTACTTTCCATCAACCCACATTACTCTTCCTAGCCTCTAGTAATCAGGATTTCTGACAAGCAACTTGGTATCAGACATTTTTTTTTTTTTTTTGCATTTAAGTATACACTTGTAATTGCTGCTAATTGGAGTGTATATTCAGGAAAACTTTAACTATACTCTGGAGTTGCATCTTCAAACTTTGGCCCAAATAAACTCTCTACTTATTATATTAAGTTTAATCCACCACTTTTAGGTCAAAATATTACTTAGAATGTATTAAAGGAGCCTCCATGTGGGGAATCTCTACTTTGGTTTTACTCCACTTGCTGCAACTCACAAAAATGCAGAGCCAGGTTGATCTCATCAAGAATCAACACATAAAAACTTGCCTCTTCCTGGGATTCACAAGACACAGCCACCCTCTCAGTTTAGGACATGCAGAAAATTCAAAGGAGATATTTCCAGAATTGTGAGAGGTCAACATTGGTATGTTAAGCCCTACTTTTAGAGAGAGTATAACTTCTTGAGTTTTCCAGATTTTATTCAGTGACCCACTAAAATTTTGTGACAAGCTTCTGGTATAAACAGAATCAGATGGCAGAATATATAAGTTTAAAGAATCACCTTCAAAGTGACGGACCTAGATCACAAGACATTTAGAACCTTTATTTCAACTATGCTTATCTTTCCACTGTGTTACTGAAATAGAGTATTTGTGTTTTTCCTCATACCCAACAGTTGGTTCTTCAGGAGCAGAGGTTAACTCCTCAGAGTTCCAGAGGTTATTACATCTGGATTCAGGGTCTGCAAGTCCACCAGGACAGTTCCATTTTCTATTTGCACCTCACAAAGTAAGCCTGAGTCTCTCCTGCCTGGACACATGGGATATTAGCTTACAGTAACTGGGGACTCTCTGACCAGCACCTGTTAGTCCTTGAGACATTTGGGTTTGTCCTTTGAAAACTAGAGTCCTACTCAAGAAAAAAAAAAAAAGTCTAATTCTGCTTTCATTTCAGAGGAGAAAGCACTCAACCAGGGTTTGTTCTTCCCTTCACAGAAATGTCCTTGGCTTGTATCCAGGTGGAAGTTGCTCCATTTTCTGGTTCTTTGGTGAAAAATGAGGTCTGGAGATTTGAATTGATCTATGAGCTGCTTGCTTCTACTTTATATGCCATTAGAAAACACAGGAAGCAGTCATGGTTGCTACTATCCAGGAGTGCTCGTTCTAGAGAATATGGATAAATGGTTGAATTCAGCATCATGCGGTCAGCACCAATAAAGAAGCTGGGCTTAATTTTGACCATTTCCCTTATATTGCTGCTCTGGGAGTTTTGATGCCATGACCTGATGAGCTGTACATGGACAGAAAATGTGTTGTTTTTATCATTACTATTTTATTGCTTTTACTTTGTTAAGAATAAATATTTAGCTTCTAATATAGCTAAATATTTATTTAGCCATAGAAAGAATCAAGGGATGTGGTTAAACTGCTTGTTAATGTATGTTGTAAAATAGACAGGAAAATGCCTAAAATAAATTAAAATGACAAAAACTGTTGGAGTCAAATTTCTCTAGAGCAGAATCAGGAAGTACAGAACTTAATATATCCAGTGGTATAGAAATTATAAGCATGAGGCTCACTCCATAACCAAACTCAGATCAGACCCACTCTCATCTGAATTATTTCCAGGACTGACTGGCCTACCACGGAATCTGTGTTGGTTCATTTGCATCCTTCTGATAAAGACATACCCTATACTGGGCAATAAAAAAAAAAGAGAGATTTGGCGGACTTAGAGTACCAAGTGTCTGGGGAGGACTCACAGTCATAGTAGAAGTCACGGAGAAGCAAGTCATGCCTTACATGGATTGCAACAGGCAAACAGCTTGTGCACAGAAAGTCCCTTATGAAAGAATCAGATCTCATGAGACTTATTCACTATCATGGGAACAACATGAGAAAGACCTGACCCCATGATTCAATTGTCTCCCACTGGGTCCCTCCCACAACACAGGGGAATTCAAGATGAGATTTGGGTGGAAACACAGCCAAACCATATCATTCCACTCCTGGCCTGTCCCAAATATCATGTCCTCACATTTCAAAACCAATCACGTCTTCCAAACAGTTTCCAAGACTTAATTCATTTCAGGATTAACTCAAAAGTCCTCAGTCTCATGTCTCATCTGAGATAAAGTAAGTGCCTTCCACTTATGAGCCTATAAAATCAGAAGCAATTTAGTTCCTTCCTAGGTACAATGGGGGTATATGCATTGGATAATGACAGTCATTTCAAATGGGAGAAATTGGTCAAAACACAGGGGCTACAGGCCCCAAGCAAGTCCAAAATCCAGTGGACAGTCAAATCTTAGCACACCAAAATGATCTCCTTTGACTTCATGTCTCAAACTAGGTCATGCTGATGGAAGAGGTGGGTTCCTATGGTCTTAGGAAGCTCCCATTCTGTGGCTTTGCAGCATACGGCCTCCTTCCCAGCTACTTTCACAGGCTACTGTTGAGTGTCTGCAGATTTTCCAGGTGCACAGTGCAAGCTGTCATTGGATCTACCATTCTGGGGTCTTGAAGATGGTGGCGGCCGGGCGCGGTGGCTCACGCTTGTAATCCCAGCACTTTGGGAGGCTGAGGCGGTGGATCACGAGGTCAGGAGATCGAGACCACGTGAAACCCTGTCTCTACTAAAAACACAAAAAATTAGCCGGGCGTGGTGGCGGGTGCCAGTAGTCCCAGCTACTCAGAGAGGCTGAGGCAGGAGAATGGCGTGAACCTGGGAGGCGGAGCTTGCAGTGAGCCGAGACTGTGCCACTGCACTCCAGCCTGGGCGACAGAGCAGGACTCCGTCTCAAAAAATAAAAATAAATAAAAATAAGAAGATGGTGGCTCACTTCTCATAGTTCCACTAGGCAGGACCTCAATGGACACTCTGTGTGGGGGCTCCCACCCCATGATTCCCTTCTGCACTCCCATAGCAGAGTTTCTCCATGAGTGCCCCGCCCCTGCAGCAAACTACTGCCTGGGCATCCAGGTGTTTTATATACTCTCTGGAATCTAGGTAGAGGTTCCCAAACTTCAATTCTTGACTTTTGTGCACCCATAGGCTCAAAATCACATAGAAGCTGTCAAGGCTTGGGGCTTGGACCCTCAGAAGCCATAGCCTGAGCTGTACCTTGGCTCCTTTAAGTTATGGCTAAAGCTTCTGGGATGCAGGGCACCAAGTCCATAGATTGCACAGAGCAGGAAGATCCTGGACCCACTCCACTAAACTATTTTTTTTCCCTTCTAGGTCTCTGGGGCTGTGATGAAAGCATCTTTGACAAAGGTCTCTGACACATCCTGGAGACATTTTCCCCACTGTCTTGGTGATTAGCATTGAGTTCCTCATTACTTATGCAGATATCTTCAGCTGGCTTGAATTTCTTCTCAAAACACAGAATTTTGTTTTCTATTGCATAGGCAGGATGCAAATTTTCTCAATTTTTATGCTGTATTTTCCTTTTAAAACTGCATGCCTTTGATAGTACCCAGGTGACCTCTTGAATGCTTTGCTGCTTAGAAATTTATTCTGCCAGATGCCCTAAATCATCTCTCTCAAGTTCAAATTCCCACTGATCTGTAGGGCAGGGGGCACAATGCTGCCAGTCTTTTTTGCTAAAGCATAACAATCATCACTTTTATTCCAGTTTCCAACAAGTTCCTCATCTCCATCTGAGAGCAACACAGTCAGGATTTCACTGTCCATATCATTATCAGCATTTTGGTCAAAACTATTCAACATATCTCTAGGAAGTTACAAAATTTTCCACATTTTCCTGTCTTCTCAGCTTTCCAAACTGTTTCAGCCTCTATCTGTTATCCAGTTCCAAAGTCGCTTCCACATTTTCAGGTTTCTTTTCAGCAGAACCACACTCTCAGTACCAATTTATTGTATTAGTCAATCTCCATGCTGCTGATTAAGACATACTAGACACTTGGCAATTTACAAAAGATAGAGGTTGAATGGCCTTACAGTTCCAAGTTTGTGGAAAGGCCTCACAATCATGGCAGAAAGCAAGCAGGAGAAAGTCCAATCTTACATGGATGGCAGCTGGCAAACACAGAGCTTGTGCAGAGAAACTCCCCCTTACAAAGCTGTTAGATTTCATGAGACTTATTCACTAACATGAGAGCAGCACGTGAAAGGACACCTCTATGATTCAATTAACTCCCACTGGGTTTCTTTCATCACACGTGAGAATTCAAGATGATATTTCAGTAGGGACAGAGACAAACCATGTCAGAATCTCTTACTGAACTAATTGGAGGACTAATCATTATTTGGGGTTGTTGATTCTACTTCCTCTTTGGAGCTAGCTGGTGCTCACAATTTCCTAAAACCCAAAAAACAAATAAACGAGAAAAAAGCCATATATTTGGGGGCCTTAGTTTCTTTTTTTTTTTAATTGAAACCAGTGTTTCTATAGGCATCCCACTCAGAAACCTATTTTCCATATCTACAATTCCACTAGTTTTTCCACAAGTCTCAATAATGTAAATGCAGACACATACAAAAAAATCTCTTTCAACTACACTTAACACTTCCTTTATTCTTTCATGTATCTATTTTGAGCATTGTTTTTGTATATCTTTTTAAAATCAATGTTAGAAAAACAGAAGTAGACTATAAATATTGAGCCCTGCATTTAGATTCTGAAAATTCTGGAAAACTTAGTACCCATCTCACACAATATTACCTGGATTAACACACATAATGTGAGGTCCCAGCTCAGTGCTCTGTAACATAATCCTGAGCACACAGTACATGCTACATAATCTTTTCATTAATGCATTTGCAAATGTGTTTTTCAAATGCAGACTCAGACATTGGAGCAATCTATAGCCTCTGTAAACTTTAAAGAGGCTGCAGAAAATGTCATATTTTAGGATGGTGATTTGTAGTCTTTTCTTTGGAATAAAAGTATTTGTGTTGTGATATGTGTGTTAAGGTAAGGGACCTTGTGTGCTGTGCCTTCTTTCTCTCGCTGAGTGCTACTATAATGAGTTTAGAGGGAACATCATTAGCATTAACAGGCAGTCTGTTTTAAAAATTAATTCATAGACCCTTTTAAAACCTGTGGAATCATGTTACTTACAGTGAGACATGGAATACCAAATAATTTATATGCACATTGAAGTTTTTGAGGAAATACTTCACTAAGTGATTCTAAGCCCAGTCTTTCAATAGGAATTATATGACCAATTTAAACAGATACCATCACCTGTACCCTCCACATAGATTTTGTGCATTATTCTGGGTGTGAGAAGCCCAGTTTTTTTTTTTTTTTTAATTAAGTGCCTAACATGATTCTATGGTGAAACCACAGTCAAGCATGAAGGCTTCTAAAAGATTGAGTTCATCTTTTGCTCACGAAGGAGGTGACATGGCTTTCTCTGTTCATGTTTGAAAGGGACAGGTCATTGCGGCTGATATTTCCATTGCAGCAGCAAAAATTTCTGGCATGCCATTTTTGTTCCAAGAGTTATATATTTTACAGAATATTACTGTATTAAAAATTGTTTTATTGGATAACATTAGTCACTCATATAAGTCAGAACTAGTTTTCATAACTCATTTCATCTGCAGTCAAATTAAGAACTCTGTCACTGAGTAAATACATGTATTTTTTCTCATAGTTTTTTTTTTATTATGCTTTAGGTTTTAGGGTACATGTGCACAATGTGCAGGTTTGTTACATATGTATCCATGTGCCATGTTGATACATGTATTTTTTAAGGGATGGTTTACATTCAGAAATGTGACCATATAGTTTTCTCTTGAGTAGAGAAAATGCCTTGGACACTGCCCAGTGAAATTTGTGTAGGGATGTGATGTTAGAGAGTTAGAGAAACTGCGTCTCCCTAGGGTTTTTTTTTTTTTTTTTTCCTTTGTAGAATGTCTGTTGGGAGCTTCTGCTCTGCATGAATTAATTTTAGTTTCTCTTTTCAAGATGGAATTGGGAGTTTTTGTTGCAGAAAAGAAAATCTTCACGATGTTTTATCTTGGCATGAAGCTCCTTCTTTTTTCTTGAGCCACTTTGTGTCCCTTACTCTAGATTAGCAGTACTTTTGAAAACTTAGTGGAGTAAAATATTGTTGCCCATAACTTTATATTCAATTTTTACTATTAATTTTAATTCAGTGGTACTGAGAAGTAAAGCCAGCTGGACTTCCTGGGTTGAGTGGGGACATGGAGAACTTTTCCATCTAGCTAGAGGATTGTAAACACACAAATCAGTGCTCTGTAAAAATGCATCAATCAGTGCTCTGTGTCTAGCTTAAGGATTGTAAATGCGCCAATCAGCATTCTGTAAAAATGCAGCAATCAGCACTCTCTGTCTAGCTAAAGGAATGTAAATGCACCAATCAGCACTCCATAAAAATGTACCAATCAGTGCTCTGTGTCTAGCTAAAGAATGTAAACTCACTAATCAGTGCTCTGTAAAATGGACCAATCAGCAGGAAGTGGGCAGGGACAAATAAGGGAATAAAAGCTGGTCACCCCAGCTAGCAGCAGCAACCCACTCAGGTCTCCTTCCACACTATGGAAGCTTTGTTCTTTCACTCTTCACAATAAATCTTGCTGCTGCACACTCTTTGGGTATGCACCACCTTTAAGAGCTGTGACACTTGCTGCAAAGGTCCACAGCTTCATTCCTGAAGTCAGTGAGACCACAAACCCACCAGAAAGAAGAAACTCCAGACACATCTGAACATCTAAAGGAACAAACTCCAAACATACCATGTTTAAGAGCTGTAACACACATCATGAAGGTCTGTGGCTTCATTCTTGAAGTCAGTGGAACCAAGAACCCACCGGAAGGAATCAACTCCAGACACATCTTGGTGACCATGAAGGAACACATCTTGGTGACTGTGGCAGGACAATTGCCAAGCGGTGAGTACCATCATACCCCTTTCACTTGCTATTCTGTCCTGTTTTTCCTTAGAATTTGGGGGCTAAATACTGGGCACCTGCCGGGCCAGTTACAAGCAATTAGCTGCCACTAGACTAAAGACACAGATGTCAGGCTTTCTGGGAAAGTGTTCTCTAACAACCCCTGACTCTACGGAGTTGGAAGCATTGATACGCCTGGAACCAGCTTCTGCTTTTCTTGTACTTATGGGCTGAGCTGAGGATCAACAGAGAGGAAAGCCATTCAACTCCGGGGTCCCAACAAAAAGTTGGTTGACCCCATAGCCATGAGTAGAACTCTCAAAGTCATGCCGCCAAAGTGAGACTTGCCCATTTATCCTATCTATCCTGACCCTTGCCTCCTGGGTCCTAATGCCTGTCAGACAAACTTCATCTCACCTCTCTTCTCCAAGACTAGTCATACTTCTAAAAACCACTTCCTATATCTGGTGTTTTTCTACTTTCTCCTATAAGAATGATTTCTAGTATAACCTTCAGGATTCTGTTTGTTTCTTTAGGTACCTGAACTCACCAATCAGAAAGACATAATTTTTGCCCAAAGCTCCATCCAGCGGGGAACTATCTGGAATTTTAGGATCCCTCCTTAGACTAGCAGGCCTAAAACAAGCTATTCCTGAAGCTAGGATATGGGGAGCCTCAGAAATGATATCCTTCCTATTCATATGATGAGAAGTGAGGACAAAAGATGGCACTTTTCCAAGACTGGAAATCCCTTCCCTCCCTCAGGGTATGGCCCTCCCCTTCATTGTGGGGCCATAACATCTTTATAGGACAGGGGTAAGGTCCTAGGACTAACAGGAGAACACTTAGGACTCTAACAGGTTTTTGAGAATGCATTGGTAAGGGTGACTAAATCTGATTTTTCTCATTTCTCTTTGTGGTCTAAGAGGACAGGCAAGGGTTCAGGTTTTCAAGAATGCATCAGTAAGAGCCACTAAATCCAACCTTCTTTGGTCCTCTTGGCAGTCTAAGAGGAAAACTAGTGTTTCTGCTGCTGCTTCAGTGAGTGCAACAATTCCGATCAGCAGGGTCCAGGGACCATCATGGGTTCTTCGGCCAGAGGGGTTTCTGCTGCTGCATTGGTAAGCATAACTATTCTGATTATCAGGGTCCAGGGACTGTTAAGGGTTCTTGGACAAAGGGGGGGGAAACAAACAAACCAAAGCCAGGTGTTTTTTTTTTTGTCGTTGTTGTTTCAGATGGGAAACATTCAGGCATCAACAGGCTCACCCTTGAAATGCATCCTAAGCCACTGAGACCAATTTGACCCACAAACCCTGAAAAAGAAGCAGCTTACTGTTTTCTGCACTATGGCCTGGCCCCAATATTCTCTCTCTGATGGGGAAAAATGGCCACCTGAGGGAAGTATAAATTACAATACTAGCCTGCAGCTTGACATTTTCTGTAAGAGGGAAGGAAAATGGAGTGAAATACCTTATGTCCAAGCTTTCTTTTTATTGAAGGAGAATCCACAACTATACAAAACTTGCAATTTACTTCCCACAAGAGGACCTCTCAGCTTACCCCCATATCCTAGCCTCCCTATATCTCCCCTTCCTATCAATGATAAGCATCCTCTATTCTCCCCTGCCCAGAAGGAAACAAGCAAATAAGTCTCCAAGGGACCAAACCCCTCCCCCAGGCTATCAGTTATGTCCCCTTCAAGCTGTAGGGGTAGGGGAATTTGGCCCAATCTGGGTGTATGTCCCCTTCTCCCTCTCTGATTTAAAGCAGATCAAGGTAAACCTGGGAAAGTTTTCAGATGACCCTGGTGGGTACACAGATGTCCTACAGGGTCTAGGGCAAACCTTCAATCTCACTTGGAGAGATATCATGCTATTGATAGATCAAATTCTGGCCTTTAATGAAAGAATGCAGGTTTAGCTGCAGCCTGAGAGTTTGGAGATATCTGGCATCATGGTCAAGTAAATGATAGAATGACAACCAAAGAAAGGGACAAATCCCCTACTGGTCAGCAAGCTGTCCCCAGCATGGATCCCCACTGGGATCTTGACTCAGATCATGGGGACTGGAGTCACAAACATCTGTTGAGCTGTGCTCTAGAAGGACTAAGGAGAATTAGGAAATACCCTATGATTTATTCAATGATGTCCACCATAACTCAGGGAAAGGAAGAATATCCTTCTGCCTTCCACAAGTAGCTACAGGAGGCCTTAAGAAAATATATTCCCCAATCACCTGACTCCACCAAGGGTCAAACAATCCTAAAAGATAAGTTTATTACCCAATCAGCTGCAGATATCAAGAGAAAGCTCCAAAAGTGAGCCCTGGGCCCTGAACAAAATCTGGAGGCATTATTAAACCTGGCAACCTTGGTGTTCTATAATAGGGACCAAGAGGAACAGGCCAAAATGGAAAAATGAGATCAGATAAATTCCCCTGCCTTAGTCATGGCCCTCAGACAAACCTTGGTGGTTCAGAGAGGACAGAAAATGGAGTAGGCCAATCGCCCAGTAGGGCTTGTCACCCTTGTGGTTTGCAAGGATACCTTAAAAAAGATTGTCCAACAAGAAACAGGCTGCCTCCTCGCCCATGTTCACTATGCCGAGGCAATCACTGGAAGGTGCACTGCCCCAGAGGACAAAGGTTCTCTGGGCCAGAAGCCCCCAACCAGATGATCCAACAACTGGACTACGGTTCCTGGGGCAAGAACCAGCTCATTTCATCACTCTCACTAAGTCCTGGGTATCTCTAACCATTGAAGGCCAGGAAATTGACTTCCTCCTAGATACTGGTGTGGCTTTCTCAGTGTTAATCTCCTGTCCCAGACAGCTGTCCTCAAGGTCCATTACCATTGAGGAATCCTGGGACAGCCTGTAACCAGGTAGTTCTCCCACCTCCTCAGTTGTAATTGGGAGACTTTGCTCTTTTCACATGCCTTTTTTATTATGCCTGAAAGTCCCACACCCTTATTAGGGAGAGACATATTAGCCAAACCTGGAGCTATTATCTACATGAATATGGGGAACAAGTTACCCACTTGTTGTCCCCTGCTTGAGGAGGGAATCAATCCTGAAGTCTGGGCATTGGAAGGACAATTCGGAAGGGTAAAAATGCCCACTCAGTCCAAATCAGGTGAAAAGACCCCACCACTTTTCTTTATCAAAGCCAACATCCTTAAGGCCTGAGGCTCCTAAAGGATCACAGGATATTGTTAGACATTTAAAAGCTCAAGTCTTAGTAAGAAAATTCCCCAGTCCCTGCAACACCCCAATTCTAGGAGTCTTTCTAATTCCCAACATTGACATTGCCCCCAGGAAATCAGACCCTATCAATACCCCTCAAAGCTCAAGTCCATCAGCACAGAGCCATACAACCAATACCCCTACTTACAGCGTTAGAAATGGCTACTGCCACAGGAACCAGAATAGCCACTTTATATACTTTATTATCCTACTAACACACACTCTCAAAGGACTTCTCAGACAGTTTGCAAGAAATAACAAAATCTATCCTTACTCTCCAATCCCAAACAGACTCTTTGGCAGCAGTGTCTCTCCAAAACCTCTGAGGTCTAGACCTCCTACTGTTGAGAAAGGCGGACTCTGCACCTTCTTAGGGGAATAGTGTTGTTTTTACACTAACCAATCAGGGATGTTACAAGATGCACCCAGCATTTACAGGGAAAGGCTTACGAAATCAGACAATACCTTCCAAACTCTTATACCAACCTCTGGAGTTGGGGGACATGGCTTCTCCCCTTTCTAGATCCCATGACAGCCATCTTGCTATTACTCACCTTTGGTCCCTGTATTTTTAACCTCCTTGTCAAATTTGTTTCCTCTAGGACTGAGACCATCAAGCTACAGACGGTCTTACAAATGGAACCCCAAATGAGCTCAACTAACAACTTCTACTGCAGACCCCTGGACCAACCCACTGGCCCTTTGACTGGCCTAAAGTGTTCCCCTCCAGAGGACACTACAACTGCAGGGCCCTTCTTCACCCCTATCCATCAGGAAGTAGCTAGAGCAGTCATTGCTAAATTCTCAACAGCAGTTGGGGTGCCGTGTTTAGAGGGGGGACTGAGATGTGAAGCCAGCTGGACTTCCTGTGTCGAGTGGCGACTTGGAGAACTTTTCTGTCCAGCTAGAGTATTGTAAGCACACCAGCCAGCACTCTCAAAAACACACCAATCAGCGCTCTGTGTCTAGCTAAATTATTGCAAATGCACCAATCAGCAGTCTGTAAAAATGCACCAGTCAGTGCTCCGTGCCTAGCTAAAGGATCATAACTTCATCAATCAGCACTCTGTAAAATAGACCAATCAGCAGGACATGGGTGGGGACAAATAAGGGAATAAAAGCTGGCCACCCCAGCCAGCAGCGGCAACCCTCTCAGGTCCCTGTCTACATTGTGGAAGCTTTGTTTTTTGCTCTTCACAATAAATCTTGCTGCTTCTCACTCTTTGGGTCTGCACTACATTTAAGAGCTGTAACACTCACCACGTAGTTCTGCAGCTTCATTCTTGAAGTCAGCGAGACCACAAACCTACTGGAAAGAAGAAACTCTGGACACATCTGAACATCTGAAGGAATAACCTTCAGACACACCATCTTTATGAGCTGTAACACTCACCGCGAAGGTCTGCAGCTTAATTCTTGAATTCAGTGAGACCAAGAAACCACCAGAAGGAACCATCTCCAGACACAGTACTAGGTCAATAAAACTAATAACTCATATATTTAGAATATTTCTTAAACATTTAAAGATTCTGTCAGAAAACCATTTTTTGATTAATTCTCTAAAATTTTATATAATGTATCTTTTCTACTAAGCACATTACAAGGTTGTTAATTGAAATATCTGCAGCAAGCACTATGTTAATCTTTTTTTTTTTTTTTTTTTTTTGAGATGGAGTCTCGCTTTGTCACCCAGGCCGGAGGGCAGTGGCACAATCTCGGCTCACTGCAAGCTCCGCCTCCTGGGTTCACGCCATTCTCCTGCCTCAGCCTCCAGAGTAGCTGGGAATACAGGCACCTGCCACTAGGTCCGGCTAATTTTTTTTGTATTTTTAGTAGATACGGGGTTTCACCATGTTAGCCAGGATGGTCTCGATCTCTTGAATATGTTAATCTTTTTAAAAAATTAAACAGGTACCACTATTTCTAAACCAGACCTAATCACCTGTCTCGGGTAAGGGAAAAGTCCCTAAAATGTGAAGAAACATGAGATAGTAGCCAAACCCTCAGGAAGATGAGAGTGAAAGAAGTAGTATTAATAGACAACACAAGGAAGAGGACAAAAGTTCAAGCAGAAATTCAGGTCTTAACATGTAGTTTAGGAATCTCTGCTGCAATGAAAATAATTTCTAAGAAAGCTCCTTTTATTTCCCCCCTATATTCACAAATAGGGACATCTTCTGTCCTATGTTCTTGAATTTTTTAATAATTCTCTCTTTTTTTATTTTTATTTTTATTTTTTTTGAAACAAGAGTCTCGCTGTGTCACCCAGGCTGGAGTGTAGTGGCGTGATCTCAGGTCAGTGCAACCTCTGCTTCCTTCGAATTGTTCTCCTGCCTCAGCCTCCGAAATAGCTGGGATTACAGGCACCTATCACCACACCTGGGTCTTTTTTTTTTTTTTTTTGTATTTTCAGTAGAGACAGGATTTCACCATGTTAGCCAGGCTGGTCTCAATCTCCTGACCTCATGATCTGCCCACCTCAATCTCCCAAAGTGCTGGGATTACAGGCATGAGCCACTATGGCTGGCCAGTGATTCTCTTTTTATTTCAGTGACCTCCTTTGAAGTTTACAGTCTGGGCCACTTTATCACATAGACTGATAAATCTGCATAAATCTGCATAACTGGAGTGCCGTTCCATGATTTTTGAGGACATGAGAATATTTGTGAGTTTTTTTTTAAGAAACTATGTTAAACTATGATTTTCATGTTCCTTTTTGTTTGGTGCCTGAAATGTGTGAAGTGAATAGTGCAGATATTGAGAAATGGTTTAGAAATTTCAGAAACAGTCTGGGCTCAGTGGCTTATGCCAGTAATCCCAGCACTTTGGGAAGCCAAGTGGGTAGATCACCTGAGGTCAGGGGTTGGAGACCAGCATCAGGAAGAGATGCTGTATATTATTTGCTTTATGATTTTTACTTGAACAAAGGTTGCAGATGTGCTTCCATAAAATTTATACTCAGTAATTTTATTAGAATAGTATCTTCCTAGGTATAAATAAATTGAATGCTATTTAACTTCAAAATGTTATTGTCTTTTATTAGATTTGTAACTTAAACTCTCTATGTGTAAATTTTCCAATTATAATGTAATTTAATGGATCTACTCAACTTCTAGATTTCTTAAATGAGCTAATAATTGCAAAGCTTACAACATTGCTGAGAAGATACTAAATATTAATTATCTTATTTCTTAATAATCATTTTGTAATTTTTTTTGTAATAATAGAAAGTTTACTGGGAACATAGTCCCATTAGAACATATATAGGACTTACAATATCATTTCTTACGTATGAATATACTTATACCATGACATTTATATATACATGTTTACTGTTTGTTTGTGTGTGTGTATACATATATATATGTCTATGTGTGTGTATAAATATATATACTTTAATTGTTTTTACTAAGCATAACGTCCTCCAGACTCATGCATGTTGTTGTAAATAGCTAGATTTACTTTTCCTTTATGGCTGAATAGTATTGCACTGTGAATATATACCATATTTGGGTTATTGTAAATAATGCCATAATGAACACGGAGCTAAAGGTATTTCTTCAAGGCATTCATTTATTTGGTAGTATGGCCAGAAGTGGAATTACTGAATTATATGGTACTTTTGGTTACATTTTTAAGAGAACATACTTACTGGTTTTTATGATGACTCTAGCAATTTACAACTCACCAAGAGCATACAGCATTTCTCTTGTACGCATGACTTCTTTGGATAAATATGCATTTAACTTTTGGCTTATTTTTTTAAGTAGGCTGTTACTATCACCATTTGTTTCAAATTGAATAAGCTCATACATTTTGAATATTAACCTTTTAGGTACATAATTTTCAAATATTTTCTCATCTTGTAGAGTTTTTAAAATTTTGTGGAGCTTTTTTGATGGCAGAAACTTTATTTGATGCAGTCCAACATGTTTATATTTTCTATTTTTAATGTGCATTTGGTGTAATGTCAGAATTATTGCCAATATTAAGAAAGTCTTTTTTATGTTATCTTACAGGAGTTTTAAGGTTTTATATTTTACGTTTAATACTTTCATGTTAATTTTGAGGTACAGTATAAGAAAATGGTCAGTTTTATTATTTTACTCATGAATATCCAGTTTCCCCGGCACAATACTTTCTGCATTGTATAATCTTGGTTCCCTCTTTTTTTTTTCTTTTTTTTGTTTTGAGATGGAGTCTTGCTCTGTCGCCCAGGCTGGAGTGCAGTGGCATGGATCTTGGCTTACTGCAGCCTCAGCCTGCTGGGCTCAAGTGATTCTCCTGCCTCTGCCTCCTGAGTAGCTGGGATTACAGGCACCCGCCATTGCACCTGGCTAACCTTTTGTATTTTTAGTAGAGACGGGGTTTCACGATCTTGGCCAGGCTGGTCTCCAACTCCTGACCCTGTGATCCACCAGCCTCGGCCTTCCAAAGTGCTGGGATTACAAACGTGAGCCCTCAGGCCAGGCCTTGGTTCCCTTTTTCTGGAATAGCTAAACTTGTAACCATGAATTTATGTATTGGCTCCCTATTCTATTCCATTTTTTTGTGTGTGTTTTATGCTCATTTCATATAATTTTTATTACCATAAACATTAAATAGATTAAAAAATCAGGCAGTATTATGCCCTGGCTGTGCTTTTTCTCAAGATTACTTAGGTTATTTGGAGTTAAGTTTACACTAAAATGTTAAAATTTTTGTTACTGTAAAAAATGGACTGAAATTGATAGGAATCACACTGAGTCTATGGATCACTGTGATAAAATGTTACTTTGATAATATTACTCTTTCTGATCTGTAAACACGCAAAATTTTTTCACTTGATTTTTGTCTACTTTTTTTTTTTTTTTTGAGGCAGAATCTGCTCTGTCGCCCAGGCTGGAGTGCAGTGGCATGATCTTGGCTCACTGCGAGCTCTGCCTCCTGGGTTGATGTCATTCTCCTGCCTCAGCCTCCCGAGTAGCTGGGACTACAGGTGCCCACCACCACGCCTGGCTAATTTTTTTTTATTTTTTTTATTTTTAGTGTATACAAGGTTTCACCACGTTTGCCACGATGGTCTTGATCTCCTGACCTTGTGATCCGCCCGCCTTGGCCTCCCAAAGTGCTGGGATTACAGGCATGAGCCATCGCACCCGGCCTTTTGTCTACTTTAATTTCTGTCATCAATATATTATTGCATTAATGTATAAATTTGTCATTTCCTTGGTTAAATCTATTCAGAAGAAATTTCTTATTTTTGTAGTATTTTAAATAGAAATATGTATTTTTGGAAAGTTTGTTGTTAATGTATGAAAATGTAACAAATATTTGTATGTCAGGCTGGGCATACTGGTTTGTCCCTATAGTCCCTGCACTTTGGGAGCTGAGGAGGGTGGATTGCTTGAAGTCCCAAGAGTTCAAAAACAGATTGCTTGAAGTCCCAAGAATTCAAAAATAGCAAGACACTATCTCTATAAAACAACAACAGTTAGCTGAGCTTCGTGGAAAAAACCTGTAATCCTAGCTACTCGGTAGGCTGAGGTTAAAGGAGCACTTGAGCCTGGAAGGTTAAGACAGCAATGAGCGTGGATTGTATTACTGTACTCCATCCTGGGCAACAAAGTGTGACCATGTCTCAAAAACACTGCACTCCAGCCTGGGCGACAGAGCGAGACTCCGTCTCAAAAAAAAAAAAAACAAACAATTCTATGTTAATTTTGTATCTTGGTAGTTTACTGAATTTATTAGTCCCAACTTTTTTGTTGTAATCTAGTTTTATGTATATATACATACACACACACACACATATATATATATACACATATGCATGTATACATATACACCCATAAACACACACACACACATATATCCATGCTGGAGAGAAACCTTTTAAATGTAGTAAGTGTGGCAAAGTCTCCAGCAAGGGCTTACATATTACTCAACATCAAATACTCTCTACTGGAAAAAAAACTTTCAAATGTGAAAAATTTGTCAAATTATTTAACTGAGGCTTACAACTTTCTCAACATTAGAGAGCCTGTTTTGCAGAGAAACTTTTCCAATGTAAAGAATGTGGGAAAGCTTTTAATTGAGAATTAAAATTTAGTCAACATCAGAGAATACATGCTGGAGAAGAACCTTTAAATATAAAGAATGTGACAGAAACTTTAAAAGGTATGCACACTTTACATGAGATAGTTCATACTGGAGAGAAATATTTCAAATGTAAAGAATGTGAGAAGTTTTCAAAAAATGCTCAACCCTTATACAATATCAAAGAATACATATCAAGCAGAACACAGCAACTGTAAAGAATTTACTAACACTCTCAACTGGTGCTTATACCTTCCTCAACATTAGAGTGTCAATGCTGGATAGAAATCCCATATATTCATAATATATATCTGTGTGTGGGGGGCATCTTTGTTTAAAACATTTACCTTAGAAAACACCACATTACTTATACTGGATAATATTTTTACAAATGTAAAGCAGTTAGCAAAGTCTTTAGCTGTTATGTTAATCCAACTTTACAGAGAATTTTCATAACAGAGAATGCCTAGAAATATAATAAGTATGAAATAACCTTTGCCCAAAATATATAAATTAGAAGCACTAAAGAGTTTATGCTTAGAAAAAGCTTTATAGGTAAAATAAATTTGTGAAAGTATTTAATGAAAGATAAGATAAAAATAAAAATCACAGGAATCATCCTAGAATGAACTAAAGTACTAATATTTTTAGTTAGATATTACTCTAAATCATGTTTATTATAGAGGATAATCTAAACTCAAAACAATTACATGTGTTTGTTTCAGAAAAGTGATGACATTAATAAATCATTGGGTGTAATTATATTCACCATATTTTTGTAACAAAATTGTTTGAGATCAGTTGAGAAAATAGTACTAATATAATTAATTTAAAATTATTTGATGCTATTTTAAAATTACTGCTCTTTATGTAAAAGCATGTAGTTGATCATTGCTACCTCTATGTGAGGCCACTCTATGTTAGGTATCCAATATTCACATCAGCTCTCCCAGAAAATATTCAAGGAACTTACATGTAAGATAAAATAATTTAAATCAAGGTGCTCTTTTTGTTTGACTTACAATAGTGTTGTAAGGCATGCATAAGTTATCTTAAATTAATAGGCGGATAAATCTGAGTTTTAGAAATAGTTTTATCAACTGCCAATTAAGGAGAAAAGTATAATCAGTCCATTAATACTATGATGTATCTTCACACTAGAAACAGTAAAAAGTCCTGTGTATGAATTGTGGTGGCAAGGAAGAAATTTTCACAATCAGAGAAAAGTGCAAATAACTGCTCTCTAATAGGACACATTATAGATTATCGTAATTCAATTATATAAATACTTAGTCTCAGTTTAAAAAGGAAGAAAGCTCATTTTTCACATACATCATTGTTATCAGAATAATAAGAATGTTTTGTGAGTGCTTGCAGTCTGTATTTTGGCTATTGAGAATACATCTCAAATTCAGAATACAGTGGATTTTTAATTTCTTTATTTAGTCTATGTTTAAATTCAATTTATTTCAATAAATAATCCTGTTTTTTTTGTTAAGTGTTTTTTACCATGCCAAAACTATTAATGTGTTTCACCTTGCTCAAGTTTCTAGGTAGCAGATGATAATAAGGTACTGTTCGGTAATACATTTTCTAATGCTATTTTTAGCATTCTGTATTTATAGTAGTATTCAACCCCAAATAATTTGGAGAGTATTGATTTTATGGTGGTTTTATATTTTATGCAGTGATTATTTCATATGTCTACTCCTTTATCCGTTTTGTAACTACTGGGATATTATAATGATTATAATAAATATTAAAATATAATAAGGGATTGAATTTCATAACTATTAGTCTGTGTTCATCTCATACGAAAAAGACTGTTATATAACATCAGAAAATAATATGTATATTTTGTCTTATGGACATGGTTAATAGGGAGCAGCCCATTACTAATAAGATTGCACAGTGATCTTATAGAATACCAGTTTCCATTTTCTCAAACCACATTTCACACAGCAAAAGGGAGAAAATATGCAGCTGATAGATCACAGAAAATTAGATCAGAAGTCATTGCTTCTTAACTCAGAGAAAGCCATCATTCCTAGGTACTTCTAAGTTTCATTGAACAAACTCTTTTTTATGCTTACCCTATGCAGCAGCATCTTTCTGCAGCACAAGAAGACATGAGAACACAATTGAGAACAGCTGTTACTTGTGCTGTTTCACAAGGGTGACAAAAATCTTATAACCTCATGTACTCAGTGTGTTAGGATAAAAAATCTCAAATTAAGAATATACTCTTCCAAGATGCACAATGTAATTGTGTGTAAATGGAGTGCCTTAAACTTCTGAGGTGCACTTGAAGATTAAGTATTAGATTATTATTTATGCTTTCATAGTAAAAATTCTTAAAATAGTATAATAATGAGAATATTAGTTCAATTATCAAATATAATATCTATTATTTTTGCCACCTGTTTTATATAGAACTTAATAAAATGTCAAATAAATTAAAAACTCTTTTCAATTGGATTTTCATGATACCTGGTATGAGTTTAAGTGATTTATTGAGCAGGTGATCCCTGAAAGCATGGGAGAAAAATGAAATTGGAAAGATTAAAAAACATAAGGCTATATTTTCAGTCATATTTATTTTATTTATAAATATGTTTATTGAGTTTTGAGTCACAATTCTAACACTATTATAATCCTATGGTGTATTTTGAGTATGCTATATCTATCTGCTAACTCAGGGATATGTTGTTACCTAGGTTATACAGAGGCTGATTAACACAGCATGCATCTGAACCATCCAGAGACCATGTAACCTCACAGATTTCTGGGCTGCATGTTACTAACTTGTTGGTCTGGGCTGTGGTCAAAGAATATTCTTTCCTTACAAGTTCTCAGTTATTTCCAATGTCTTTTGTTATTTCCAAACTAACTTGCAGAACAATGACCGAATGGACATTTATTTTGCACATTTATTGTTGGCCTATAGGGACATGTAGAAAAATACACAGGCAGCAATGCATTGTTTTAAGTGTATTCTTGTCTAGGTCATACAGATGTCAAAGTACCAATTAATATATAAAAGCTCTTTTATTTTTATTTTTCTGTCTTGGATTTTGAGTACTGTACTTGGTTCACAGTCCTCAGTTACTTACCCTGGGTGTACATTTGTGTCCCGAGCTGGAATCTACAACCTGAGACATTCATGACCAGGTTTGTGCCAATATATTTAAACAAACTATTGAGATAATGTATTGGTGCTTTTGGGGATGTTTGACAATAATTCCATCTGTTACTGTGGAAGTCACATGGGAGATATGGGTGTAAATTGGTGGTAGTGACATTGAACATTTAGGGGCATAGAGTTAGATCTGGACCTGTAAGACAAGCCTCATTTTTTCTGGATTCAGGCCTTTACTCATAGATGAGCTTCCTTAGTATACTCTCCTTGTAAAATATTACAATTTCAACTAGGGGACTGGGATTTTGGCAATTTTTGAGAAAGATGCAATTAATGATGTGGGCTTCAGATATCTTTGGGAACTTAATTCTCTTTTTTTAAAATGAGTTATGAAATTCTGTTTAACATCTTCAAAAAATATAAAATGTACACTGCCCATTCATTACATAAATTCATCTAAATAACTTCTAATTACATATCTAATCATATTTATCAGATTATCAGTATTTATATATTTTAAATAAGTTGGCATTTTTGTTAACATAGTAGAGTTTCCCTTAAAATGATTACTCTTACACAACTAATTATAATCCTTATCTAGTCTTTGATTTTTACTTTCTGTTTATATTTCAAAAAAATTAACACATTAAAATAAAATATTCTTATACATGATTTTTCAAAGGTTTATTTTATATTTTAGAGGTCTTTCCAATTATTCACATGAAATCTTGTGCTTTAATGTGGTGCTTTTAAACAGTCATTTTGGTTAGTGTAAGTCACTAGTTCATCAGTTATATATGATTTAAAGCATAATTTATTAACTGCATTGATACTTTCAACATAATAAATTTTCTCACATATTTTTAGGCCTTTATTATTGGTCTATTTTATTATTATACCTATGAGTAACTTTACTTTTTTTAAATTGTGATACAATGCAAATACTGTCAAACTTACCATTTTTTCATTTCTAAGTGTACATTTCACTGGCTTTAATACATTCAAATTGTAAAACTCTCACCATCGTCTATCTACAGGAACTTTTTCATCAAAAGTGAAACCCTGTACCAATTAATTAGGAATTTCTGATTTCTTTTCACCCCAGCTCTTTGTAACCACCATCTGCTTTCTGTCTCCATGCATTTGAATATAAGTTGAATCAGAGAATGTTTTACTGTTTGTCACTGTTTTTTTTTTTTTTACTTGACATAATGTCCTTAAGGTTCATCTATGCTGAAGCATTGCCAGAATTTTCTTTCTTTCTAAGGGTAAATTATACTCCATTATTTGTATTGTTAACATTTTAAATCCATTTATTTATCCATGGATATTTAATTTACTTCTGTCTTTAGGTAATACAAATAATGCTGTTATCAACATGAATAAATTAATAACTTTCACACAATACTTTCAAATATTGAGAGTTTGCCTTTATATGTGGCATTGCTAAAGAATAAGAAAATTTTACTTTTTAGTTTATTTTTAACAAAGTACTGTACTGTTTTCCAAAATCTGTACCATTTTACATGTTTGTCCACAGTGCACAAGATTTTCCATTTCTTTACATGCTCAAAACTTTTGGTTTTTGTTCTTAATTTTTAAGTGTCCAATATACATGTAGACACAATTGAGATAGGTAATTTTATAATTTTAAGGTATATAATGTTCTGTATGAATGAAGATAATGATTGCCCAAATATTTATATATATTTGTCTATATTCATTTATCTAACTACATAAGTTACTATTTTAACAAGTCTTAACTGTGCAGTTCAGTGGCACAAAGCGCAATCACAATGTTCAGCAACATCATCTTTATTCACAAAAATATCCTACATCTTAAAATTATGTTGGATTATTCCCCTCATCCCTTCCATGGGTCTTTCACAACAACAGGAAGAATTATCATCACACATCCCTCAAATATTTAAAAAACAATTACATTTTAAACTAACACTCTTACAGATACAAATATAATCTAGACAAAATATTATATGTAGTTTAAGTACCTATTTATATGTAATACATACAAGCTTTTGTGTCCAAGAACGGAGTAAAAATTCCAACTTCTCTCAGTATAGAAAGTTTGCTAACACATTCTCTAAAGATGTCAATTTTTAAACATGATAATCCTGGAGTTTTACTTGTAAAGTAGTACAAATTTTAATGTTGCCACTTAAATATTTTTTGAGTTAAGGTAAAAGTGTGTCCAGTACTCTCCATCATCATGTAAAGGAATGCCTACAATTAAGAAGGAAGGAGAATTGCAAACCTAATACAATTTTATTGGTGACAGCAAAATATGTCCAAATGGTATGAGAACAATGAAATTACAAACTCCCAGGTGAGGCTACCCAGAACAACAGTCTTATAATGAATATGAGTATGTTCTATCCTCTTATTCTCCTCCTTATGGCACAATATTTTTTATGACACAAAACAAAGCAGTTACATAAAAGTAGCATAATAGTTATCTAGGATAACTATATTTCATCAGGAATGTCAAAAAAAATTAGGAATCAACAACAGCCAGCTATCCTGCTGGGTGCAGGGCTCCTAACACTTTGGGAGTCCAAAGTGGGTGGACTGCTGGAGGCCAGGAGTTCAAGACTAGCCTGGTCAACATGATGAAACCCCATTTCCACAAAAAATACAAAAATTAGCTGGGTGTAGTTACCTGCACCTGTAGTCCCAGCTACTCAGGAGGCTGAGACAAGAAGGTCACTTGAACAAACAGGTGAAGGTTGCAGTGAGCTAAGATCAGGCCATTGTACTCCAGCCAGGGCAAGGGAGTGAGGCACTTAGAAATTCAGTGAAAACAGAGCTGACTTCAGACCCAGTGCTCATTTATCACATCAGTGCTGATTTGTCAACCACGAGCAGAAGACACAAGATGCCTTGGTAGGGGCAGAGTTGGGGCTAAAGTGAAAGGCAGTGCAGCAGATACATCAGCAGGACCTTGATAATAACATTGAAAATAAATTGACACCGCCTAAATAATAAGAAGAAAATATGTATTCCAAAGTTGCCCAAGTAGAAGAATTAGCCACCGTCACTTGTATTTGGTATAAACTTAAAGGCAGACAGTGGGTTGAGAAAGTTTTTTACTGGAAAAAGAGGCAAGACTTCAGATTTGCCTTTACTGAAGGCTGTTTACATAGAGAAGTTGTAGGAGAGCTAATGAGAGGTCAAATTGCCAACTTTCTTGCTAAGTGTTCAGGTTTGGCTTTCTCAGTTTGGTTATATGTTAAAGACAGATGCAAAAATTGGTACACTGTCAGTTAATAATCAATACTTGACTGAGACTGATGGCTGTAGGTTGTCTTAAAAGTTCTGTTTTTATGTGCATGCTGACTGTTATCCCATTGCATACTTTTGTTTAAAATAAAAAGAAAAATTACCAAAAGGGGCAAAACACTTGCAAATAATATATGTGATCATGGAAATCTACTCAACCAAAAATATTTCTTAGTCATAATTAATAAAATGCAAACTGTTTAAAATATAAAATAAATTTCAATGACACGTCTCCAAGAAAAACATACTATTCAAATATGGATATTATTTTTAGTCATTCACATTCATAGCAACATCACAATGTGATATATCTTCACACTCACTGGAATGGCTGTAATCCAACAATTCACAATAAGAAATGATGGTAAGAAAGGAGAGAATATAAACCTTACACATTTCCTATAGAAATGTAAACTAATCTAGCCACTTTGAAGAACAATTTGGCAGTTTTTCAGTGTCTTATGCAGAATTATCATATGACACAGCAATTCCACCCCCAGACATTTACTCAGAATAAATTAAAATGTGTGACAATATAAAGACTCAGGTAAAATCTCATACCAGCACTTATTTGTAGCAACTCAAATTGTACACAACTCAAATACACATCAACAAGCAAAAATTTAAATTTTTTTATCTGTATAATAGAACGATATTCAGCTATCAACAATTTAAAATGGATTAAGTACTTGCCTCCAAAAGAAAACCTGCCTCAACTATGTCACCTGCCACAGTAAAAAAGGTGACTGACTGAGGCTTCACAGTGTAAAGCTCGTGGAGGTCCGCATTTAGAAGGAATGCATGGAGCAAGCCTGAATTTTACTCGCTGCCTCATGGGTTTTGAAGGCATCTCAATGCACCTATTTGCTGTGCTCAGACTCAAGACCAGCCTAGCAGAATCCAAGTGGAGACCCCAGAGCCAAGCTCAGGCAATGGCATAGACAGCTTTGTGCCCAGAAACTCTTCAGCTAGGCAGGCAAGAAGTACAAGTAGCCGAAGTGTTGCAGCAGCAATAGTGGCAGAAGCAGCTTAAGAATAAAGATGTTCTGAAGTTTGACATGGCCGTTGCAGAGAAATCACCCTTCCCAGCAGACCCAGCAGCCAGCAAAGCAGGAGGCACAGCTGTGGTCATTACAAAGCTGAGCACACAAATGAGTATGCCAAATTTGAAGGGTCTATGTGGAAATGGCAGCCTTCATTTTGGGGGCAACCAACTGGGAATTGATGGGTGGAAAAGAAGCCCATAAACAACAAAGTGCTTACCATAATCTTCATCAGAGGTAAGTGATTTGGGGTTTATGTGCGGCCTACAGCCCTCTCATTGCCACAGAAGGGAAGCATTAAGGCTGGGGTACAAATGAAAAGGGACATTTGAAAGACAATGACACCAAAAATGTTGAAGCCTGTAAATTTATGGAGGGTGTCAGTTATGAGGTTATTTTGTCAACAGCATGTGGTCAGAAATACACACCTGGCACTAATGAATACCAGCTCCATATTTGCTGCATTAGGAAATAAAAAGATGCGGCACCTGGAGCCTCAGCTGTCAGCAGTTGCAGTTTCTAGCCCTGTGTGAATAATGTACCAGACCAGCTAATCACCAAAAAAATGGCCTTAGGGGCTGAATTCAATGTAATCAAGGATACAGAAGAAAACCTCCATTTTGTGGGAATCCCTGAGTATGATCTGCTGGGACACAATTTTTGACAAGAAATTTGTCCCCTGAGTTCTGCGGATAGAGTCTGAAATCCGGTGCCCAGGCACTTGACTATCTATGAAAAAGAAGAAACACAGGTTTTGGCAGTACAAAATGTCGTCGTACAGAGGAAGATGTGGGCTTGGTGATCTCTGCAGTTCACCACTGCAGACACACCTAGGTGTCCTTCAGCAACTATACTGTTATGTTTCCCATGAGCCAGGCTCTGAGTTCTCCAGCCATAGAGATTCAGCACCACTTTCAGCCTTGTGGCAGATGCATGAAAGGTGTTGATGTCCTTCCAGAAAAATAGAGCCTCCTCTTTACTGATGGCAAATAAGCAGTTGTAACCACATTTATTTGGGTGCTCCAAGCCCTGTGAAGTAAAATAATTTGGGGGAAATAACTTGTCATCTTTCATCTTCAAGATTATAACCACTGAAGCCCCAGGACAAGACAACCTTCTGGTGGAAATTCAAGACGAGCAATATGGAGTCAGCACTGCAAGCCACATCTGAACAACCAAGATAGGGATTCTGTACGATATCTTTTCAGTGCAGGCTGTCATGGGCTCCTCACACTGTGTGGTGATGTCTGGAGATAAATGTGAGACTCAGAAAGAAAGTAAAGAAACTGTGAGATCCTTCACAGATGCCAACACCACCAGCCACAGTGAGTCCCATGGTGATTTTCCATATCACAGTCAACAGTAAGCCTTTGGTTTGTGTCTCCGTCAAGCTGTTTGCAAAGTTTCAAAGACAGAATAAAACTGCCCTTGGCAAGGGAAAATTTAGTTTTGGCAAGGTGAAAGATGGTGTAAGTATCACAGAAGCCATGGAGCACTTCTGTACAGGAACGGCAAGACCAGTAAGAAGATAACCATTGCTGGCTTTTTAACAACTCTAATAAATTTGCCTTGTGTTTTATCTTAACCCCTACCCATTTTTTCTGTAGCTCATGACAGTACCCGTCTATTCCATTTGCTTGCAGTATCAAATTTCTGGGTGGGCGTGAGGGCACGTGCCTGTAGTTCCAGCTACCCAGTAGGCTGAGGCAGGAGAATCACTTGAACTAGGGAGACAGAGGTTGCAGTGAGCCGAACATGTGCAACCTTGGTAAGCGGGCACATTGTGTGATGCTGACTTTGGGGTATGGATTCTGTCACAGCTGTAATGGGCATAGTACCCAGTAGGTAGTTTTTCTACCTATGATGTCCTTTGTAGAAGAAAGAAAGAAAGAAAGAAAGAAAGAAAGAAAGAAAGAAAGAAAGAAAGAAAGAAAGGAAGGAAGGAAGGAAGGAAGGAAGGAAGGAAGGAAGGAAGGAAGGAAGGAAGAAAGAAGGATTGCTGGCAAGATGGCGGAATAGGAACAGCTTCGGTCTGCAGCTCCCAGAAAGATCGATGCACAAGGTGGGTGATTTCCAACTGAGATACCCAGTTCAACTCATTGGGACTGGGTGGACAGTGGGCACAGCCCACAGAGGGCGAGCCAAAGCAGGGTGGGGCATTGCTATCACCCAGAAAGTGCAAGGGGTAGGGGAATTTTTGCCCCTACCCAACGGAAGCTGTGAGGGACTGAACCTGAGAAACCATGCACACTCCGGCCCAGATACTGCTCTTGTCCCACGGTCTTTGCAACCTGAGACCAGGAGATTCCCTCTGGTGTCTACCCCACCAGGGCCCTGGGCTTCAAGCACAAAACAGGGCAGACACCAAACTAGCTGCAGGAGTTTGTTTGTTTGTTTGTTTTCTATACCCCAGTGGCACCTCGAATGCCAGCGATACAACACTGTTCACTCCACTGGAAAGGGGAGCTGAAGTCAGGGAGCCAAGTGGTCTGACTCCTCGAGTTGCTCCCCACGCCATCCTCCCCGCCCCTACCACCCCTGCCCTGCCCTGCCCCATGGACTGGAGCAAATTAAGATCCACTGGCTTGAAATTCTCACTGCTAGCACCGTAGCAGTCTAGCAGTCTGAGATGGATCTAGGACGCTCAAGCTTGGTGAGATGAGACCAACCAATGAAAACAAAGACATAATGTACCACAATCGTACACATTTAAAGCAGTATGCAGAGAGAAATTTATAGCACTAAATGCCCCCAAGAGAAAGCAAGAAATATCTAAAATTGACTCCCTAACATCAAAATGAAAAGAACTAGAGAAGCAACAGCAAACAAATTCAAAAGCTAAAGAAATAACTAAAATCAGAGCAGAACTGAAGGAGTTAGAAATACAAAAAACTCTTAAAAAATATTTGAATCCAGGAGCTGGTTTTTTGAAAAGATCAACAACATAAATAGACTGCTAGCGAGACTAATAAAGAAGAAAAGAGAGAGGAGTCAAATAGATGCAATAAAAAATGATATGTAGGATATCACTACTGATCCCACAGAAATACAAACTACCATCACAGAATACTATAAACATCTCTATGCAAATAAACTAGAAAACCTAGAAGAAATGAATAAATTCCTGGACACATACACTCTCCTAAGTCTAAACCAGGAAGAAGTCGAATCCCTGAATAAACCAACAACAGTGAAATTGAGGCAGTAATTAATAGCCTACCCACCAAAAAAACGTCCAGGACCGATGGATTCACAGCTGAATTCTACCAGAAGTACAATCAGGAGCTGGTACCATTTCTTCTGCAACTATTCCAAACAATAGAAAAAGGGAGAATCCTCCCTAACTCATTTTACGAGGGCAGCATCATCCTGATACCAAAACCTGGCAGAGACATAATAAAAAAAGAAAATTTCAGGCCAATATCCCTGATGAACATCCGTGCAAAAATTCTCAGTAAAATACTGGCAAACGAATCAAGAAGCACATCAAAAAACTTATCCACCATGATCAAGCGGGTGTCATACCTGAGATACAAGGCTGATTGAACATACACAAATTAATAAATATAATCCATTGAATAAACAAAAGCGATGACAAACACCACACGATTATCTCAAGAGATGCAGAAAAGCCTTTTGACAAAATTCAACCCCCTTCCTGCTATGAACTCCCAATATACATATCAATGGAACATATCTCAAAATAACATGGCCTATTTTTGACAAACCCACAGCCAATATCATACCGAATATTGGAAGCATTCCAATATTCTGGAAACTGGCAGAAACTGGAAGCATTCCCTTTGAAAACTTGCACAAGACAAGGATGCCCTCTCTCATCACTCATATTCAACATAGTATTGGAAGTTCTGGCCAGGGGAATCAGGCAAGGGAAAGAAATAAAGGTATTCGAATAGGAAGAGAGGAAGTCAAATTGTCTGTTTGCAGATGACACGACTGTATATTTAGAAAACCCCATCGTCTCAGCCCAAAACCTCCTTAAGCTGATCAGCAACTTTAGCAAATTCTCAGGATACAACTCTACAAGAAAACAATCAAACAATCCCATCAAAAAGGAAGTGGGCAAAGTATATGAACAGAAACTTCTCAAAAGAAGACATTTATGCAGCAACGAACATATGATAAAAAGCTCATCATCACTGGTCCATAGAGATACGTAAATCAAAAGCACAGTGAGATAGCATCTCACACCATTTAGAATGAGGATCATTAAAAAGTCAGGAAACAACAGATGCTGGAGAGAGTGTGGAGAAATAGGAACGTTTTTACACTATTGCTGGGGGTGTAAATTAGTTCAACCAATGCGGAAGATAGTGTGGCACTTCCTCAAGGATCTAGAACCATTAAAAAATATATCTGTAAATTTGACATTATCATGAAGATAAGAAAATAGACTTTTTTATTATTATTATACTTTAGGTTTTAGGGTACACGTGCACAACGTGCAGGTTTGTTACATATGTATCCATGTGCCATGTTGTTTTGCTGCACCCATTAACTCGTCATTTAGCATTAGGCATATCTCCTAATGCTGTCCCTCCCCGCTCCCCCCACCCCACAACAGTCCCCGGAGTGTGATGTTCCCCTTCCTGTGTCCGTGAGTTCTCATTGTTCAATTCCCACCTATGAGTGAGAACATGTTGTGTTTGGTTTTTTGTCCTTGTGATAGTTTACCGAGAATGATGTTTTCCAGTTTCATCCATGTCCCTACAAAGGACATGATCTCATCATTTTTATGGCTGCATAGTATCCCATGGTGTATATGTGCCACATTTTCTCAATCCAGTCTATCGTTGTTGGACATTTGGGTTGGTTCCAAGTCTTTGCTCTTGTGAATAGTGCCACAATAAACATACATGTGCATGTGTCTTTATAGCAGCATGATTTATAGTCCTTTGGGTATATACCCAGTGATGGGATGGCTGGGTCAAATGGTATTTCTAGTTCTAGTTCCCTGAGGAATCACCACACTGACTTCCACAATGGTTGAACTAGTTTACAGTCCCACCAACATTGTAAAAGTGTTCCTATTTCTCCACATCCTCTCCAGCATCTGTTGCTTCCTGACTTTTTAATGATGGCCATTCTAACTGATGTGAGATGGTATCTCACTGTGGTTTTGATTTGCATTTCTCTGATGGCCAGTGATGATGAGCATTTTTTCATGTGTCTTTTGGCTGCATAAATGTCTTCTTTTGAAAAGGGTCTGTTCATGTCTTTCACCCACTTTTTGATGGGGTTCTTTGTTTTTTTCTTGTAAATTTGTTTGAGTTCATTATAGATTCTGGATATTAGCCCTTTATCAGATGAGTAGGTTGCAAAAATTTTCTCCCATTCTGTAGGTTGCCTGTTCACTCGGAGGATAGTTTCTTTTGCTGTGCAGAAGCTCATTAGTTTAATTAGATCCCATTTGTCAATTTTGGCTTTTGTTGCCATTGCTTTTGGTGTTTTAGACATGAAGTCCTTGCCCATGCACAAAAACCACATGATTATCTCAATAGATGCAGAAAAGGCCTTTGACAAAATTCAACAACGCTTCATGCTAAAAATTCTCAATAAATTAGCTATTGATGGGATGTATCTCAAAATAATAAGAGCTATCTATGACAAACCCACAGCTAATACACTTAATGGGCAAAAACTGGAAGCATTCCCTTTGAAAACTGGCACAAGAGAGGGATGCCCTCTCAGACCACTCCTATTCAACATAGTGCTGGAAGTTCTGGCCAGAGCAATGAGGCAGGAGAAGGAAATAAAGGGTATTCAATTAGGAAAAGAGGAAGTCAAATTGTCCCTGTTTGCAGATGACATGATTGTATATCTAGAAAACCCCATCATCTCAGCCCCAAATCTCCTTAAGCTGATTATCAACTTCAGCAAAGTCTCAGGATACAAAATCAGTGTACAAAAACCTCAAGCATTCTTGTACACCAATCACAAACAAACAGAGAGCCAAATCATGAGTGAACTCCCATCCACAATTGCTTCAAAGAGAATAAAATACCTAGGAATCCAACTTACAAGGGATGTGAAGGACCTCTTCAAGGAGAACTACAAATCACTGCTCAATGAAATAAAAGAGGATACAAAAAAATGGAAGAACATTCCGTGCTCATGGGTTGGAAAAATCAATATCGTGAAAATGGCCATACTGCCTAAGGTAATTTATAGATACAATGCCATTCCCATCAAGCTACCAATGACTTTCTTCACAGAATTGGAAAAAACTACCCTAAAGTTCATATGGAACGAAAGAGGAGCCCGCATCGCCAAGTCAATCCTAAGCCGAAAGAACAAAGCTGGAGGCATCACGCTACCTGACTTCAAACTATACTACAAAGCTACAGTAACCAAAACAGCATGGTACTGGTACCACAACGGAGACATAGATCAAAGGAACAGAACAGGGCCCTCAGAAATGATGCCACATATCTACAACTATCTGATCTTTGACAAACCTGACAGAAACAAGAAATGGGGAAAGGATTCCCTATTTAATAAATGGTGCTGGGAAAACTGGCTAGCCATATGTAGAAAGCTGAAACTGGATCCCTTCCTTACACCTTATACAAAAATTAACTCAAGATGGATTAAAGACTTAAATATTAGTCCTAAAACCATTAAAATCATACAAGAAAACCTAGGCAATACCATTCAGGAAAATAGACTTTTTTCATTAATACTCTTGATGTTATTATATTCTTATGAATAATATAATTTAATCTTCATAAATGACTAATGACTTTCACTACATTCTCTTTGCTTCAGACATCTGATCTAAGCCTACATCATTTGTGATCAATCTTTTGTTCAATTTATTTACTGGTGTATTTTCTCTACCATTGTATATGATTATAAATATGTATACATATATATATGCACACATTTATGTATACATATATATGGACATATATTAGTAAGGTGATTCATATATAGTTACCAAGTAGTTTTTTATATATTGATATTTGATGTACAGCTACTGCTTTTCTGGTACAGTACTTTAATACTTAAAATATGGTTATTACTGTGCCTTTAATCTGATTTATCCTGGAGCTTCATATAAGTCAAAAATTATAAAAGACCCCAACGATATTGATGGTTTGAGTGTATTTCAGTGGCAATCATTCATTGTGTGGATCTAGACATTGAGATAAATGTGTATCTCTTCTAGGTTACATATTGGGGATAAAATAACAACTGTTATATAAATTATACAATTAGTTTTATATAGAATCATAAATATTAGATGGCTTTAAAACAGTATTTCAAGTAAGATACAATTTCCTGAGTATATGGTAAAAGTGTCAAACTATATTTATTGCCTTACACATTTACATTTATGGCCTGGTATAATTTTAAGTGACCTTAAAATTATAGTCAAACAATCTTTCATCTCAGAATAAGAATTTCATTAATTTCTTTAAAATTGTATTTGTACGTGTCATAGAGCTGTATTTTTTGAGACAGCATTTTACTGTCAACTGGGCTAGAGTGCACTGATATGATCATGGCTTACTGCAGCACCAGACTTCTGTGTTTAAGTGATCGTCTTGTCTCAGCCTCCCAAGTCAGTGGTACCAGAGAAGCGTGCCATCACACCCCGTTAAATTCTTTCAAAAAAATTAATAGAAACAGGGTCTTTTTATGTTACTCTGACTGGTCTCCAAATTCTTGGGTCAAGTGATTCCCTTGCTGCAGCTTCCTAAAGTAATGAGATTACAGACGTGTGACACTGAAGCTGGCCAGAGCTCTATTATTCTGTTTTGGATTAATTGGATATCATAGTAGTGCCTATATAGAAGCAAAAAAAGAAAAACAAACAAGAAAAAGTAACAGCAGAACTATTCAGTAAAATTTATGAACAGTTCTGATACAGCTATATCGTCATTAAGTTATGGTGAATTATCTTTACTATTAGATACCTTAGTATTATCTCAAGGCATAAAAAGGTATTCCTTATATAAAAAAGTATTCCATAAAAAGGTATTCCCTATATAAAGTGAAGTCTCAATGAAAGAATATGAATGCAAATTAATATCTCCCATGAAACAGAAAAAGGTTATGTCTCCTTCTAACATTGAGAACTGAATTTTAGCAATTTGCTCCTGAGGTAAAAGAAAAAAGTTTAAGGTTTTTCAAAGATAGAAACAAAACTTTAACAGGTTCTAAAATCATGTTAAAAATATCCATATAACAGGACGTTTGGCAAATGGAATAAAGCCACACCATAATGCCCATGTCTAAGGAATTACAGTTTTGAGCCTAATATAATAACTAGCATTCTTATTTGAGAAATAGAGACTAAGAAAACAAATTGAGTGTAGTGTTGATAGGTGAGTGTGATGAGAATTTTTTTTAATTTTTTTCCTTTGGTGATTTTTCTTCTTTAATGTAAAATTTACTTTCATCTGAACAAACATATATGAGTTATTTTACATTGTCATCACTTTTCTGTTTGATTATTATTAGACAACACTAAGAAATGTGTTATAAGATTGAGTTCAAGTACTATACTGGTATAAATAACAGGCATTCTCTACAGGTGAGTACAACTACACCAAAGAACTCAAAATGGCATAGACATTGCCCACCAGCCTCTGAACACTCAGGATCCACAAAGGATCATGTGCATATAGCAGTATTGAAGAGATTGAAATAATAAAGTTGGCCGAGCACGGTGGTTCACGCTTGTAATCCTAGCACTTTGGGAGGCTGAGGCAGGCGGACCACGAGGTCAGGAGATCGAGACCATCCTGGCTAACAATGTGAAACCCCGTCTCTATTAAAAATACAAAAAATTAGCCAGGCATGGTGGCAGGTGCCTGTAGTCCCAGCTACTCAGAAGGCTGAGGCAGGAGAATCGCGCAAACCGGAGAGGCGTAGCTTGCAGTGAGCCAAGATCGCGCCACTGCACTCCAGCCTGGGCGACAGAGGGAGACTCTGTCTCAAAAAAAAAAAAAAATAATAATAAATAAAATAAAAAAATAAAATAATAAAGTTTACTCAATACATAACAAACTCAAGATTCCTTTCTTTTTAGGACTTCACTAAAATTTAAGGTTACTAAAGATAAGAATGTTAGTTAACACATAGTCCTGTATGCAAAATGTGCCAAAAGATGTGTTATTGTGAGAAAGAATGATTTTATGTAGCTACGAAGTTATTTAAAACTTAATTCAAATTGTGGACTTTTTAAAAAGGTTATTTATGAAATAGGATAGTAAGGAACTAGTAGGTAGGGGAGAGATACGTGAAGAAAATTATTTATGTGAACATGTATTTTTGATAATGAAGGTTATAAAAATAATAATTTTGTATGAGAAAAGATCTTGTATGGTAATTCTTCTCCTGGAATAAAATAACTGGTTGTCTAAAAAGAGGGATACACAGGACAAGTCAGAAATTCCAAACATTTGTAGATGGTCTGTTTAAGATCTGAAGAGGATTTGTGTAAGAAAACTATAATGTATTTTTGGTAAAAGCATGTGAATGTGGATTACTTGCATAAGTGTAGAAGGTTAAAGTATTTTAAGTGAGATAGGACAAATCTAAAGATTTGAACGAGTTGGGGAAGGTTTATGAAAAAGTATTTGTAAAAGAGATTCCGTGTGTGAATATATAGGCTAAAGTTAGAGGGGAAGACTGGCAATTAGACTGTACCTAGATGATAGCTTTGAAAGGATACAAATTTTTGCTAGAACTAATAGACACCCTTGCTGGCTGGGATGAAACAGTAACCAGTCTCTCATTATGCCTTTAACTGCAACAGCCAGGCACAAATGACCCATACAACTCATAAGTCTTTTGGTAGGTGAACAAATAAGAGCAGAGGTGGAAACAAGAGTTAGCACTCTTGCAACTTTCCTATCCTATTATGACCACTTGTCCAAAGGTCTTTCAGAAAGCTTGAATTAAACTGCCCAATGCATTGTCACTTTACAAAATAAACTTCTTGGTAGTGGTCACTTTACAAAATAGAAGGGGACTGGATATTTTAACCATTGAAAAAGATGGCTTATGTCTATTTTCTGGAGGAAGAATGATGTTTTTACAACAATCAATAAGGAATAGTAAGGGATGCTGCCTGAAAACTAGCCAGTTGAGCTTGTAAGATACAATAACAGCTATACAAGTCATGGGCTCCTGGTCAGAAATATCAAGTTGGGGTTATGTCTCCTTCCCTTGGCCAGTCCATTATTAATGATTATTCTTGCCTTGGTTTGGAGGCTATGTTTTTAAATCTCTTAGCCAAATTTATTTTCTCTTGGCTAGAAACCATCAATCATCTTATGTGACAGTATTTTCAGCCATTTCTTGGTAAAGACACTATCCCTGGCCATTAAGAAGCTACCCTGTCTCCATTAGACAAAGCAAGACAAGAGTTCTGTAGTACCCAGTAGGTAGGGACTGCACTCCAAGTCTGCATAAAGCAGTTACAGAAGAAGGACTATTGGTCCCCTCAGCCTTCTGTAAACATTTAAGGGGAAAACATCACTCGGGGGAGAAATGAAGTAGGAGAATAGGGTCTGGAAGCAGGGAATCTAAGGCCAACTTGTGCTGACTTACTATCATTAAATTAAAAGAAAGCCCCAACTCTCCATGCCCAAGGAACAAAAAGATGAAAAACTACTACCTTTGCAACCACCCCCCATTTCTGTGGCACAGATAAAAAATGGTAAGGTCCTCTGATTTTGCAACTTGCCACCACCATCAGACTAGTCATGAGTCTAGTCTTCATTTGTATAGGGGTGTAATTTTGTACCTTCACTTTAGCCTCTGTTAAGATCCCACTGACAACCAATCATACATTTGCATACGGTGTAACTTTGTAACTTCAATTCAGCCACTGATTGGTCACCTTTCACAACCAATCAGACAGTCAACAGTCTCTACTTTCTTTACATAGGGTGTAAATCAAGTAACCAATGGGAAATCTCTGGAAGGCATTTAAACCCCAGAAAACTCTATAATCAGTTCTCTTGAGCCACTTGTTTGAGCCCACACCCACTCTTTGGAGTTTACTTTCGTTTCAATAAAGCTATACTTTGATTGGTTTAATCTTGTTTAGCTTTGTCTGTGCATTTTGCACAATTCTTTGTTCAAAATGCCAAAAACATATATGACTTGTAATTCAGATCCCCCACCAGTAACTCCCAGAGGTCTCTTTTTTTGTCTGTGTTGAAGACAAAGACTAGCTAGAAGGAATATAAACCTCCTCACACATGTTTAAAAAACGATTTTCTTTCTATGTACTTTTGTAAACATATAGGAACATAAGCAATAGGGGTATAAAGCAGACAGCTTCTTATGTGAGAGGCAAAACAAACAAACAAACAAGAACAACTGCAGCACACTAAGCCAGCCTGTTTCACAAAGTCAGGCATAAAAACTTACATGCCATGTTTTATCCCATTTAGTCCCAAGAAAAACTGTGCGAGGTAAATGTATTTTCCATTCCACTATTCAGAGGAACAAACTATGGTGCAGAGAACTGCAGAGATATTTCCAAAAGACAGTTTAAAGATGGAAGATTCACCACCATATTTTGAAAGGGAAAGATACGAGTCTACTGACCAGCTACTCCAGGTAATGAGAGGTGGTAATTAAGTTCTATCTGGAGCCCAGGAACTAATAAAAAAAGGAGAAGGTGGTATCTTGGAAGGCTAAAACCACAGACTTCACCTGTTTCTTCCTTGTGCCTACCTGGGACTTTCACATTATTCAGATTTCAGATAGGTTAATGATAGACTCAATTTTATCCTATATGGGAAAATAAGGGACATACAGTCAGTGTCAGCATCATGAATTACTGAAACATTGAGGTCTGGAGGCTGGAAGATCAAGTCTGAGTAAAGAATGATTAAACCATTAACAGCTTAAAAAAAATCTTTATATTGTCAGCTCTGGAACAACAGTCCCTACCAGTATTCATGGCCTTTTTGAAGACCATTATATTCCTGAGTCCTCAAACATATTATTGTTGTTGATTTAAAAAATAAAAACAGATTTTCCAATGTCAAATGGCTACTGAACAGCCCAAAAGTCAAAACTGAGACTCTTCCACTCAGGGCTTCATTAAATTTGCTCTCAGCTACTTAAGACTGTAAACCAAGGGCCTTTGCATACTAAAGGTTCAATGAATCTAGTATAATGAAACCATGCAAAAATAAAGAAACTTAAGCAGTTAGTCATGCCATCAAGTACATATGAGCTAATGTTATAGATGGAATACTCACAAACTGGTAAGGTAAGGCTTAACAATGGACCAGGGCATCCTGGGGACCTTTGATATCAGAAAGTAATATTGTTAACAATTGTTTACTCTGAAGCATTATCAAACTCATGCTCAGAAACCATGCCACTATCTCTGCTTTTCAAAGATTATGGTTTGAATGCAGACTTAAAAAAATGCAAGCTATGAGGACTAAGCAGCTTGGACCAATCATCAATCAGGTGAACCTACTCCTTAAGCTGGATAACCAATGTGCCAAACACCATCTAGATGTATACTAACCTTATTCCCCTCAGTTTCAATCTCCACAGAAATAAAAAAGGACCTTGGCTAATAACACTGAGAATTTGTACTTCAGTAAGGGCCCTTGGGGGTTTAGCAGGAGGCATATCCTATAATGCCCATACTATACAAGATGTGTCCACCTACTTACAATATAATGCTGAAAATACAGGCAAGGGTTTTAAGCCTACAAATATCCCTTGACTCCTTGGCAGCTCAGGTGGCAGACTGTCGTAGTGCCTTAGATTATCTTTTGGCCAATCAAGGGGGAGATTTTGCCATGGCCAATACATCCTGTTTTTTTCACTTCAACTCTTCCAAAGAAGCCAATAGACTCCTTGAAGTGGCTACATGACTCAAAACAGCAAGCACAAATCTATCAACCCAATACATTTGCTATATGGACAAATGTAAAGGGTTATTTGCCTTTTATATCTTGGTTTCTTCTACTGGAAGCACCCCTGGTAACTATTTTACTTCTTCTCCTTTTTGGTCCATGTTTATTTGCCATTTGTGTACATTTAATTTTTTCTTATTTATAATCCATAAAACCTCAAATAATTGTACAACAAAGATACCAGGAGCTTCCAACCATATTGAAATCTACCTGAACTCTTTGGACATGTATCATTATCTTATGTTCAACCTTCTAGCTTAAAGAGAGTGAGAGAGAGGACTTAACTAATACCGTTGATCCTTGTCAGCAGGAAGTAACCAGATTGATTGTTACCCACCTATTCAAAGATTTGTGTCCTTTACTCTTGAAGGTGAAATATTAGATATTAGCATCAGCAAGGCAGTTAGAAAAGAGAGCAGAAAAGGTGTCACAAAGACAGCCCATGACCCACATAAGTTTAGCCCCAGAGCTGTTCTAACTCAAACTTAATGGATGCAGATTGTGGTAAGGTCTGGTCAGCACAGCCTGGAGCAGGAGAAACTAGTGCACAGGTGGAAATCACCTAAAGTGGCACATGCCCAGTAACATAGAACTGTGTCCTTAAATTAAAACCGAGCTCACCATGCTCTTATAATAATAAAAATTACATGGGGTTTACTGCCCTTCACACAGTGTGCTTTCCTTAATGAATTATGGATAAGAACAATCATAGTTTAATTTTAGCTAAATATCCATTAACTGCTAAACAAATGACACTATTTTGTCACTCAGACACAGATCAAACCTCAACTCCTCCTCCCAAAACCCCCATGAAAGACCTGAGTTTTGTAAAGAGAGGATAATTTCATTTCACAGAAATTATTCCACTGTCTTTCTGGGAGTGTATTACTGTGCTTCAATAAACATTTTTTAAACTTGTATTTTGATGTTATTTTGCAATTATTTGCTCACTGTCAGAAGAATTAAGATTACTCATTAAGAGCTCTGACTGTTTATGTCCATAGTTCAAGGAAACATTGCAATGCAGAATTCCTAGTAATAAAATCATCAAAAATTTAAAGACATTGTTGATAAATATTGATTTATAAACACAAAAAATATTTTTAAAATATTTTTAAAAATATAAAAAAATAAAATAGTACATTTATTAGACATTATTGACTAGATATATTTAGAAGTGGCAGACAGATTATTTGTATTAAAAAAACCTAAAAATATCCCAAATTTCAGCGTGATAAAACAAAAAATACTACCAAACAAAGCTGATTCATCTGGAAATGTTTTACTTCAAAATAAAAAAAAAAAGTTCCAGAATTGAAAACAAAATCCGAAGATGTTTATCACAACTAGTAGAGTCCTACAAGAATTACATAAGAGAGTCCATTACTTTGAAAAGTAAAGTATTGCTGAGGACTATCATGATAGTGTTACAGTCTCAACAATGCACCACAATGTAGCAGTCTCCTTGTGACATACCACTTGGAGTTCTTTGTCTCATGACCAAGAGAATTAAGAAGCATAGAGACAAAGGGTGAGGTTGGAGTGAAAGTTTAATAAGCAAAAGAAAAAAATCTCTCCACAGCAGAGAGAGGACCCAGAAAAGGGCTGTCACTATGAGGATAGGTCCAGGGTTTTTATGGACTGGGAAGAGAAGCAATGTGCTGACTGTTCTTGGAGAAAGCACTACTTAGCTTGGAACCCTGGCCTGGGACCAGGAGGCTGAAGTAAAAAGCCTGGCACAGGACCTTGGACTTGGACTAATTAGAAGCTGAAGTGAAATCTTGGCCCAAGACCTTGGCCCAAGACAAATCAGAGGCTGAAGTGATTGATGATTTATAGAGGGTTAGCTCACAGGTCAAAGCCTGTCCAAAAAAGAAAAGAAAAGTGCTCACTGGATCCCATCAAAGCCTAACATGTACATGGAAACGGAAAGAGAGGTGACTATTTCTTGTACACCTACTGGTTGTACAAACGACAAATAATTTCTATACTGGGACTTTTTCCTTTATCACTGTAGCTGCAGGCATGTCTTTAAGCATAAAGGACAAAAGCATTTCTATGGTGGACTTCCAAGCCCTCTCCAGGTGTACTGCCCTCCCATCAGCTCCACATGTTCAGCAATCCAGAAGCCCTATGAACCTTGTCCTTTGGAGTTTTATGGAGGCTTTATTATGTAGGCAGGACCATTGGCCCATCATTGGCCATTGGTGATCAACTCAACCTTCAACCTGTATCCCCTATTTGGAGGTGAAGGGGTGGGACTGAAAGTTCAACCTTCATGATTCGTTCCATATCAACTAGCCCACATCCTGAGGCTGTCCAGGAGCCCATTTAGAGGCACCTCCTTAGAACAGAAGATGCTCCTACCACCCACTAAATTCCAAGGGCAGAATTTGGCCACTGCCCAAGCAGGGAGCACTTAGATCAGCCCTAGTCAGGGGGACTTATTCAGCCCAAAAGTTGGAACCTGAGTTGTGGCTGGCCCCCAAAGTTAAAATGCTCTAGAGTCCCAAATAAATTTGAAAGCAGTATAGGCCACACTGATGGCAATTTCTGGGAAAATTCTGGTACCTTTTCTGGGCTCAAGGACAGTGAAATTAAAGTGCATCTGACTCAGTGAGACACAAGCTTAGGTGTCCAAAAAAATGTTTGTGTCACCACACACACACAACTCCAGGCAGGGCAGCTTAAAAGTTCAAAAAATACTTTCTCTTTTTCAGGACAAGAATATAAAGTGTTAAGAGGACTATGTATGCAACTTAGAAAGCAGCTTAGTCACAGTAAAATGAAGCATCAAGAATATCCAGAAAGTTTCTGATTCCACACCCTGGTTTCCGAATAGCCCTTCTAGACCCACGCTGTTTCCGAAGGAAACCCATTGCCCTGAAAGAAAACACCAGACCTGGAAAAATATATTAGCTGCTGCTAAAATAACCTCTGGATCACTAATAATTATCAACAGTCAGGCAATAGTTACCACAGTCTTTGGGAAAGACCTAATTCTGTGCTAGCTTCAGGTGTGATGAAGCACAGTTCTAATGCTGGTGTCCATGAGAAAGTTTTTGTTCTCTCTGTTACAACTCCAGGCAGCTTAGTCTGGAGAAAGAAACTTCATTTGTTTGGGGAAAACTAAGAAAAGTGATAAGGAGACTCCACCTGCTAATTCAGAGATTTCTTACCATATCATATCTAAGACCATCAAGTCATTATTTATATGAATCAGCAAATATCAAACTGCTCCTGGGAATAAACTGCTTTCAATGGAGATATGGCTGCAGTGAGCAAAGACTTAAATCACAACACTTAATGGTTATTAAATAGATAAAAAGCCTTCTCAAGAAGGATACATACAAATAAACCCAGACTACAAAGATTAGGTTAAATACTTAATTCTTCAATATACAGGCACAGATAAACATCTCTGAGCATCAGGACAGGATAGGAAACAATGACTTCACAAAACATACTGAAAGTGCCAATTAACAATCTCAGAGAGATAGAGAAAGAATGTAAATAGCTGTTTTGAGGAAACTTAGTGAGATTTATTATAATATATATAAGAGATTTTTATCTTATTAGTTAAATTTTACAAACACGATAAAACAACTTTGGTTTTATTTCTTAAAAGAAAAAAGGATAATTGTGCAGAACATGCAGGTTTCTTACATAGGGATATGTGTGCCATAATCGTTTGCTGCACCTATGGATTCATCCTCTAAGTTCCTTTCCCTAACTCCCAGCCCCCAGCAGGCCCTGGTGTGTGTTGTCTCCTCTCTGTGTCCATGTGTTTTCAATGTTAAAATCCCACTTATGAGTGAGAACATGCAGTGTTTGGTTTTCTGTTCCTGTGATAGTGTGCTAAGGATGATGGCTTTCAGCTTCAATCACGTCCATGCAAAGGACGTGATATCATTATTGTTTATGGCTGCATAGTATTCCATGGTGTGCATGTATCAGAGTTTCTTTATCCAGTCTATCACTAATGAGTATTTGGGTTGGTTCCATGTCTTTGCTATTAAATAATGCTGCAATAAAAATTTGTGTGCATGTATCTTTATAATATAATGATTTATATTCTTTTCTTTATATACCCAGTAATGGGAATGCTGGGCCAAATGATATTTCTGGTTCTAGATTCTTGAGGAATCACCATGCTGTCTTCCATAATGGTTGAACTAATTTACATTCCTACCAATAGTGTAAAAGAGTTCCAATGTCACCACAGCCTCACCAGCATCTATTGTTTCCTGACATTTTAACAATCACCATTCTGACTGGCATGAGATGCTATCTCATTGTGGTTTTGGATTGCATTTCTTTTATGGCCAGTAAAGTTGAGCTTTTTTGCATATGTTTGTTGGCTGCGTAAACGTCTTGTTTTGAGACATGTCTGTTTATATCCTTTCCCCATTTTTTTGATGTGGAAGTTTGTTTTTTCTTTTAAAGATGTTTAAGTTCGTTATAAATTATGGATATTAGACCTTTGTCAGATGGGTAGATTGCAAAATTTTTCTCCCACTCTGTGGTTTGCCTGTTCACTCTGATGATAGTTTCTTTTGCACACAATTTAGTTTAATTAGATCCAATAACCATTGCTCTATATGTCTGTTTTGGTAAAAGTACCATGCTGTTTTTGTTACTGTAGCCTTCTAGTAGAGTTTGAAGTCACGTAGCATGATGTTTCCAGTTTTGTTCTTTTTGCTTAGTTTTCGTGGCTGTTAGGGAGTCTTCTTTGATTCTATATGAAATTTAAAATAATTTTCTTTAATAATTCTGTGAAGAATGCCAATGGTAGTTTAATGGGAATAGCATTGAGTCCATAAATTACTTTGGGCAGTATGGTCATTTTCACAATATTGTTTATTCTTATTAATGAGGATGGAATGTTTTTCCATTTATTTGTGTCCTCTCTCTTATTTCCTTGAGCAGTGGTTTGTAGTTCTCCTAGAAGAGGTCTTTCATATCCTTGTTAGCTGTATTTCTAGGTATTGTACTCTCTTTGTAGCAACTGTGAATGCGAGTTTAGTCATTATTTGGCTCTCTGTTTGCCTATTGTTCTTGGAAATGAATGTTTGTGATTTTTGTACGTTGATTTTGTGTCCTTAGACTTTGCTGAAGTTGCTTATCAGTTCAAGAATTTTTTGGGCTGAGATGATATGGTTTTCTAAATATGAAATAATGTTTTCTGCAAACAGACACATCTTGACTTCTTCTCTTCCTATTTGAATACCCTTGATTTCTTTCTCTTGCCTGATTTCCCTGGCCAGAACTTCCAATAATATGTTGTATACGAGAGGTGAGAGAGGGCATTCTTGTCTTGTACTTGTTTTAGAAAGGAATACTTCTAACTTTTGCCATTCAATATGATATTGGCTGTGGGTTTGCCATAAATAGCTCTTATTAATTTGAGATATATTCCATTAATGCCTAGTTTATTGAGAGTTTTAAACATGAACAGATGTTGAATTTTATCAAAGGCCTTTCCTGCATCTATTGAGATAATCATGTGGTTTTTATCTTTAGTTCTGTTTATGTGATGCCTTGTGTTTATTGATTTGCACATGTTGAACCAGTCTTGCATCCCATGAATGAAGCTGACTTCATCATGGTGGGTAAGTTTTCTGATGTGCTGCTGGATTAGTTTTGCTAGTTTTATTCAATGATACTGGCTTGAAGGGATAATGGCATTGGGGATATTGGCTTGAAGTTTTCTTTTTTGTGTGTGTCTCTTCCTGGTTTCAGTATCAGGATGATGCTCTCTTCACAAAATGAGTTAGGAAGGAGTCCCTCCATTTCAATACTTTGGAATTGTTTTAGAAGGAATGATACCAGATCCTTTTTGTATTCCTGGTAGAACTCAGCTATGGTTCTGTCTGGTGGTTGGCTTTTTTGGTTAATATTCTATTAATTACTGCCCCTATTTCAGAGCCTGATATTTGTCTATTCAGGTATTCAAATTCTTCTTGGTTTAGTCTTGGTAGGTTGCAGGGTTCACGTGTCCAGGAATTTATCAATTTCTTCTATATTTTCTAGTTTACTTGCATACAGGTGTTCATAGTATTCTCTGATAGTAGCCTTTATTTCTTTGAGGTAAGTAGTAATATTTCCTTTACCATTGTTTATTTTGACTACTTAATTCTTCTCTCTTTTCTTTTTTATTAGTCTAGCTAGTGGTCTATCCAGTTTGTTAATTTTTTTCAAAAAGCCAACTGATGGATTTGTTGATTTTTTTGGAGGGTTTTCTGTGTCTCTATCTACTTCAATTCTTCTCTGATCTTAGTTATTTCTTGTCTTCTGCTAGCTTTTAGATTAGTTCGCTCTTGACTTTCTACCTCTTCTAAATATGTGTTAGGGTGTCGGCTTGAGTTGTTTCTAGCTCTCTGATGTGGGTATTTGGTACTATAAGCTTCCCTTTTAATGATACTTCTGCTGTATCTCAGAGACTGTAGTACATTATCTCTTTGTTCTCATTCATTTTGAATAACTTCTTGATTTCTGACTTAATTTCATTATTTAACCAGCAATCATTCAGGAGCAGGTTGTTCAATGTCCATGAAATTGTGGGATTTTGAGTGAGTTTCTTAATCCAGAGCTGTGATTTCATTGCACTGTGGTCTGAGAAACTATTTGTTATGATTTCAGTTCTTTTGCATTTGCTGAAGAGTGTTTTACTTCCAATTATGTGGTCGATTTTAGAATAAGTGCCATGTGGCAATGAGAAGAATGTATATTCTGTTGATTTGTGGTAGAGAGTTCTGTAGATTTCTCCTGGGTCCACCTGATCCAGAGCTGAGTTCAAGTCCTAAATGTCATTGTTAATTTTCTGGCTTATCGATCAGTCTAATATTGACAGTGAAGTGTTAAAATCTCCCATTGTTATTGTGTGGGAGTCTAAATCTCTTTGTATGTCTCTAAGAACTTGTTTTATGAATATGGTTGTTCTTGTATTGGGTGTATATATTCAGAATAGTTAGCTCTTCTTGTTGAATTATTCCCTTTACCATTATGTAATGTCCTTCCCTGTTTTTTTTTTTTAATATTTGTTGATTTAAATTCTGTTTTGTCGGAGACTAGGATTGCAACCCCTACTTTTTTTGCTTTCCATTTGCTTGCTAAATTTTCCTTTATCCCATTATTTTGAAGCTTTTTGTGTCTTCGCACATAAGAAAGATTTCCTGAATACTATACCTCAATGGGTCTTCACTCTTTATCAAATTTGCCAGCGTGGGTCTTCTCTTTTAATTGGGAATTTAGCCCATGTACATTTAAGTTTAGTATTGTTATGTGTGAATTTGATCCTGTCATAATGATACTATTTTGTTATTTTTCACACTAGGTAATGCAGTTTCTTCCTAGTATCATTGGTCTTTATATTTTGGTGTGTCTTTGACTAGCACCATTTTTAAATCTACATATTTAGGATTTCTTTCAGGAGCTCTTGCAGGGCAGGCCTGGTGGTAATGAAACATCTCAGCATTTTCTTGCCTGGAAAATATTTTATTTATCCTTCACTTATAAAGCTTAGTTTGTCTGGATATAAAATTCTGGGTTGAAAATTATTTTCTTTAATAATGTTGAATATTGGCCCAACTCTCTTCTGGCTTTTAGAGTTTCTGCTGAGAGGGGTGCTGTTAGTCTGAAGGGCTTCCCTTTGTATGTGACCTGGCCTTTTTCTCTGTCTTCTCTCAACAATTTATCTTTTATTTCAACCTTGGAGAATCTGATAATTATGTGCCTTGTTGTTGATCTTCTCGTGGAGTAAATTTTGATAGGGTTCTCTGTATTTCCTGAATTTGCATGTTGGCCTGTCTTCTAGGTTGGGGAAGTTCTCCTGGATACTATCCTGAACGTGTTTTCCAGCTGTTTTCATTCTCTGTCTCCTCCTGGTACTCCAATCAATTGTAGGATTGGTATTTTTATGAAGTCACATATTTCTTGGAGGCTTTGTTCATTTCTTTTCATTATTTTCTCTATTCTTGTCTGAATGTCTTATTTCAATAATGTGGTATTTAAACTGTGGTATATTTCCTTCCACTTGGTCAATTTGGCTGTTGATACTTGTGTATGCATCGTGAAGTTCTTGTGCTGTGGTTTTCAGCTCCAGCACAAGAACTAAACATTAGAATAACCATCTTCTCTAAACTGGTTATTCTAGTTAGCAATTTCTCTAATCTTTCATCAAGATTCTTAGCTTCTTTGCATTGGGTTAGAACATGCTTCTTTAGCTCACTATAGTTTTTTTATTACCCACCTTCAGAAGCCTACTTCTTTCAGTTCATCCATCTGGTCCTCTGTCCTGTTCTGTGCCCTTGGTGCAGAGATGTTGTGATCATTTGGAGGATAAGAGACACTCTGGCCTTTTGGGTTTTCAGTATTTTTTATTTATTTTTCTCTATGTTCATGAGATTGTGTAGTTTTGGTCTTTAAGGCTGCAGACCCTTGGACAGGGTTTTGTGGAGGGCTTTTTGTTGTTGTTGTTGTTGTTGCTGATGATGTTGTTGTTGTCACTTTCTGCTAGTTTGCATTTTTTTTCAATGTCTGGTCCCTCTTATTTAGGGCTGCTGCAGTTTTCTGTGCGTTCACTTCAGTGCCTGTTTATCTGATTCACTCCTGTGCCTGGAGATGTCACTCAAGGAGGCTGGACAGCAGCAAAGATGGGTGCCTGCTCTTTCTCCTGGTGTAGTGGGATTTTTAAGGAATATGAGAGACTGATGGGGTTCAGAAGGATATTTATTAATTACTTAGGCGCACTGGTCCAGTCAGATTAACATCCAAAGACTGAGCCCAAATCAAAGAAAAAAGGATTTAAGATCTTTTAAGCTTAGGCCCAAAAGCAGAAAGATGTCATATTCATAGCTTTTTGTTGGCCCATGCAAATATTTATCAATATTTGTTGCTGCTATGTGGTCTTTCATGCTTACCTGTATTACCTACTTACTATCTTTTATAGAACTGGCCTTTCCTATTCATTTTATTCCAGGTTCAACCTAACTTTACAGTTAACTTACTATTCACAGAGTACTGAGCTATATGCCCTGGCATTCATCAGCATAATTGTACAAAGGATTTTGTTGAAAAGGAAAGTTGTGTTATAAAAAATTAAGAAAACAGTACTTAGTTACCAAATTTAAGTAAAAATTAAAAGACTAAAAGAGTCACACAAAGGCCTGACCTTAAACTGTCTCTTTAAATATTAAAGCACATATAATAATGCTATGAGTATATGTGTCTCATTTTAAATCAAAAGAAAACAATGCCATTATATCCAGATATTGAGGTAATATTTATATAAACATATGTAATAATTACATTTTTATTTTTGTATGGCGCACGTACAGGAATGCATGCACAAAGCATTAATGAAAATCTTCATGAATTATTACAAAATGAATAAATTTGTTTAACTAAGAAATCAAATCAGGTTTATTCTTCTTCTGATAAGCATTCTTCCCCTTTCCTCTGCAAAGCTAAGCAAGATCTTAAAGGTAACATAGTAGATGAACCCTGTCTTTTCAAATGTTAGTACAAAAATTTTTAAACATATACAAAATAAAATGGTTTAATAGAACTGTCAGCTAGCTTCAGCTACTAATTATTTACCATTTTCACCAGATTTGAAAATTAAATACACGTATGTAAACTTTAATTAAGCAGAAAATACTTCCGTCATTTTCAGAAAACTCTTCTTTGTTTTTTTCCCAGGCAATATTTTTCTCCCCAAGATGCAACTTACTGTCATGTCTTTTAAATCATATTAATTTTGGCTAAAATCATATAATATACACTAATATATATATAACATACATACATGTATATATAATATATATACATATTATATGTATATGTATATTATATATATACACACACTATTTTATGTCCAGCTGTTTCACTCATCACCATGTTTGTAAGATTTTTGCAGAGTGAATGTTTTACTAGTTTTATTAGTTTCTGAGTAGTCTTCTGTTTTGTCAATGCTCTAAAGTTTTTTTATACATTTTCCTATTGATGAAAGTTTGGATTATATTCTGGTTTATGCTCTTATAACTAAATGGTTTGTGAATATTGTTCAACACTTTCTGTATTTAATTGAATTAATCTAGTAGCATTAAATTTGTATATTTTTGCATTTTTTCATGGTTGCTTAGGGATTACAATATGCACCTTAACATATCACAATTTTCTTGAAGTTAATGTACTATATTAACACAGGTAAAATATAAAATGTTGCAACAGAAGAGTGCAATTTACCCTCTTCTATTTGTGTTTTACATATTTGATATACACATATTACAAACACCAAAATACAATGTTTATAATGTTTGCTTTAAACAGTTATATGTCAACAAGAAAAATTAAAAGAAAAAACTAATGTTTATTTGGAATAAGATAATTGAAGCCTATACCTATATAGTCATATTTCCCCTTTAAGTTTTACTTGGAGTTTTTGCATATATCAGTGAATCTTGCTTACAGTAATTCTTACTGTAGTGTTCCTCAAATGGTGTTTTTCTGTTTTGCATTATTTATTTACATATATTACATGAAATTCTTTTGGCAAAAACATTTTTCTCTTCCTTTTATTTTTCCTTCTTCATATTCTTTTTCCTTTCAGGTTTAATTTCTCTCTGTTTTCTTATTTAACTTTTTATATCCATATGGACTCATGGATATTTAGTCTCTAGTTTATACAATCATTCATTACTATAATTATTTTGTTGCTAACATTGCCATTGCCCCAGCTTACTCCACTGTGAGACCTATAAGTCTGAGTCCTCTTAATACGTCTTTTCTTCTGCTAAAGTTATTTCCAACTTTCTAGTCCTAAAAGATACTCTACAGCCACTTGGTACGTTTCACTTCCAGACCTGTAATTAACCATTTTCATCAAATTTTGTATTTTATTTGATTAAATAATGGATTTTAGAAAGCAAGACATGAGATCATGGTGTCCTCACTAATACTGGGATACCACTACTTCTGGGCTCGCTCAGCTGATGGAGTTAGGAAATGTGTGTGTAAATATAAACTAAGCTATTCATACATATCTATATCTGTATCTATCATTTTGCTAGATATATTAAGAGTGACAAAAGTTTCTACAAATATTTTCAAATACAATCCAACATCAAAAGGTTTTAGTATTTTCTTTTTAATATTTTATTTCCCCTCACATACAGTGAGAAACAAATCTAATTATCTATAATTTACTTACTAGCATAATGTTTTCTCAGAATTGCTAACTTTTTAATATATATATCTTAAAAAAGTGTTTGTTTACAGTTCTTAGTATTGTACAAAACACTGTTTTTTCTTTTAAACTTACTTAAGTTAGGACCTTTCCCTCCAACAGCTTCCATATTAGTATGTCATACCTTGTAATACAATTCAATAAATTTTTCAATATTTATATTTTATATTAGCTTCTCCAACATATTGGTGAATTTTTTTAATATTACCTAGAGAAAAATTTATTTATTGTATTTCACAGTGAAGTGGATTTTAACAACTGTCTAGAGTCACATATTCACCTCAAATCTACTACACAGAAGTGTTTTATAACATGTCAAAAATTGTCTCATTCTTTCGCGTTGTAATCAACTCCTTCCCTAATCCCTTCTTCTGGCAACAACTATTCATCTTCCCTTCCTATAATTTTCCTTTTGCTATGTCATATAAATGGAATCATATAGTGTACAGGCTTTAAATCTGAGCTCCCTAACTTTAGAAAGATGCACTTAATATTTATTCATGTTGTGGTACAAATACATAACAAGTTCCTTTTTTCACATGTGGTATTTTGTTGTACAAAAGCACTAGGGTTTTTTTCTAATTAATTCACTTATTGAAGAATATCTGTTAATTTTCTGCCTTTGACAGTTATAAAGAAAGTGCCTATAAACATTCAGAAATAGATTATTGTTTAAATGTTAGTTTGCAATTTGTTTTAGTAAATATCTGGGACTGAAATTCCTGGATCATGGAATAAGTACAGTTTTAATTTTATAAGAAGCTACTGAATTATTTTCCAAAGTTACCATACCATCTTGCATTCTCAGAAGTAATTGGTGCAAAGTTTTATTTTCTTTATTATCTTTATTTTAAATTATGATTATTTATTTCTTAATTATTCTTTATTTTGTTATCTCTCTTCATATATTTTATTTTTAAAATTGTTAAGAATATTCAACTTTTGTCTCATTGCATTTGTATTTGTTTCACTCTTTTATGTTTATTTCACTTATTATTGTCTAACTTTTATGTCTTAATTTTCCTTGCATTTTATTTCCCTTTACATTATTTTTTACTTCATTTTTCAGTTTTTCCTCTTAATTTTTATTTGATTTTAGTTTATTCTTTAGATTTTTCCTTTTTTCTTCTTTTATTTTGCATTATATATATATTTTATATTAATTATATTTATTTTTTAATTTATTTTATTTGATTTCCTTTATTTTCATTTCTCCACATATTACACAACAGCCAATTTAATTTTATAGTCATCATTTGTTACTTTATTTTTATTGTATTTATCTTCATTTAATATATTTATATTTATGTGTGAACAGTTTCTAATTTTATAAAACTACTTTTCATTTAATTTTAGCTTTTGGGGGGGTGGAGCCAAGATGGCTGAATAGGAACAGCTCCTGTCTACAGCTCCCAGCATGAGCGATGCAGAAAATGGTGATTTCTGCATTTCCATCTGAGGAACCAGGTTCATCTCACTAGGAAGTGCCAAACAGTGGGTGCAGGAGAGTCAGTTTAATGCACTGTGCATGAGCCGAGCTGAAGCAGGGCAAGGCATTGTCTCACTCCGGAAACACAAGGGGTCAGGGAGTTCCCTTTCCTAGTCAAAGAAAGGGGTGACAGAGGGCACCTGGAAAATTGGGTCACTTCCACCCTAATACTGTGTTTTTCCAATGGGCTTGGAAAATGGCACACCAGGAGACTGTGTCCTGCACTTGGCTTGGAGGGTCCTATGCCCATGGAGTCTTGCTGATTGCTAGCACAGCAGTCTGAGATCAAACTGCAAGGCAGCAGCAAGGCTGGGGGAGCGGTGCCCCCCATTGCCCAGGCTTGCATAGGTAAACAAGGCAGCCAGGAAGCTCAAACTGGGTGGAGCCCACCACAGCTCAAGGAGGCCTGCCTGCCTTTGTAGGCTCCACCTCTAGGGGCAGGGCACAGACAAATAAAAAGCCAGCAGTAACTTCTGCTGACTTAAATGTCCCTGTCTGACACCTTTGAAGACAGTAATGTTTCTCCCAGCATGCAGCTGGAGATCTGAGAATGGGCAGACTGCCTCCTAAAGTGGGTCCCTGACCCCCAAGCAGCCTAACAGGGAGGCACCCCCTAGTAGGGACAGACTGACACCTCACTCGGCCGGGTACTCCTCTGAGACAAAACTTCCAGAGGAACGATCAGACAGCTGAAATTGCGGTTCATGAAAATCCACTGTTCTGCAGCCACCACTACTGACACCCAGGCAAACAAGGTCTGGAGTGGACCTCCAGCAAACTCCAACAGACCTGCAGCTGAGGGTCCTGACTGTCAGAAGGAAAACTAACAAACAGAAAGGACACCCACACCAAAAACGCATCTGTACATCACCATCATCAAAGACCAAAAGTAGAAAAAGCTAAAAAGATGGCGAGAAAACAGAGCAGAAAAACTGGGAACTATAAAAAGCAGAGCGTATCTCCTCCTCCAAAGGAATGCAGTTCCTCACCAGCAATGGAACAAAGCTGGATGGAGAATGACTTTGACGAGTTGAGAGAAGAAGGCTTTGGATGACCAAACTACTCTGAGCTAAAGGAAGAAGTTCGAACACATGGCGAAGAAGTTAAAAACCTTGAAAAAAATTTAGACAAACAGCTAACTAGAATAACCAATGCAGAGAAGTCCTTAAAGGAACTGATGAGGCTGAAAAACACAGCATGAGAACTACAGGAAGAATGCACAAGCCTCAGTAGCCAATTTGATCAACTGGAGGAAAGGGTATCAGTGATAGAATATCAAATGGATGAAGTGAAGTGAGAAGACAAGTTTAGAGAAAAAAGAATAAAAAGAAATCAACAAACCCTCCAGGAAATACAGGACTATGTGAAAAGGCCAAATGTACGTCTGATTGGTGTACCTGAAAGTGACGGGGAGAATGGAATGAAGTTGGAAAACACTCTGCAGGATATTATCCAGGAGAACTTCCCCAATCTAGCAAGGCAGGCCAATATTCAAATTCAGGAAATACAGAGAACACCACAAAGATACTCCTCAAGAAGAGCAACTCCAAGACACGTAATTGTCAGATTCACCAAAGTTGAAATGAAGGAAAAATGCTAAGGGCAGCCAGAGAGACAGGTCAGGTTACTCAAAAAGGGAAGCCCATCAGACTAACAGCAGATATCTTGGCAGAAACTCTGCAAGCCAGAAGAGAGTGGGGGCAAATATTAAATATTCTTAAAGAAAAGAATTTTCAACCCAAAATTTCACATCCAGCCACACTAAGCTTCATAAGTGAAGGAGAAATAAAATACTTTACAGAGAAGCAAATGGTGAGAGATTTTGTCACTACCAGGCCTGCCCTAAAAGACCTCCTGAAGGAAGCACTAAATGTGGAAAAGAATAATCGGCACCAACCACTGGAAAAACATGCCAAATTGTAAAGATCAAAGAGGCTAAAAAGAAACTGCATCAACTAACGAGCAAAATAACCAGCTAACATCATAATGGCAGGATCAAATTCACACATAACGATATTGACCTTAAATGTAAATGGGCTAAATGATCCAATTAAAAGACACGAACTAGTAAATTGGATAAAGAGTCAAGCCCAATCAGTGTGCTGTATTCAGGAAACCCATCTCACCTGCAGAGACACACATTGGCTCAAAATAAAGGGATGCAGGAAGATCTACCAAGCAAATGGAAAACAAAAAAAGGCAGGGGTTGCAATCCTTGTTTCTGATAAAACAGACTTTAAACCAACAAAAACCAAAAGAGACAAAGAAGGTCATTACATAATGGTAAAGGGATCAATTCAACAAGAAGAGTTAACTACCCTAAATATATATGCACCAATTCAGGAGCACCCAGATTCATAAAGCAAGTCCTTAGAGACCTACAAAGAGACTTAGACTCCCACACAATAATAATGGGAGAATTTAACACCACACTGTCAACATTAGACAGATCAATGAGACAGAAAGGTAAAAAGGATGACCAAGAATTGAACTCAGCTCTGCACCAAGAGGATCTAATAGACATCTACAGAACTCTCTACCCCAAATCAACAGAATATACATTCTTCTCAGCACCACATCACACTTATTGCAAAACTGTCCACATAGTTGGAAGTAAAGCACTCCTCAGCAAACATAAAAGAACAGAAATTATAACAAACTGTCTCTCAGACCACAGTACAATCAAACTAGAACTCAGGATTAAGAAACTCACTCAAAACCGCTCAACTACATGGAAACTGAACAACCTGCTCCTGAATGACTACTGGGTACATAACAAAATGAAGGCAGAAATAAAGACGTTCTTTGAAACCAATGGGAACAAACACACAATATACCAGAATCTCTGAGACCCATCAAAAGCAGTGTGTACAGGGAAATTTATAGCACTAAATGCCCACAAGAGAAAGCAGGAAAGATCTAAAATTGACACCCTAACATCACAATTAAAAGAACTAGAGAAGCAAGAGCAAACGCATTCAAAAGCTAGCAGAAGGCAAGAAATAACTAAAATCAGAGCAGAACTGAAGGAAATAGAGACTCAGTAAACCTTTCAAAACATCAATGAATCCAGGAGCTGCTTTTTTGAAAAGGTCAACAAAATTGATAGACCACTAGCAAGAGTAATAAAGAAGAAAAGAGAGAAGAATCAAATAGACACAACAAAAAATGATAAAGGGGATATCACCACCAATTCCACAGAAATACAAACTACCACCAGATAATACTGTAAACGCCTCTACACAAATAAACTAGAAAAATTAGAAGAAATGCATAAATTCCTCAACACATACACTCTCCCAAGAATAAACCAGGAAGAAGTTGAATCTCTGAATAGACCAATAACAGGCTCTGAAATGGAGACAATAATTAATAGTTTACCAACCAAAAAAAGTCCAGGACCAGATCGATTCACAGCCAAATTCTACCAGAGGTACAAGGAGGAGCTGGTACCATTCCTTCTGAAACTATTCCAATCAATAGAAAAAGAGGGAATCCTCCCAAATTCATTTTATGAGGCCAGAATCATACTGATACCAAAGCCTGGCAGAGACACAACAAAAAAATAGAATTTTAGACCAATATCCCTGATGAACATTGATGCAAAAATCCTCAATAAAATACTGGGAAACAGAATCCAGCAGCACATCAAAAAGCTATCCACCATGATCAAGTGGGCTTCATCCCTGGGGTGCAAGGCTGGTTCAACATAGAGAAATCAATAAATGTAATCCAGCATATAAACAGAACCAAAGACAAAAGCCACATGATTATCTCAATAGATGCAGAAAAGACCTTTGACAAAATTCAACAACCCTTCATGCTAAAAACTCTCAATAAATTAAGTATTCATGGGACGTATCTTGAAATAAGAACTATCTATGACAAACCCACAACCAATATCATACTCAATGGGCAAAAACTGGAAGCATTCTGTTTGAAAACTGGCACAAGTCAGGGATGCCCTTTCTCACCACTCCTATTCAACATAGTGCTGGAAGTTCTGGCCAGAACAATGAGGCAGGAGAAGGAAATAAAGGGTATTCAATTAGGAAAAGAGGAAGTCAAATTGTCCCGGTTTGCAGATGACATGATTGTATACCTAGAAAACCCCATTGTCTCAGCCCAAAATCTCCTTAAGCTGATCAGCAACTTCAGCAAAGTCTCAGGATACAAAATCAATGTACAAAAATCTCAAGCATTCTTGTACACCAATCACAGACAAACAGAGAGCCAAATCATGAGTGAACTCCCATTCACAATTGCTTCAAAGAGAATAAAATACCTAGGAATCCAACTTACAAGAGATGTGAAGGACCTCTTCAAGGAGAACTACAAACCACTGCTCAATGAAATAAAAGAGGATACAAACAAATGGAAGAACATTCCATGCTCATGGGTTGGAAGAATCAATATCATGAAAATAGCCATACTGCCGAAGGTAATTTATAGATTCAATGCCATCCCCATCAAGCTACCAATGACTTTCTTCACAGAATTGGAAAAAACTACTTAAAAGTTCATATGGAACCCAAAAAGAGCCCACATCGCCAAGTCAATCCTAAGCCAAAAGAACAAAGCTGGAGGCATCACGCTACCTGACTTCAAACTATACTACAAGGCTACAGTAACCAAAACAGCATGGTACTGGTACCAGAACAGAGACGTAGATCAAAGGAACATAACAGAACCCTCAGAAATAGTTCTGCATATCTACAACTATCTGATCTTTGACAAACCTGACAAAAAC
>NW_026652300.1:892199-936485 GCF_009828535.3 Hylobates moloch
CATATGTAGAAAGCCGAAACTGGATCCCTTCCTTACACCTTATACAAAAATTAATTCAAAATGGATTAAAGACTTAAATGTTACACCTAAAACCATAGAAACTCTAGAAGAAAACCTAGGCAATACCATTCAGGACATAGGCATGGGCAAGGACTTCATGCCTAAAACAACAAAAGCAATGGCAACAAACGCCATAATTGACAAATGGGATCTAATTAAACTAAAGAGCTTCTGCACAGCAAAAGAAACTACCATCAGAGTGAACAGGCAACCTACAGAATGGGAGAAAATTTTTGCAATATACTCGTGTGACAAAGGGCTAATGTCCAGAATCTACAATGAACTCAAACAAATTTACAAGAAAAAAACAAACAACCCCATCAAAAAGTGGGTGAAGGATATGAACAGGCATTTTTCAAATGAAGACATTTATGCAGCCAAATGACACATGGAAAAATGCTCATCATCACTGGGCATCAGAGAAATGCAAATCAAATCCACAGTGAGATACCATCTCACGCCAGTTAGAATGGCAATCATTAAAATGTCAGGAAATAACAGGTGCTGGAGAGGATGTGGAGAAATACGAACACTTTTACACTGTTGGTGGGGCAGTAAACGAGTTCAACCATTGTGGAAGTCAGTGTGGCGATTCCTCAGGGATCTAGAACTAGAAATACCATTTGACCCAGCCATCCCATTACTGAGTATATACCCAAAGGATTATAAAACATGATGGTATAAAGACATATGCACAGGTATGTTTATTGGGGCACCATTCACAAGAGCAAATACTTGGAACCAAGCCAAATGTCCAACAATGATAGACTGGATTAAGAAAATGTGGCACATCTACACCATGGAATACTATGCAGCCATAAAAAATGATGAGTTCATATCCTTTGTTGGGATGTGGATGAAACTGGAAACCATTATTCTCAGCAAACTATCCCAAGGACAAAAAAAACAAACACTGCATGTTCTCACTCATAGGTGGGAATTGAACAATAAGAACACATGGACAAAGGAATGGGGACATCACCCACTGGGGCCTGTTATGGAGTGGGAGGAGGGGGCAGGGATAGCATTAGGAGATATACCTAATGTTAAAGACGAGTTAATGGGTGCAGCACACCAACATGGCACATGTATACATATGTAACAAACCTGCACATTGTGCACATGTACCCTAAAACTTAAAGTGTAATAAAAAAATTCCAACTATTTATTTAGTATCAGCACACAGTCAGACACAGCTTTAACCTCTTGATCCATATCCCCAGGCCTATCTGATACACTTTCTAAATGTTTTTGAATGTACACACAGAAGTTAGTCTTAATTATTTTGGAAGGTTCCCATAATCAATCATAAGTAAATATGACGAGAAGTTAAGCAGAAAAATAAATAATATGTTGTTAATCCTGTCTAATTTCTGAGAATAAATCAGGTTAAATAACCTTGCCTCATTCAAAAGGTGGCATTGCAAATGAGCTAGTAATCTGCATGTGAAGAAGGCAAATTTTAATAAGAGACATTTCTATGGAAATAAAAGAAATACATAGTTTAACGTTTGACCAATTTATTAAGTTGTCAAATTAAAAGCATTATTATTTACAGTGAAGGAATATACTGGTGGTATAATACTTTTTTGTTTGCCTCTTTTAAAAGGAATAGTGTAGGAGTGTTTTCACGGAGACCAAATCAGAAACACACACACATAAACACGCACACACGCGCACACACACACATATATATCTATATATATGTACTAACTTGGTAAATGTAGCCCAAGAAGCACACAAAATTCAGCCTAAATGGTGGAAAGTAATAAGAAGAAACAGTGGGTAGTACAAGAATCTAACAGCTTGTGTACTAGAGTTTTTAATTTATCATACTCTCTCAAGTTATGCTTCTTTTGTTATTATTATTAGTTTTATATATAATTTTTTATTTTAATTATCCTCTTTCAAGTTCCTGTATTTATAAAGACAAACAATAGCACGACAATTTGTTCAAAAATTTAGTTCTTTTCTTTATTCTACTTTGCGTGAGTATTTGCATTGAATGACATAATGAAAGCTATTTGTTATAAAGGGTCCTCTTAAATTGGGTTTGTTGGAACTTTGTTTGATTAGGATCATAGACTAGACTTTTCCAAAGCCTTGATCTAAGCCAATGCTTTGTGTGTGCCTGTACATATTTGTATTAATTGGGTAAACTTCTCTATTGAGGGTCCCAAGATAATTTGGAGATCCTGGGCCTATCAGAAAAGGACATGATTTAATCATCAGAGTTAAGGGAGCCTGTAGACGAATCCCATAAAGAAAAAATAGAGATAGATTTTCCAATGGTCTTTTAAAAAGCTGTATAAGTCAACTTTGATTTTTTAAAGCAGTCTCTTTATATCTGAAAGTATGCCATTGCAGAAAAAAACTTTGGTAAGATAACAACTGTTTATAATGGCATTTTATAAGTCTAATGGAATGTATGCAAATAATTACACTGCTACATATTAAGTATAGTTAAATATAGTCCTCATTTTCTGGGGATATCTGGTAGAGATACAAAAAGACACTCCAAATTTTCTCAGATTAATCAATCTTATTCAACTTTTATAAATTGCAAATAGCTTAAAAGAAAATAAAATATCATTGAAAACAAACCAAGAATAATAAACTAATTCAACAAAAAGTTATGACAGTTTAGTATAATATTCTGTTAGTTTTGTCAATAAAATTTACTCCCTTTCTGATTAACATTGAATCAATAATCCTCAGGTATGTTTTAGTTCTGCACGACAGAACAGTCCTGAAAGATTTTGGCTCCATTCCAATGGCACAATTCTAACGTTATCAGGAACCCATTTTTAACTTATCAGGAACACGTTCCTTAGTGTACTCCTTAGAGTTTTGTAGCTGTTTACACATTGCCCTGTAAAAAATCAAAGAAAAGGAGTCATTGTTGATGACAAAATTGTTAAAATTTCTATGACCATACACACCATCAACTATAAGTCTTGGTTACATATATGGCATACAAATATTTTGAATAATGTTTGTCATTATAACTGATAACATATACTAAGAACAATTATAGGACACATAGTAATGGCAAACCTGTATGAATATTGTTCAAAAAAGCTTAAGCAGCATTATATTAATATAGTTCACAATGCTTTCTATATATAATTAATATACCAGATAAGCAAAATATGCCTTTTTTGGACTTTAGGCTACCTCATATTCAGAAAATGAATAAATAGATCAATAAAAGGCTTGATTTAGAACATGACTTTTAAAGCTTTTCAAATATAAATATTTTAAACATTTGATGTTACAAAACCCAGAAAAAGATATCTTAAACACATAAAATGAGTTTTTACTTTGTTATATGGTAGACTCATATTTTTTTTGAAGGGAAAAACTGGTCAAATAAAACAATGTGAGACAGAGAATCTGTATTTCTTCCCATTTTCTTTATCATTTATCCAAAGGAAAACAAAATTATTATCTTTTACTATTTCATAAATATCCGGTTTTAAAAAGTAAGCAATATTTTACATTTGCCTTAGTTTACTATTAATGTTAAACTTGATTGACAGTATAACCTTATAAACAAATGTATTCAGCATTCTTTAGTTTGGTTATAAAGTAAGATTCTATAAATCTACGATAACTTTTTATAACTTCTGTGGAACAGCTGACAATCTCTGTAAAAACAGCTTTAAAGAATTTTAGAAAAAAATGTTTTTTAAAAGTGTAATTGTATTCTAAGATTTTATATAAAGAAAAATCATTAAAGCCCCTTAACTTGAGGAAAACTGCTCCCAGCCACAGAATTTTTTCATTAATAAAATTTGTTACAAATTTTTTTGTAACTGTAAAGCCAGATTTTACAAGTAGAGTATGAGAAAGAAAGAAAGAAAAGAAGGGAAAACACCTAAAGTGACCAAAAGTTAAGTGTAAACTATGGGGTCACTTTCTCTAGTATTTTTGTTTACTTACCTCAAGAATCAATATACAAAAATTAGGTCAGCTGTTAATATTTTGTTCAATTTTTGAAAGGGAGTAATTGGGGACTCTCAGTGTTCCAGGTAGATGACTCCCAGATAGGAGGGTGAAACAAGAGGTGCAGAGTGTAGAAGAAATCAGTGTTCACACAGAAATTTATGCATTCACAAATTCAAATAAAGACTGTGCTTCAAAATGAGTCCCAAATCAATAGTTTGGGTAAGTCCTTGAAACCTCCTCCCAAGCTCTGAATTGCTCCATGGACAGCTGAGTCTCAGTCAACAAAAGAGCTTCAGTGGTGCTGCACATGCCAATAAATACAAAGGCATAAAATTTTCAAATAGCTTTTTGAGGAACCTATAGTCAAAAATTGCAGGGCCATAGTGACACTCTGAGAGAGGCAGAGGGTGGTCAAATATTTATTGAGATTATATAGCTTACTTCCAAATGTAGCCATCTTTTTAGAGGTCACTTTCAGGCCGGGCGTGGTGGCTCACGCTTGTAATCCCAGCACTTTGGGAGGCCAAAGCGGGTGGATCACGAGGTCAGGAGATCGAGACAAAGGTGAAACCCCATCTCTACTAAAAATACAAAAAATTAGCCGGGCGTGGTGGCGGGCGCCTGTAGTCCCAGCTACTCGGAGAGGCTGCCGGAGGCGGATTGCATGACCGAGATCCCCACTGCACTCACCTGGCGACAGACGAGACTCACTCAAAAAAAGAGGTCACTTTCTTCTCTAGAAGTGTGTTGAAGGAAGGTAAAAAGGTAAAAAGGAGGTTTGCCAAACCAGTTGTTGAGAATTTTCTGAAAATTCTCATCAAAGAGTCAGCCAGGCATAAGCAGCTGTCACTCCTAGGTGCCCTCATTTTTGCTCAATAAAGTAATATGTCAGGTGCAGACTAATCCATAGTGTGCAGCTCTTCTGCATATGGGCCACAACTATTGTGATTAGAATGCAGATTCAGTCACTTGCTGCTTGTAGAGTCAAATTGACAGGAGTAATATATATATAGAAACTCTAGTAAATAGCAAGTTCTGCTTTAATTTCAAAACTAGCCTAGGGGAATAAGTGCAGGCTTTCTGTCTTTTTAGGGTATGACTTTAGATTTGGAATAGAAAGGGAGTACTTTTAAAAGGGGCCTAACCTAATGGTCATTCAGATGAGGGAAGACGGAGGGGAGCAGGTGGGGTTTACACTGGCTAGGCTACTGCCTTATGTACAGAGCAATTTACCAGGAGATTGTTGGCATTTTATTAAGTCGAGATACTTCTGGTGATATATCGACTGATACTTTTTGAAGCATTCTGCTTATGGGAGTGTGTTTCATAGAAATTTAGTGTTTTATCTTCAGACAGTCTCCGGGTAGGTGAGAGTTCTTTTTAGGAACTCTAAGAGAATAACTAGCCCTGTAGAATGCATCTACTGAAAGGTAGATAAAAGGCTACATCTGCCTTTCTAAAGGTCCAACTAGAAGTGGAGAACTAAAGAAATAAGAAAATAAGAGAAAGAAAAAATTACACCATCTCAGCAAAATGTGAGTAGACTTCAAATTGTACTACAAGACTTTAGTTATCAAAACAGCGTGATGCTGATATAAAAAAAAAATGGCACACAGAACAATGAAACTGAATACAGAACCTAAAAACAGGGCCAAATACTCACTGCCAACTCCTTATTGACAAAGCAAACAAAAATATAAATTGGGGAAAGGACACCCTATTCAACAAATGATGCTGGGAAAACTGGCAAGCCACATATAGAAGAATAAAACTGGATCCCATCTCTCACCCCATGCAAAAATCAACTCAAGATGGATCAAAGACTCAAATCTAAGTCCAAAAACTATAAACATTCTTGAAGATAACATCAGGAAAAATCTTGTAGGCCTTGGCTTAGGCAAATAACTCATGATTAAGACCCAAAAGCAAATACAACCAAAACAAAACTAAATAAATGGGACCTAATTAAACTATTTCTCCACATCCTCTCCAGCATTTTTTTTCCTGACTTGATTGATCACCATTCTAACTGGCATAAGATGATATCTCATTGTGGTTTTGATTTGCATTCCTCTAATTACAAGTAATGATGAGCTACAGCTTTGTCAGTCACACTTGTTTTTTATTTTCTCCCGAAAATATCAGAGACTTTGAAGGAGAACATTATAAGCCTAACACAATCTAAGAAATTCTGTGGTTTTGCTTCTTGAAATGCACAAAACAACATCACAGAGATACAAGGAATGCTAAATATGAGCCATTCATGACACAACCAGAGAAATTTCATCAGACTTCAAAGAAAAGATAAAAAATCAGAGACCTAGAAGTTGCCTGAAATATAATTAACAATAATTTTGTCAAAAAGAACAAAGCAGAAAACCTACAGCTGTGCAATATATTCATGGAATTTAAAATTTTAATACAAAATTGCAACAGCATAACTAATCTGGTAGAATAATTAAATGGCCATCTCAAATATAGGTTGTACAAATTTAACCAATTAGAAGAACAACAATCAACATGGAAAAATGAAATAACCATGTCTATTAATGGATGCCTTAATTTGTAAAAATATACCAATTATAAAAGTACACAAAAGATAAGAGACAAAGCAGCAGATAACTTTTCAGAATTTTTATTGTTCACATTCCAAAGTTTAGAAAAAATACGAACTCACAGATTTAGAAACTCGATGATCATATCAAGATTAATTTTAAAAGTTAATAGTCCTAGATGCATTTTAATCAAGTTATAAGTAGTAAAATTTAAAAAGTAATGTTAAATCTGTCAGTGGGAAAACTCATCACACATACGTGAGCTCTATCTGGGTAATTCCCAATATTTCTAACAGGATTCTACCAAGACAGGAGATAGTGTGATGCCATATTAAAAGTGTTAAGATAAAATTTAAAATACTGCTACCTAAGAGTAGTCTAGACTGCAAAGCTCTTTCTCAGGTATGAAAAAAGTCACAAATAGATTTCAAGTGAATGTCTTAAGCCTTTCTTAAAAGGCAATTTGTTAGATAATTAACTTCCAGATTCATTTTTTTCTCTTGAAAATTATTTATGCCTCACTCCTCAAAAGAAGATATTTAGGTAGCCAAAAAAACATAGGAAAAAAGCTCATCATTACTGGTCATTAGAGAAAGGCAAATCAAAACCACAATGAGATACCACCTCATGCCAGTTAAAATGGTTATCATTAAAGTCAGGGAAAAACAGATGCTGGAGAGGATGTGGAGAAACAAGGACGCTTTTACACTGTTGGTGGGAATGTAAATGAATTCAACCATTGTGGAAGACAGTGTGGCAATTCCTCCAGGATTTAGAATCAGAAAAAACATTTGACAGAGCCATCCCATTACTGGGTATATACCCAAAGGAATATAAATCATTCTACTATAAAGACACATGAACATGTATGCGTATTGCAGCACTGTTCACAATAGCAAAGACTTGGAACCAAAACAAACCCCTATCAAAGATAGACTGGATAAAGGAAACGTGGTGCATATACACCATGGAATACTATGCAGCCATAAAAAAGGATGAGTTCATGTTCTTTGCAGACACATGGATGAAGCTGGAAACCATCATTCTCAGCTAACTAATACAGGAACAGAAAACCAAACACTGCATGTTCTCACTCATAAGTGGGAACTGAATGATGAGAACACATGGACACAGGAAGGGGAACATTATACATGTGGGCTTGTTGGGGGGTAGGGGACCAGGGGTAAGATAGCATTAGGAGAAATACCATCATCTACCTAATGTAGATGATGCGTTGACGGGTGTAGCAAACCACCATGGCATATGTTTATCTATGTAGCAAACCTGCTTGTTCTGCACATGTATCCCAGAACTTAAAGTATGTATGTATATACTTTATATATATATACTTTATATATATATTTATATATATATATATATATTCTCCAAAAAATAAAAATAAAAATTTTAAGAAAGCACAACACACCAGAGAATCCCTTCTATGTCCGCTAGGATGATTATAATATAATGATGCTTATATGTTAAAGATTATATTAACCAAACCAAGCAAATTAGAGAGATCAAAGATTAAGCCAGGGGAAGAGCCTACCTATAGTAATCAAATAGCCTATTTAATCTTCTGTAACTGTGTTTCTATAACACTCAATCTATCCAGGTGCAAAAGTAATGTCAACACTGATAAGCATCTACTGTCATATAGGTACATCTGCTGTCTTTTGATTACCATTTACTCTTTATATTTTTAGTATTTTCACCCTCAAGTATTGGTGTACTGAAATCTAAAGATAGCTATTATCTTGGCATCAAATTATTGGGTATTGTTCCTTTTTTATTTTACTTATTTTTATTTTTTACCATTTCTATTACATTGGGTCTTTTGGTTCAAAAAATAAAATCCAGGTACACTTAATTATTTATTGTTAACTTGCTACAGCAATTTTATTTTGAAATTTTGCCTGACTTTTGCCATTCTTGTTTTACTTTATTCCAATTATACTCCTGGACTTTGTTTTTGCTGTTGTCTAATTCCAGTTGTATACTGTATCTATTTTTTTGTTGCTTTTGTATATGTAATGCAGAATTTTTTGTGATAACAAGTAGTACCTAAAATGTCTTGTAATATTCTAATTTAAGATGATCTTATTTTATTTGAAGATTAACATGGTTTTTATATCCCCTCACACATTTTATAGTATTAATTTTCTACTATATATCAATTTATATTCAGAATCCATTCAGCAGTTCTTTACAGGTATATCTTATTGGAACTTTTAAAATTCTTATCCCAGAGTTACTAGTATTTAAATTAGATAATAGATTATTTACTGCAGGTTTTTCTATAATATTATATTTTTTCCAAAAATATTATAATTTCATGTATTTTTTTTATCATTGATTTGTTTCAAACAGTATAACTGGTTAGGAAATTATTGGAAAGCTATTCACAAGGAGATGGACAACCACAGCTATTTTTTCTCTTCAAATGTGCTATTTAAATATCGGACAAAGAGCTTTTCAGGTTAGAGTATTCTGAGCTAGCAAGTCTTTATTTCTTTAGCACCTTGAATATGTCATTTCACTTTCTCCTTGCTTGGTGATTTCTTTTATAAAGTGAGGTGATAACCTAATGGAAGATAATTGATATGTAGCAAATTTCTCCTATAGCTGCTTTCCATTTATTTTTATCTTTTACTGTTTACAATTTGATTACAATGCTCCTTGGAGTATAAGAATTTTTATTGATTTTTTTTTGAGTTTCATAAATTTCTGAGTTAATGTTTCTCTTAGCATTTTAGATGTGTTTGAACAGTATATTTCAATACATTTTCTGCTTTTTTGTCTTTCTCTTCTGTGTTGGGCATTTTATAATTTGTCTTTTTTTTTTTTTTGAGATGAAGTCTCTCTCTGTTGCCCAGGCTGGAGTGCAGTGGCGCAATGTCAGCTCACTGCAAGCTCCGCCTCCCAGGTTCACGCCATTCTCCTGCCTCAGCCTCTCCGAGTAGCTGGGACTACAGGCGCCCACCACCACGCTCGGCTAATTTTTTGTATTTTTAGTAGAGATGGGGTTTCACCATGGTCTCGATCTCCTGACCTCGTGATCCGCCTGCCTCGGCCTCCCAAAGTGCTGGGATTACAAGCGTGAGCCACCACGCCCGGCAGTTTGTCTTTTCATAAAATTGACAGTAACCTCCCCACAACACTCTTTATTTTATTATTTTCCAAATGCTTTTGTTATTGTTGTTGGTGTTTCAATTGGCTGAACAAACCTGGAGAACAGTTTAGGTCACAAGGACTGCAAGTCCTTGGTGAGCCCAAGTGCTGACTTCGTCCCAGGGACAGTGGACTGGAGGGAACATGCAACCTGCTGAGCCACCAGCCGGGACAGTCAAGGATGTGCTGGCATCACCCCTCCAGTAATCCTAGGCTGCACAGCTCATCGCTTTAAAAAAGACCCCTTCACTCCAGTTATGGAGAGGAGAGGTGAAGAGTGGAGAGGAGTGTCTTGCATCTTGGATACCAGCTCAGCCACAGCAGGATAGGATATGGGTCAGTCATGAGGACCCCATTCCAGACCCTAGCTCCTGGACACATCCTGGGCTAGAAGGAAACCTGTTGCTTTGAAGGGAAGAACCTATTCCTGGCAGCATTTATCACCTGCTACCTGAAGAGCCCTTGAACTTTGATTAACCATCAGCAAGATCCAGGTACTACACTGAAGGTGTTGGGTGAAACTGGGAAACTCAGCGCATTCCCAGCTGTCATGGCTACTGGCTGAAACCCCTTCCAGTTAAGAAAAGCAGAGGGAAAAGCAAAAGGGACTTTGTTGTATATATTAGCTACCAGCTTAACCACAGGATATTAGAGCACCAAGTAGGCTCTTAGGTCTCTCATCCTAAGACTTGTCTATTGAATGGAATTTCTAGACCTTGCTTGGGCCAGAGGGAAGCCCACAGCCCAGAAGGTTAAGTCTCAGGCTGAGAAACATTCACTAAGAATTGATTAAGAAGCCCTTGTGCCTGAAGGCTAAATTGATGGTAGGCTGGCAGTACTCTCCGTGGGTGTTTGGTCATGATAGCTACAGGGTGAGGCTCCTCTGTCTTTGGAAATGGGAGAGGAGACTAGGAAGGACTATGTCTAATAGTTTGGGTGTCAGCTAAGCCGTAGTGCAGTAGAACACTAAGTAGACATCTAAGGTTTTTAACTAGTCTCTAACTTCTGGAATGTCCCTCTGGACATAGCTGGGGACTGAGGAACTAGCTACCCTAATAGAAAGGACTTGTGTTGCAACTAGGTCTGGCTGGCTTTGCAACCTGCTTACTGTAGACCCCAAGGGACTTGAGAAACCATAGGCCATAGTCAGAGTGTGGTTATAGCAGCGCTTGAGTGAGACACAGTGTTGTGCTGGTCTCACGTCTGACTCAGAGCAGTCCTGGTAGTGGAGGCCACAGGGGTGCTTCTTTTACACCAACAGAAGCTCTGGGTGGTTTACAACAAAGAGATACTGTTCATTTGGGAGAACATAAGAAAGATAACAAGTGTATCTGCCTGGTAATCCAGATAATTCTTCCAGAACTTGTGCAAGACCATCAAGGCAGCACCTCTATGAGTCGGCAAAACCACAGTGTTACTGGGTTTGGGGAGTCCCCTAAAGCAGATACAGTTCAGATCATAACAGCTAATTCCTTTAAAATACCTGAAAAGCCTCCTCAAAGAAACAGCGGTACAAACAGGCTCAGAGGGAGGAGGCTATTATAGATACCGAACTCTTCCACGCCCAAACACCAACAAATCTTTGTGAATATTAACAACATTCAGGAAAACATGACCTCATTAAATGAACTAAACAAAGCACCAGCGACCAATTCTGAAGAAACAGAGCTATGTGAAGTTTCAAACAGAGAATTCAAAATAGCGGTTTTGAGGAAACAAAGATATTGATGAAAACACACACAAAAAATAATAATTCTATCAGATAAATTTAAAAGAATAGAATAAATGTAAGAGAACGGAATAAAAAAGAATAAAGCAGAAATTCTGGATCTGTAAAAAATACAATCAACATGCGGGAGGATACCTTAGAGTCTCTTAATAGCAGGATTGATTAAGAAGAAAGAGTTAGTGAGCTTGAAAACACATTATTTGAAAAGAGATCCAGAGAAAACAACAATAACAAAAAACAATATCAGAGAAAATAGATTTTTAGACAAAAACTACCAAAAGAGATAAGGAAGGATTCTATATAATAATAAAGTTGTCAATTCAGAAAAATGACATAGCAATTTTAATTATATGTGTACAAACACTGAAGCACCCATGTACACAAAGCAAATATTATTAGAGAAAAAGAAAGAGATAATCCCTGATACAATAATACCTGGAGACTTTAACATTGCACTTTCAACATTGGACAGATCTTCCAGACAGAAAGCCAGCACACATTGAATTTAATCTGCACTAGATATAAAGTGAATCTAATAGATATTTACAGAACATTTCATCCAGTGGCTGCTGAATACACTTTTTTTTCTAAGCATATGGAGCATTCTCAAGCATAAAGCGTATGTTGGGTAACAAGTTTTAAAACATGCAATAAACGAAATCATGTCAAGCATCTTCTGAATATAGTAAGATTAAATTACAATGTAATAACAAGATAAATTTTGGAAATTATACAAATACTTGGACATTTATCAATGTGCTGCTGAATGACAAGTGGGTCAATAAAATTAGTAAAAGAAATAATATCATGGAGCAGAAATAAATAATATTGAAAAAAGAAAAACCAATGAAACAACTTTTTTTTTGTAAAGTTAAACACAATTGACAAACCATTAGCTAGACCAGCAAAGAAAAAAAGTGAAAATACAAATAAATAAAATCAGCGATGAAAAAGGAAACATTATAGCTTACTGCAGAAATTCAAAGGATCACTAGAGGCTACTATGAGCCAATATAAGCCAAAAACTAAGAAAATCTTAAAGAAACAGACAAATTATTAAACATATATTACTTTCCAGGATTGAGCCATGAAAAAATTCAAAACATTATCAGACCAATAACAACTGATAGGATTGAAGCTGTAATAAAAAATCTTCAAGTAAAGAAAAGCCCAGGACCCAATGGCTTTGTGGCTCAATTTAACCAAACATATTAAAAGTACTGATCCCAGTTCTACTCAAACAATTCCAGAAAACACAGGTGGGGGATACACTTTCAAACTCATTCTATAAGGTCAGCTCTACCTTGGCACTAAAAGCAAAGACAAATACCCCCACAAAAAATCTTACACACCAATATATCTGATATGCAAAAATCTGCAATAAAATACTAGCAAACAAAATGTAATAACACATTAAAAGGGTAATTCATCATGATGAATTGGAACTCATTTCTGGGATTCAAGGATAGTCCAACATATGCAAATCAATCAATGTGATACATCATATCAACAGAATTAAGAGGAAAATTTATTTGTTCATTTCAATTGATGTCATAAAAGCATTTGATAAAATTCAACACATCTTCAGATAAAAATTCTAAGAAGAACTGGGGATTGAAGGAACATACTTCCACATAATAAAAAGTATATATAACAGAACGACAGTTCATATTATCCTTAATGGTGTAAAACTGAAAGTCTTTCCTCTGTCTGTTGTAATTATTAATGGCTAATTGACACTGTCCTGACTGAAGATTTCTTTGGGTCTCTTATTTTGTGTTCTAGTAAACACAGTTGTTCAGGAAAATTAAAAGTTTTCTATTTGTTTTGTTTTGGAATATTCTGTTCACCCTTCTTCTTAATAACTTGACGCTGTTTTTATTGCAGTTTTCTTATATGATGATAACTATCTTCCATTCAAAGTAGATGTTTTTCTTGACTTTCCATAGTTCTCCCCAAATATTTTCTCCCATGCTAAAATTTTAACACATTACATGTATGCCCTTACTTCACTTCCACTGCCGCCTCTCAATATTATGTATGTAATAAAATGTCATCTCGGCTTAAGTATCTTTATCCAAACCATTACACCTTTTCTGAGTTCCTCTCTCCCAGTTTGCTCAATCTTGCCTGTGTTTCTTCAACCTAGTTCTGAATAACATGCTGTATTACCTCCATTACTTCCAGATCTTATACATAAATATGTAAATGGGCTAAAGATTGCTTCAGTGTACTGGTGTCCAAATTGTTTATTTCTGATGGTGGACTAAGAGCTGTTAGTTAAAATCCCACTGGATCAAGAAAGAAATTTCCATACATCCAAGTTTTTTTTTTTTTTTAGACAGAGTCTCACTGTGTTGCCCAGGCTGGAGTGCAGTGGCACTACCTTGTCTCACTGCAAGCTCCACCTCCCAGGTTCACACCATTCTCCTGCCTCAGCCTCCCCAGTAGCTGTGACTACAGGGACCCCCCAATATGCCCGGCTAATTTTTTATATTTTTTAGTAGAGACAGAGTTTCGCTGTGTTAGCCAGGATGGTCTCGATCTCCTGACCTTGTGATTCATCCATCTCGGCTTCCCGAAGTGCTGGGATTACAAGTGTAAGCCACCCCACCTGGCCAACATCCAAGTATTTTTAAGTAACCATAATTAGTACACTTTAGTCATTCAATTTTTTAGGTGTGCAGTCTTGCACATTATTGCACAGTATTTGCTGCTGATAAAAGCAAAGTCTTAATTAAACATGCCCAAACAAATTCTGATCTCAAGGCCTTCAAAACTATTATTTTTGTAGGCATGTGGGACAACATAAGTGAGCTATGCTTCCACTTGAACCCTCATTTCACCCAGAAATGGACTTATTCAACATCCTAATTGGAAAACCTGTACCTAAATTCTCTGTACATCTCATCTGTTAACTGGATCATATGGTAGGTCAATTTTTAGTTTTTAAAGGAAGCTCCAAACTGATCTGCACAGTGGTTGTATTAATTTACATTTTGACCAACAGTGTAAAAGTGTTTCCTTTTCTCCACATCCTTATCAGCATCTGTTATTGCCTGTCTTTTGGATATAAAGCATTTTAAATGGGGTGATACCTTATTGTCATTTTGATTTGAATTTGTTTACAAATGATGCTGAGCACATTTTTCTATGCATGTATGCTCTCTATATATCTACTTTCCAGTAATACCCATTTAGGACAGGCACAGTGGCTCATGCCTGTAATCCCAGCATTTTGGGAAGCTAAGATGGGCGGACCACATGAGGTCAGGAGTTCAAGAGCAACCCAGCCAAAATGGTGAAACCTCGTTTCCACTAAAAATACAAAAAATGGCTGGGCATTATGGCAGGTGTCTGCAGTCTTAGCTACTCATGAGGCTGAGGAAAGAGAATCACTTGAAACCTGGAAGCAGAGGTTGCAGTGTGCTGAGATTGCACCACTGCATTCCAGCCTGGTGGACCAAAAAAAAATTCTGTCATTAAAAAAAAAAAAAAGAAAAGAAAAGAAACATAAAGTTTATTTAAATATTGTGCCAATCTTTTGATCAAATTCATTTTTTGTATAGAATTGATAGAATTGTTTGAGCTATTTATATTTTCTGGTTATTAAATTTTGTTGGATAGGTAGTTGAAAAATATTTTCTCCCATTTTTTGGGTTATCTCTTCACTTTGTTGATTGTATCCTTTTCTATAAAGAAGCTTTTTAACTTGTGACCCCATTTGTCCATTTTTTTCCATAATTGCTTGAGCTTGTGGGGTATAGCTCAAGAAATGCTTCCCCAGACCAATGTCCTAGAGAAGTTCCCCAATGTGTTCTTATGCTAGTTTCATGAGTTTAGGTCTTCTATTTAAGGCTTTAATCCATTTCATTTTTATTTTTTCTTAAGGCAAGAGATGTGGGACTAGTTTTATTCCTTTGCATGTGCATATCCAGTTTCTAAGCACTATTTATTTAAGAGACTGTATTTTCCCTAATGTATGTTCTTGGCACCTTTGTTGAAAATTAGTATTCTGTAGATATGAAGATTTGTTTCTCAAGTCTCTATTTTGCTCCATTGGTCTATGTGTCCATGTTTATACCAGTGCAATGGTGTTTTAGCTATTATAATTCTGTAGCATAATTTAAAGTTAGGTAATACTGTTCCTCCAGTTTTGTTCTTTCTGCTTTGGATGTCGCTGGTTATGGTGGATTTTGTAGTTCCAAATAAATTTTTGGATTTTTAAGATTCTACTTCTAGAGGGTGGAGGCAAGATGGCCGAATAGGAACAGCTCCTGTCTACAGCTCCCAGTGTGAGCGATGCAGAAGACAGGTGATTTCTGTATTTCCATCTGAGGCACTGGGTTCATCTCACTAGGGAGTGCTAAACAGAGGGTGCAGAACAGTCGGTGCAGTGCACCATGCACAAGCCAAAGCATGGCAAGGCATTGCCTCACTTGGGAAGTGCAAGGGGTCAGGGAGTTCCCTTTCCTAGTCAAATAAAGGCATGACAGAGGGAACCTGGAAAATCGGGTCACTCCTACCCTAATACTGCGCTTTTCCAACGGGCTTGGAAAACGGCACACCAGGAGATTGTGTCCTGCACCTGGCTTGGAAGGACCTACCCCCATGGAGTCTTGCTCATTGCTAGCACAGCAGTCTGAGGTCAAACTGCCAGAAGGCAGTGAGGCTGGGCGAGGGGCACCCGCCATTGCCCAGACTTGCTTAGGTAAACAAAGCCTCCAGGAAGCTCAAACTGGGTGGAGCCCACCACAGCTCAAAGAGGCCTGCCTGCCTCTGTAGGCTCCACCTCTGGGGCCAGGGCACAGGCAAACAAAAAGTCAGCAGTAACCTCTGCAGACTTAAATGTCCCTGTCTGACACCTTTGAAGAGAGTAGTGGTTCTCCCAGCACGCAGCTGGAGATCTGAGAATGGGCAGACTGCCTCCTAAAGTGGGTCCCTGACCCTTGAGTAGCCTAAGTCAGAGGCAACCCCCAGTAGGGACAGACTGATACCTCACTTGCCCGGGTACTCCTCTGAGACAAAAATTCCAGAGGAACAATCAGACAGCTGAAATTGCGGTTCATGAAAATCCGCTGTTCTGCAGCCACCATTGCTGACACCCAGCCAAACAGGGTCTGGAGTGGACCTCTATCAAACTCCAATAGACCTGCAGCTGAGGGTCCTGTTTGTTAGAAGAAAAACTAACAAACAGAAAGGACACCCACACCAAAAACCCGTTTGTACATCACTATCATCAAAGACCAAAAGTAGAAAAAACTACAAAGATGGGGAGAAAACAGAGCAGAAAAATTGGAAACTCTAAATAGCAGAGTGCCTCTCCTACTCCAGAGGAATGCAGTTCCTCACCAGCAATGGAACAAAGCTGGATGGAGAATGACTTTGACGAGCTGAGAGAAGTCTTCAGACGATCAAACTACTCCAAGCTACAGGAGGAAATTCAAACCAATGGCAAAGAAGTTAAAAACTTTGAAAAAAAATTAGATGAATGTATACCTAAAATAACCAAAGCAGAGAAGTGCTTAAAGGAGCTGATGGAGCTGAAAGCCAAGTTGTGAGAACTATCTGAAGAATGCAGAAGCCTCAGTAGCCGATGCAATCAACTGGAAGAAAGGGTATCAATGATGGAAGATGAAATGAATGAAATGAAGCAAGAAGGGAAGTTTAGAGAAAAAAGAATAAAAAGAAATGAACAAACCTGCATATTGTGCACATGTACCCTAAAACTTAAAGTATAATAAAAAAAATTTAGCTTTTGTTTTATCTTATTTTATATTAAATGTTTATTTAATTATACTTCAAGTTATTTGTCTACCTTCAATCTCATATTATTTATCTTCATTACACTTTACATATTTCTCTTTATATTTTTTGTATATTTTATTCTATTAGTCTATATTCTCACATATTCATATCTTATAATTCATTTTTAAAAATATTATCCTCACTTATTTGTTTTACATTTTTATTTAATTTTTAGTTTTTTATATTTACTGTATTTATTTTTGTTTATGCTTTTTCTGTTCTATTTTAATTTTTTCAATGTATTGTTCGTTTTATTACTTTTCAATTATTTTTATTTTTATTTTCACTTATTTGGGAATATAAACTTAATTATTTTCTGTTTTTTTTTTTTTTTTTTTTTTTTTTTTTCTTTAGGGTTTTTGGGTTTATTTTCAAAATTTTATGATTTTTTACATATACTAAAAAAAGACATATTTGTTGATTTCCTGCACTTATTAACTCGTCATTTAGCATTAGGTGTATCTCCTAATGCTGTCCCTCCCACTCCCCCCACCCCACAACAGTCCCCGGAAAAAAAAAAAAAAAAAAGAAAATAATTAAGTTGTTTATTGCAGCACTATTCACAATAGCAAAGAGTTGGAACCAACCCAAATGTCCAACAACGATAGACTGGATTAAGAAAATGTGGCACATATACACCATGGAATACTATGCAGCCATAAAAAATGATGAGTTCGTGTCCTTTGTAGGGACATGGATGAAACTGGAAAACATCATTCTCAGGGGAACTTAATTATTTTCTATTTTGTTTGTAATTATCTCATTTTATTCTGCTTGCATTTACTTCATTTTTTTTTACTACATTTTCTATTATGCCTCCATTTATAGTCTTCTTTATTTATTTTCATTTTAGTTTTTAATTTTTTCATTTTTTGCCTTTTTTTATGTTTGCATTTCTTCCCTATTTTTAAAGTTTTGTTTTTGTTTATATTATCTACATTTTATTTTTATTATTTTATTCTTAATTTATTTTTGTTTATATTAACTACATTTTAATTTTATTATAGTCCTGTTTATTTTACTTCATTTATTTTTTCTTATGACTATTCATTTTATTTAATTGCTAAAATTTCATTTATTTATTACCTCTTATTTCTATGGTTTTGATCCTTCTATTTTTTTAAAAATAAAGCAAGATATTATGTTCTTTTTTAAAATTTCTGTCCCTATTTAATATGCAGATATATTTTGGGATACGTGAGATATTCTGATATATGCATGCAATATGAAACAAGCACATTTTGAAGAATGGGGAATTAATCTTTGAAAGCATTTATACTTTAAGTTACAAAAAAATAGGCCAGTCACTGTGGCTCACACCTGTAATTCTGGCCCTTTAGGAGGCTGAGGCAGGTGGATCACTTGAGGTCAGGGGCTCGAGACCAGCCTAGACAACATGATGAAACCCCATCTCTACTAAAAATATAAAAATTAGCTGGGGTTGTTGGTGGGTGCCTTTAATCCCAGCTACCTGGGAGGCTGAGGCAGGATAATCACTTGCACCCAGTTGGCAGATATTGCAGTGAGCTGAGATCATGTCATTGCACTCCATCCTGGATGACATATGGAAAACTCCATATCAAAAAAAGTATAATAATAATAAGAAGAAATTACAAAAATATTACACCCATTAAGTACTTTAAATTGTAAAATTAAGTTATTATTGAATATAGTCAGCCTTTTATGCTATTAAATAGTAAGTCATTGATTATTTTTATTTTTTGTGCCCATTAAACATCCCTATCTCCCCTTAACCAGGCCCTTACTACCCCACAGAGACCACGCTGAGAATCAACTCAAGAACCAATCCCTTTTTCTACAGCTGCAAAATAAAATAAAATAAAGAATTCTTAAAAATATACCTAACCAAGAATGTGGCAGATCTCCACAAGGAAAACTACAAAACACTGCTGAAAGAAATCATAGATGACACAAAAAAATTGAAACACATCCCATAAGCATGGATGAATAAAATCAATATCGTGAAAATGGACTATACTACCAAAAGCAGTTACAAATTTAGTGCAATTCCCAGAAACTGTCATGATCATCCTTCACATAACTAAACAGCGCAGTCCTAAAATTTATATAGAACCAAAAAATGTCCCTCATAGTCAAACCAAAAAAAAAGAAAAAATCTGCAGGTATCGCACTATCAGAATTCCAACTATATTACAAGGCTGTAGTTACCAAAACAGCATGGTACTGGTATAAAAACTGGTACACAGAACAATGGACCAGAATAGAGGACCCAGAAATAGTGCCAAAAACTTACAGCCAATTAATCTCACAAAGCAAACAAAAACATGAAGTGGGAAAAGGACACCCTATTCAACAAATAGTACTGAAATGATTTTGCCAGCCAGATGTAGAGAAATAAAGCTGGATTCTCATCTCTCACCTTATTAAGAAAATCAACTAAACATAGAGAAAAGACTCAAATCTAAGATCTGAAACCATAAAGTTTCCAGAGGTAACTTCAGATAAACTCTTGTAGACATAGACAAAGTCTTCTTAAGCAAGAATCCAAAAGCAAATGCAACAAAAACAACAACAAAAAAAGATATATAAATGGGACTTTATTGAACCAAAAAAGCTTCCATGCAGCAAAAGAAATAATCAGCAGAGTAAACAGACAACCCACAGAAGGGGAGAAAAATCTTCACAATCTAGACATATGACAAACAACTAATATCCAGAATCTACAGGAGACAAACATATCAGCAGGAGGAAAACAAAGGATGCCTACAAAAAATGGGCTAAGAACATGAATCGACAATTCTCAAAATAAGATGTACAACAGGCCAAAAACAAATTAAAAAAATACCCAAAATCCCTTATTATCAGGTAAATACAAATAAATGCTTTCCTAACTTCCTCCTGCAAAAATGGCCATAATTTTAAAAATCAAAAAATAATAGATGTTTCCATAGATGTGTTGAAAAGTGAACAGTTTTACACTGCTGGTAGTAATATAAGCTAGTACAGCCACTGTGAAAAACAGTATGGAGATTCCTTGAAGAACTAAAATAGAACTATCATTTGATCTAACAGTCCCATACTAGACATCTACTGAAAAGACACTTGCACAGGCATGATTATAGCAGTAGAATTCACAATTGCAAAAAAATATGGAACCAATATAAATGCCTTTCAGCCAATGAGTGAATAAAGAAAATGTTAAATATGTATATTATGGAATAGCACTAAGCCATAAAAGTAGTAAAATAATTTAATTTGTGACAACCTGGATGTAGCTAGAGGCCATGATTCTAAGTGAGTAACTCAGAAATACAAAATCAAATGTATGTTTTCACTTAGAAGCAGGATCTAAGCCAAGAGAATACAAAAGCAGAACAATATAATGAACTCTGGAGACTTGGGGAACAGTGCAATGGAGGTGAGGGATAAATGACTGTACATTGGGTGCAATGTACTCTGCTTGGTGTTGGGTGCTCCAGCATCCCAGAAATCACCACTAATTGATTTATTCATGTTACCTCTTTCGACACAATTTTTTGACAAAATTAATTGACCATGTGATCTAAATGTTGTCATGGACTTATACTTATTATTTTTGTTTGCTTGTTTTTGTTTCATATAATACATTTGAAAAACAAATTATGGCATTTAGGCTACAGGTTGTTTTTTATTTGAACAAATCACTAAACACCAGTTGTTCATAAATTAGAATTGAATCTCTAATTTTGGCATCCTCTTTTTTTACACAGTATTCTAAACACATGAGCATATTATTCCCAAGTTTATTCTACTTGGAACTTTTAAGACTATCATTTTTAACCCAATGTAACCTATTTTAAAGCTGTCCCATACTGTTCCTCAGAAAGTTAGCTTAAGCAGGTAAAACTAGTGTAAATTTTCTATGTCCTGCTTATTTTAATTTGATGATTAGAACTGTATGATTTTTCTGTGCTGCTCCTTATTTTTCTTAATGTTATGTTAATTCCTAGATAATTTACCAAAAAGCAATGCACAATAAAGATTCTCAGTTCATTTAAACAATAAGAATAAGAGAAGTGAGCATTCTAGAATAATATTTAAAGTAATGCTGCACAATACAATAATGTGTTTTTAACCTGCATTTTTATAATTTGTGTTGACTCTGCATGTCTTAAGTATATCATTTCTGGTTAGAATTTTTGTTTGTCCACTTTTACATTGCTCTAAGGCAATACTTGAGTCTGAGTTGAATGGACATGTTCTAATATGGCCTGGCCTTGGGGGTTATAACAGGATGCCTGTGGAATGTTGGATGTTCCAGATGTGACATTTTGAGCTGGCATAAGCTGGACCATTGTCAGTTTTAATTTTTGTGGGCCACCCCATAAATGCAAAAGTTAAACGAAGATGTTTAATGACATATTGGGTGGACTCTCCAGGAATTGCATGAGTGCTAATTAAATGTACCAATGGATACACGTATATATTTAAGTTTTGCAAATTCAGGGACATGTGTAACATCTGTTTGCCAAAACATCTAGTTTTCTAGGGTTAACATCTGTTGAAGGAGGGGAAGTACCTGTGAGCTGGCAATCTGGACATTGCAGGATAATTTGTTTGGATAGATTAATTGAAATGGTTTAGATAATTTTCTCCAGTTTTGGTAAAAAAAATTGATGCAATTAGTTGGCTTAGTCAAGCAGTGATGTCATAATTTGTAGGTCTGCTTTATTATTTCCATAAGCCAATGGGCCAGGCAATGAGCTATGGGCACAAATGTGTGTAATAAAAACAAGAATGTGTACATCGATCTAGCAATTGCTAAAGTCAGTGAAAAAGTACACACAGGATGGGCTCCAGAGTGGACTTAATGAGGGCTGTCTTAAGTTTCTGCAATGAATAAGCAGAGTCACTAACAATATTGATGGGCTGGGTGGAAAAAGTTTCCGAGGCCAATATTAAGGCTCCAACCTCAGCTCTCTGAGTGCTAGCAAATCCAGAATGAGTGAGGGAATTATGCAGTCTTCACCAAACAGCCACTTTTCCATCTAACAGTCACCAGTAAACAGTGTTAAAGCATCAGGTATGGCGTATTGAACTATTTTAGTAGGCAAAACCATAGAAGTACAAGATAAGAGCTAAAGGAGTTTGTCAGCAGGAAGGGTGGGCTCTATATGTTCTATGTAATTGGAAAGTGCTACTTGCAGGTCCATAAATAAGGGCAACAATGATTCAAATTCCTTTTTACTTAAATGAATTCTGATGATAACAGGGTCATAATCTAGCAACTGATTGCATCATCTGCAGCCTGAATACATGACTTTACTAACTAACTAGATATAAGGGGAGCGGGTTTTAGTCCTGATTTGTGAGGAAAAAACCCATACAAGAGAGCACAGCCCTGGGGCCATCTGTCCTATTAACCCTGTAGGAGAGTGTTTAGTAGAAAAACAAACAACTGAACTGAATATCATACACCTATGCAATCTAGTTGCTTCTGAGAAATAGCTTGCTCTTTCTCTTCAGTTTCTCTTTGTGTTGCAGGAGTTAAATACTTGGGAGAGTCTAGGGCAGTATTGCTAAGAGGTGAAGCCAGCTGGGCATCTGGGTTGGGTGGGGACTTGGAGAACTTTTCTGCCTAGCTAAAGGATTGTAAATGCACCAATCAGCACTCTGTGTCTAGCTAAATGTTTGTAAATGCACCAATAAGCACTCTGTAAAAAAGGACCAGTCAGGCCGGGTGCAGTGGCTCACACTTCTAATCCCAGCACTTTGGGAGGCCGAGGCGGGTGGATCACGAGGTCAGGAGATCGAGACCACAGTGAAACCCCATCTCTACTAAAAAAAATACAAAAAAATTAGCCGGGCGTGGTGACGGGTGCCTATAGTCCCAGCTACTCGGAGAGGCTGAGGCAGGAGAATGGTGTGAACCCGGGAGGCAGAGCTTGCAGTGTGCTGAGATTGTGCCACATCACTCCAGCCTGGGCAACAGAGCGAGACTCCATCTCAAAAAAAAAAAAAAAAAGGACCAATCAGCACTCTGTAAAATGGACCAATCAGCAGGATGTAGGTGGGGCCTAATAAGGGAATAAAAGCAGGCCACCAGAGCCAGTAGTGGCAACCCATCGGGTCCTCTTCCATGCTGTGTGAGCTTTGTTCTTTCACTTTTTGCAATAAATCTCGCGGCTGCTCTTTTTGGGTCCACGCTACCTTTATGAGAAGTAACACTCACCATGAAGGTCTGCAGCTTCACTCCTGAAGCCAGCAAGACCACGAACCCACTGGGAGGAATGAACAACTCTGGATGAGCCACCTTTGAGAGCTGTAACCCTCACTGTGAAGGTCTGCAGCTTCATTCCTGAAGTCAGCAAGACCACGAAGCCACTGGGAGGAATGAACAACTCTGGACACGCCATCTTTAAGAGCTGTAACACTCACTGCAGAGGTCTGCAGCTTCACTCCTGAAGTCAGTGAGACCACAAACATCTGAATGAACAAACTCCAGACATACCATCTTTAAGAACTATAACACTCACTGCGAGGGTCTGCAGCTTCATTCTTGAAGTCTGCAAGACCAAGAACCTAATGGAAGGAAGCAATTCTGGACACATTGCCTTTTAACATACAAAGCTGGTTCTGTTACTTATCACTAGTTTTGTCTAAGATGGACCAAAACCGGTTAATATCACCTAGTAATTTCTGATAATCATTTAAGGTGTGTAAGTTGCTAGCATTTAATTTAACATTTTGAGATCTTACTGACCAAGAAGGTGGTAGGTACCCAAGATTTTTCCAAAGAGAAGACATCTGTATTTTTTTTTAGGTGCTATGATTAAATCTCTTCACTGTGTATTCTTTGTGACAGAGGCATATAACCTTAAAAGTACTAGCTCTGTTGGGGCTGCTAGTAAAATATCAATAAAATGAATAATCTTGCCATTTGAATTTTTTTTTCTACTGGAGAGTAAAGCTTGATTTACCTGATACTGACATATGGTATGACTCTTCAGCATACTTTGAGAAAGAACCTTCCAATAAAATTGGTGATCTGGCTTTTCATTATTGATAGCTGATATTATAAATGGAAGTTTTCTCTGTCCTGTTTTGCAAGGGGGATAGTATAAAAGCAGTCTTTTAATTCAGTAATGATTATAGGCCAGTCTTGAGAAATCACTGCAAGGGGAGGGAGCCCCTGCTGAAAGGGCCCCATAGGTTGCAAATTAGCATTGACAGCCTGTAAGTCATGCAAAAAGTCTCCATTTTCCATTTGGGATTGATGAAAACAGTGAAATCGAAGGGCTGTTTGATGCTACTATATAGCTGGCTTTCAATTGCTCCTCAACTAACTCATGGGCTCTGGATAATTTCTCTCCCTTTAAAGACTACTGTTCTACCCAAACTGGATCTTGAGAAAGTCCTTCAAGGGAAAAGGTTTGCTGTTCACATAACTCATCAAATTCTGCCCTCCAGAGGAGATATTGACTGGTGTTTAAAGTTGTTTTAGCTAGCACTGAGCAATCTCATGGAGTCATACAGAAGTTGTCTGCTATGGCCTCAATTAATCCTTTTGTAAATGGGCTAGTGGCTCCATTATCTCTAATGGTTTTCCTTATCTCTTTATGTACCTGATTGCTTTATTGATCTTGCACTACTGGGCAGACTAAGAGCTCCCCTTTAATGCCACTTACCTAAGACAGGGTCCCATAACTGTAGTATATCTCCTGTATTTTTTCCAATTTATTGTAGGAGAGGGCTCAGAAAAACCTCCATTTTCTTTTTGTTATTTTGGCCCAATGATAGTGGGGCTGAGGGATTTATTCAGCAGAGATAAAGTGGTAAGATAGGTGATGGTTCCCCCTCCCTCCCCTTTTTTAGGCTCTTCTGTGTATAGCAGGACCAAACCCACCCTAACTAAAACCCATAACATCAGAGATGTTACTAAGACCCATTGCCCCTGCACATGATGTTGCTTAAGATTTCTCCCCACTTGTTCCCAGCGCTCTGTGTCTAGCATGCCTTCTCCTGGGAACCATGGGTTACAGAAAACAGTAGTTTGCCTTAGGTCCCTTAATTGACCCTGCAAAACAAAGGCTCTGCTTGATTTAAGCAGCTGTTTCAATACTTTTATTTATTTTTTATTTTTTTTGAGACAGAGTCTCACTCTGTCACCCAGGCTGGAGTGCAGTGGCAAGAGGGTCTTAGCTCACTGCAAGCTCCATCTTCCTGGTTCACACCATTCTCCTGCCTCAGCCTCCTGAGTAGCTGGGACTACAGGCTCCTGTCCCCACACTTGGCTAATTTTGTGTATTTTTTAGTGGAGTTTCACCATGTTAGCCAGGATGATCTCGATCTCCTGACCTCATGATCCACCCACCTCGGCCTCCCAAAGTGCTGGAATTACAGGCATGAGCCACTACACCCAGCCTCAATGCTTTCATATACTGCTTTTGTTTTGCTGATAACTGTTGCCCCATGATGAAACTCTAGCGTGAACAATTCATTCAAGCTTGGAAATCCTGGGTTGGCACCAATGACTTACTGACTGCATGGTCTCTTCACCTTTATTTTCAAGGGTTCCATCTCAATCTATTGCAGTGTTCCTCACACAGGACACCACCTACCATGTCCAACCCGCAGATCCTGACCAAGAAACAAATTAACAAATGCACTCCAACATAGATATACAGTATAAAGGGGACCAGACCACCCACAGAAAGGGTTGTAGCAGGCTCGGCCCTGACAAGCTGGCACTGCAGGCATTTATTCAGTACAGATTTAATGACAAAAACCTTGAGTAACAACATTTGTGGGTAATTAACATGGTCACCCTCCCTGAGAGAGTAGTCCTGTGCACACAGATGATTAAAGGCCAGGTTCCTTGGCCTAAGTAAACTAACTTATCTAGATGAATTTCTTTACATCCCCTGTTACCTAAACTAAGCTTTCAGGCACTGGATAAGAGAATCTGGCTGCCTTCACCAACTCCTTTTCCAAAGCTTTTGTAAAACCTCCTGGCTTTCCAAGAGGGTTTGCATCTTTCTACAATTTTTCCCACCACCCTCACAAATCTCCTGCAACACCAGTGACAAGCCAGCCTTTTAGGACTTAAATTAAAGGCCCTGATGTTATATCAGCCTTTGTGGGTCCAGATTTTAGGCCAGCCTCCACATATACTAGCTTTTGGCTCATCCTCATTTGCCCAACCTCCAGGCCCATCTCTACAGATGCAATTCACAGGTCCACCCCCGTAGATAGAGGATTCAGGACCAACAATGCAGATGCAGGTGCCAGGCCTTTCTACCTGCTGACCAAGGCACAAGGTTAGCCTGCCCAATGACTCCAGCCTGACCAATGACTACCTTCAGATATGCCAGGCATCCTATCCAGAATCTCTGGAAAGGATGACTGGAAGAGGGCTTTCCCAGACAAAGCCAGTCTACAAAGACTAGAATCCTAGACAAAGCCAGTCTGCAAAGACTAGAATCCTAGATAAAGCCTAAAATAAGTCTCTATATTTTCAAGAGAGCAGAAATCAATGTAAAAGGAAGACAAAGAGAGGTAGAAATCTCATTTTAAATGATAATAGCAGAAAACTCTCAAAAATTGGAGAAATATAAACCTCAGTATAGAAAGATCAAAGGTTTCCAAACAGATTCAATCCAAATAAGATGACACAAAGACATGCCATAATTAATCTGTCAAAAATTGTGGACAAAGACCGAATCCTGATAGCAGCAAGAGAAAAGAAGGACCTAACATATAAGATAGTCCAAGGTTAGCAGTGGATTTCTCAGCAGAAACCTTATAGGCTAGGAGAGAGTAGGCTGATATTATCAAAAGTGATGAAGGGAAAACAAAAAATAACTATCAACCAAGAGTGCTGCATATGGCAAAGATGTCCTTTAGAATTAAGGAGAGGTAAAGACCTTCCCAAATAAACAGAAATCGAGAGAGATAATAAATGCCTTATAAGAAATGCTAAAGGGAATTCTTCTTACCGAAAGATCATGATGCAAATTAGCAGCACAAGGATTGACATGGAAATGCCTTTGTCCTCTGTATAATCAGTGAGCTCCCAGAACAAAAGTTTCTTCTTTTGTGGGTATGAACACTGTGGACCCCAGAGGGTTCTGATGGGCACTTTCCTTTCCTTTATAGAGGATGAGCTTGACCTCTATTAGTTATCACTTCAGCTCCTTGACTGGTTCCAGGCCAAAATCCCAGGCCAACCTTCCACTTCAGCTCCTGATAGTTCCCAGGCTAACCTAAGCTACCTCTATGAATCATCTCTTCAGCTCCTGTTTGGTCCTGGGCCAAGGTTGTGGGCCAACCTCAGCAAGCTTTTTCCAAGGCCCACAGACTAAGCACATTTGTTTCCCTTCCCAATTCATAAAATCCGTGAACCCCGGCCTCACAGAGGTTAACCCGTTCAGGCCCCGCTCTGTCAGCAGAGAGCTTTCTTCTTTCACTTATTAAACTTTTGCTCCAACCTCACTTTTGTGTCCATGATCCTTAATCATCATGAACTTGATATAAAGAACTCCGGGTGATAGCTCACAAGAAAGGTGGCTACATTTTTGTGCATTCTTTCTCATCTATGTGGGCTGATGTTCCTTCTGTCTTTGAAGTTGTGTCCTTTGATGGTTTTTGTTTTTCTCTTTATCCTATTTGATTTCCTTTGGGGTTGGATAGTGGTATTAGGTGGGTTCAGTTGACTGGCTTCATTTGTGAAAGGTCTTATTTGGGAGGTAAGGCTAAGCTTGGGAATTCTGAACTGCATCCTGTAATTATGCGTGAATGTTAAGCAGTCCCAGCTTTTGCAGGGAGAGGGTTGGTAGGATGGTGTATGTCTTAAAGCAACACTCTGCTGGAGCTCTCTGCCATTGAAATGCATTCCACCAGCACAGGAACTATGATGTGGGTCCTAGGAGGTACTTCTCACCTGGGCACTCAAGGCTGCACTGCTAGCAGGCATGGCCAGTCTAGGGCCCCAGCAAGGGACAGCTGACTGAAGGGTGCTCAGGCCAGACCAGCCCCATCTCATGGGCAAGATGGCCCTGCAAAGCTGACGTCTGACACTTCCCCTATGGCTAAAGTATCCTATGGCAGCAAGTCAAGCCTAGGGAATGGGTGTCCCTGGCCATGCTCCACTACAGACAACAAACCCTCTAGGCATCACACTGGCTGGAGTTCTGCTCCTACCTCTTCTCTAAGCAGCTCTCCCTGCCAACTCACATGTCCAAGGTAGTAATGAACTAACCTCCTGGGATTCCAGGGACCCTTGGTGAAAGTGAGTTGTTCTTTGCTAAAAGAGGCTGAGAATGAGTTGTGCCTTGCTAAAAGAGGCTACTTTAAGCTGATAACAACTGAAATTTGATTACATACAAAAACTTTATACTTTTACTCCCTCACACATTTAAAATTTTTGATATCACAATTTATATATTTTTATGTTGTCTTATCAGCAGTTTACAAACAGCTGTCTCATTTTAAGAAGAAATGAGATGTTAAAAATTAACCTGCTAGCAGCTGACCATCCACACATATTGTCAAGAAAAAAATTAATCTTTATAATGTCCTAAAAAGAACTGATGATTAACATCAGATGCAACAGCCAACATCACAGACATCTCAACTATTTTAACTTACTAAATTTTGACTAAAAAATTAAAGTTGAGCAAACCTTCCAATTGAATGGGGTCCCAAACTGTTGTACCCAGGTCAGCTAACAATAAAAGAAGAGCATTCAATAAAAATCTTAAATAAGTGGGATGAAGATCCTAAAACATTTATTCAAATAATTTTAACACCTAGAAAACTTTTTTGAAGCCTCAATGATTGTATCATTCCTTCATTCAAGCTTCACTATAAATTCAATGCTTGTTTTTGTTTCAGTTTTCACAGAATTGATGTTGGTCTGACAGGGGCTCTTTTCAAACCAATAAATTGCACTTCTTAGTACCTTAAACTAAATATTGTTCAGTTGTGTTATAATAAGATAGTACTCATGTATTTAGGGGCAAACTTTTTTGAAATTCATGCATAGATTTAAAGTAACATACATTTTACCTGATCTTTTTGAAGGCTTTTCATACAATCAAATATTATTCATCCCTAATCAATAAGTAAATCCTGCCATTTTTAATAAAATACATAAACCTGGAGAAAATTAAGCTAAGTAAATTAAGCCCAACACAGAAACAAATGCTGCATGATTTCCATTACATATAGAAACTGAAGAAATATTGAATAAATAGAGAGTAGAATGGTTGCTACCAGGTGTGGGTAGAGGTTATGAAGCCATAGGTAAAGAGTACAAAGTTATAGTTATGTAGGATAAATGAGTAAAGAAATTTAAGGTACAGCATGAAGACTATAGTTATTTTTTGAATATTTTAAATATTTGCTAATGTAATAAATGTTATATCCAATCAACAAAATAAGATAACTTCATGAGATTATAAATACAATCATTTGCTTGATGTAGTAATTATTTCACAATGTATATATAAATCAAAGCATCATGTTGTAGATCTGAAACACATGGAATAAAGAGGGAGGCATCAGAGTTCTTTACAAGAAGCAACAGACACCTCCTCTACAAAAAGCCAAAACAATAATTACAATAATTACAGTTTAAATAGAGCATCTTAAAGAGAACACTTGAATTCTGGAGAAAAGTGACAGGAAATACCTCAGGCACAGGAGGCAAGAAAAATGAAACAACCAGGATTTACTTGGAGATAAAAGAACCTTCTCATTTTCGATAAAGCATAATTGAGAGATCCCTAGCCACACCCATTTCCACATGGATCCCAGCAACCTAGCTATATAAAACCGTCCCACTCTCACAGGCCCTGAGACTAGTATAAATAGCTCTCTGGAGCCTGTGTGACATTATTCTTTCAGAGAGAGAGCTCACACTGGGTGCCACAATCCCTCTGACACACAGGAGCTGTAGCATGGCACCATTTTGAGATCCCAGCTTTTTCTAGACTGCATCTTGCCCTGAAATTGAACAGTATCTGCCTCTCCAAATGTCTGGAATCACACTGACATCCTCTCTGTCTATATGGAGGGCTACAGTGTTATAATATTAGTTTGACTCAAATGTGTGGCCTGTTCCCCAGCACTCTAGCATGCACTATCCTACACCCTGTGAAATTAGAGTTGCAGTGTACTAAGAACACTGCTGAGCCAAAATGAGCCAAAATATATGTTCCCCAGAGTCTGAGACCAGTATCACTGACAGCCATGTTGCTCCACCCACAGCAAAATACATGCCCTGAGAATAGTTTCCCCACCCACCACTACAAGTGATGCTTCCACCACCTGAGACTCCACCCATGATTCCGAGAATTGCCTTGCCCTAACCATTACAGCCTTCACCTGTGTTTATTATTAAGATGCCTGAAGTTAGGCTTATCCCACCAACCACCAATCCATTAGAATATGTAAGCACAGTACATATAGCTGTGAAGACTGATCTTTCCTATCTGTCACCCAGGGCCTGTACAAATACCGTCAGATGGTTTCACAAAGAATCAAGCTATCAGCTGCTTGAGCCTACTCCTACAGTCACTATGGGCACCCATTCACATAGGTCTCCTTGCAGCCTAGACACTGGCCCTCTTAGCTTGTTACTATCACAACTTAAACCAGCATGTGTCACCTGAAATTACAGGGAATGTCTCACCACTGCAGCCATTTTTCATGCTACACAGAATGCCCAGGGGTCCGGGAACCCAACCATCTGCTCAGTTCACTGCTGCCAGTGTTGTCACCAGATCAAGTTACATGTAGGCCCAAGAATCAGCCATCTTGGCCTCTCTAACAATGGTGTCAACACACACTACTGGATGCTGTGTGGTCCAAAGGACAGGTATGGTTTACCCACTTTTGGGATCCAAGTACTGAAATGCCTAATAACGCCATTACCAGAAAACCTTCGCCACAGCCTCATGAACATCTGCAGCCATCACAGATACTTGGGAGGCCAAGGTGGGTAAGGAGGTCAAAACCAGGCTGACTAACATGGTGAAACTCTGTCTCTCCTAAAAAAAAAAAAAATAGCCAAGCATGGTAGCACATGCCTGTGACCCCAGCTACTTGGGAGGCTGAGGCAGGAGAATTGCTTGAATCTGGGAGACAGAGGTTGCAGTGAGCTAAGATTGTGCCATTGCACTCCATCCTGATCAACAAGAGTAAAACACCGTCTCAAAAAAAAAAAAGAAAGAAAGAAAAATCATAGTTACCACTGATGCTGCTGAAAGCCAGGTAGATCATACAAAGTATACACTACTACCTACACCCAGAATGAAAGGTAGAGCATCCTAGCCAGAACAATCAGGCAACAAAATGGATAAAATGCATTCAAATAGAAAGAGAGAAAGTCAAACTATCTCTCTTTTTAGATTATATAATTTGATGCCTAGAAAACCTTACTTTGCCTCAAAGCTTCTAAAACTGATAAACAACTTCAGCAATGTTTCAGCATACAAAAGCAACACACAAAAATCACAGCACTTTTATATATTAATAACATTCAAACTAAGAGGCTAATCAAAAATACAATTCCATTTGCAATAGCCTCAAAAATATTAAAATATCCAAGGATACAGGTCAACAGGGAGGCAAATGCTTTCTAAAAAGGATTACAAAACAGTGATGATGAAAATCATCACTTACGACACAAACAAATACAGAAACAGTTCATGTGCATTAAAGGAAGAACCAATATTTTCTCTTTTTTATTATATTTCAAGTTTTAGGGTACATGTGCACAATGTCCAGGTTTGCAACTTATGTATACATGTGCCATGTTGGTGTGCTGCACCCATTAACTCATCATTTAACATTAGGTATATCTCCTAATGCTGTCCCTCCCAACTCCTGCCACCCCACAACAGGCCTTGGTATGTGATGTTCCCCTTCCTGTGTCCATGTGTTCTCACTGTTCAATTCCCACCTATGAGTGAGAACATGCAGTGTTTTGTTTTTTGTCCTTGCAATAGTTTGCTGAGAATGATGGTTTCCAGCTTCATCCATGTCCCTATAAAGGACACAAACTCATCCTTTTTTATGGCTGCACAGTATTCCATGGTGTATATGTGCCATATTTTCTTAATCCAGTCTATCATTGGACGTTTGGGTTGGTTCCAAGTCTTTGCTATTGTGAATAGTGCCGCAATAAACATACATATACGTGTGTCTTGATAGCAGCATGTTTTATAATCCTTTGGGTATATACCCAGTAATGGGACGGCTGGGTCAAATGGCATTTCTAGTTCTAGATCCCTGAGGAATCCCCACACGGACTTCCACAATGGTTGAACTGGTTCACAGTCCCATCAACAGTGTAAAAGTGTTCCTATTTCTCCACATCCTCTCCAGCACCTGTTGTTTCCTGACTTTTTAATGCTCACCATTCTAACTGGTGTGAGATGCTATCTCATTGTGGTTTTGATCTGCATTTCTTTGATGGCCAGTGATGATGAGCATTTTTTCATGTCTTTTGGTTACATAAATTGTCTTCTTTTGAGAAGTGTCTGTTCATATCCTTCACCCACTTTTTGATGGGGTTGTTTGTTTTCTTGTAAATTTGTTGGAGTTCATTGTAGATTCTGGATATTAGCCCTTTGTCAGATGAGTATATTGCAAAAATTTTCTCCCATTCTTTAGGTTTCCTGTTCACTCTGGCGGTAGTTTCTTTTGCTGTGCAGAAGCTCTTTAGTTAAATTAGATCCCATTTGTCAATTTTGGCTTTTGTTGCCATTGCTTTTGGTGTTTTAGACATGAAGGCCTTGCCCATGCCTATGGCCTGAATGGTATTGCCTAGGTTTTCTTTTAGGGTTTTTATGGTTTTAGCTCTAACATTTAAGTCTTTAATCCACCTTGAATTAATTTTTGTATAAGGTGTAAAGAAGGGATCCAGTTTCAGCTTTCTACATATGGCTAGCCAGTTTTCCCAGTGCCATTTATTAAATAGGGAATCATTTCCTCATTTCTTGTTTTTGTCAGGCTTGTCAAAGATCACATAGTTGTAGATATGTGGCATCATTTCTGAGGGCTCTGTTCTGTTCCATTGGTCTATATCTCTGTTTTGGTACCCATACCATGCTCTTTTGGTTACTGTAGCCTTGTAGTATAGTTTGAAGTCAGGTAGTGTGATGCCTCCAGCTTTGTTCTTTTGGCTTAGGATTGACTTGGCAATGTGGGCTCATTTTTGTTTCCATATGAACTTTAAAGTATTTTTTTCCAATTCTGTGAAGAAAGTCATTGGTAGCTTGATGGGGATGGCATCTATAAATTACCTTGGGCAGTATGGCCATTTTCATGATATTGATTCTTTCTACCCATGAGCATGGAATAAGGAAGAACAAACATTTTCTAAATGACCATACTACATGAAGCTATTTACAGATTGAATGTTATTTCTTTTTTTCTTTTTCTTTCTTTCTTTCTTTTTTTTTCTTTTTTTTTTGAGACAGAGTCTCGCTCTGTCTCCCAGGCTAGAGTGCAGTGGCATGATCTTGGCTCACTGCAAGCTCCACCTCCCGGATTCATGCCATTCTCCTGCCTTGGCCTCCCAAGTAGCTGGGACAACAGGTGCCCGCTATTTTTTTGTTCAGATTTTATGCTATTTCTATGAAACAAAAAAATCCAAAATTAATATAGAATTAAAAAAGAGTCTGAATAGCTGAAGCAAATTGAGCAAAAGGAGTGAAGGGGGAAGCATGGTACTACCCAAATTCAAGCTATATTACAAGGCTACAGTAACCAAAACAGTATGGTATGGGAACAAAAACAGACACAAAGACCAATGAAACAGGATAAAGAACACAGAAATTAAGCTGCACACATATAACTCTAAGATTTTTGACAAAATCACAAATAACAAGCAATGGGAAAAGAACTCCCTGTTCTGTAAATGGTACTGGAAAACTGGCTAACCATATGCAAAGGATTGAAACAAGATGCCTATATTTTACCATATACAAAAATTAACTCAATATAGATTGAAGACATAAAAGTAAAACAAGAAATTAACTTAGATTTCCATCAAAGGTGGACTGCATAAAGAAAACGTGGTACATATATACCATGAAATACTGCATAGCCATAAAAAGAATAAAATCATAGTATTTGCCGCAATATGAATAGGGCTGGAGGCCATTATTTTAAGCAAAAACAGAAAACCCAATACTACATGTTCTAACTTGTAAATGTGAGATAAACCTTAAGTACACATGGACACAAAGAAGGTATCAATAGACACAAGTTTCTAACTGAGGGCAGAGGGTGGAAGGAAGAGAAGGATTACAACTTCTTAGGCACTATGCTCAATAACTGGGTGCTGAAACCATTTATACATTAAGCCCTAGGAGCATGTATTTTGCCAGTGTAATAATCTTGCATATTATGCTTTACACTTAAAACAAATTTGTAAGAAAAAAACAAGAAAATGAGGAAGTAATTAACACAAAGACAAAAATAGGTCCTAACCTATCAATAATAACTTCCACTAAATAGATTAAATTCTCCGATCAATATATGTAGACTGGCTGAATAGACTGAAAAACAGGACTCAATTATATGCAGCCACTGGGGAATTCACTTTGTATTTAAAGGAACATATTGACTGAAAGTGAACAAATAAAAAAAGAAATTTCATGCAAACAAAAAGCAAAAATGAGTGGGAGTAGCTATGCTTATATCTGGTAAATCAGACTGTAAGTCAAAAAAAGTAAGGAGGAAAAGAAAGTCATTATGTAATACAAAAGGAGGACTCAGCGAGATGATGTAACAATTTTAAATATATCTTCACTTAAAACTGAAACATCCAAATATATAGAGCTAATATTACTAGACTGAAAGATAGAAATGAACTCCAGTACAATAATATTTGGAGACTTTAACACTCCACTCTCAGTAGTAGAGAGAAAATCTAGACAGAAAACAAAAAGTATAATTTGGTTTAAGCTGAACTTCAGACCAAATGGACCCAATAACCTTTACAGAACATTTTATTTAGCAGTTGCAGAATACAGTTTTTCTCATTAGCACATGGGTCATTCTCTAGGATAGATAATTTGTTAAGACAGAACATAAGTCTCAACATTAGAAATAATGAAATCATATTAATTATCTTCTCAGACTACAACTGGAAAAAAACTGTAAATTAATAACAAAAGGATATTTGGAATCCATCTAAATATATAAAAATTAAACTCTATGTTTCTGAGCAATGATTGAGTCAATAAAGATATAAAAAAAATTCAAATAATTTTTGGAACAAACAATAGAAACAAGTAGCACAAGCAGTACTAAGAGGAAAATTTATAACAATAATGACTCATAACAAAAAAGCAAACAAGAAATAAGTAAACAACCAAAGAATGCACTTTTAAGCAGCTTTAAAAAGCAAAACAAAAGAAAACCTAAACTCATAGAAATAAGGAAATAGTAAATATCAGAGGAGAACTGAACCAAGTAGAGACTTGAGAAATATTTTTAAAATAGCAAAATGTAATTTTTTTTTTGGAAAAAAAGTGATAAGCCACTAGTTGGACTAAGACAAAGAAAAAAATCAAATAAATAAAATCAGAAACAAAAGAATGTTACAACAGATACAAAAATAAAAAGGATTATCGGAAACTATTATAAGCAGCTATCCAGTGACAACATAGAAGAACTAGAGGAAATGAATTAATTCCTACACATATATAACCTAACAAGATTGAATTAAGGAAACAGAAAATCAAAAAAGACCAATAATCAATAACAATTGAATTAATAATAAATGTCTTCCAATGCAAAAAAATGTCTAGGAGTGGAAAGCCTAATTCCTGAAGTGTACCAAATTACAAAGAAGAAGTAAAACCAATTCTCCTCCAACTATTTCTAAATAGGAGAAAGGAATACTCCCTAACTTATTTTATGAGGTGACTATTACCTTGACCAACAAAATACAACAAAAAAGAATACAACAAAAAAGAGAAAACCAAAGGCCATTATTCCTGATGAACATAGACACAAACAACCTCAATGTAGTAGTAGTAAGCAAAATTCAAGTGAGATTTGTTACAGGTATGCAAGAATGGTTCAGGAAACACCAATCAATAAATATGATACACCACATCCACAGAATGAAGGAAAAAATTTTATGGTCATCTCATTATACACAGAAAAACATTTGATAAAATTTTACTTTCCCACTTGAGAAAAGAGAGAATCAAGATGACTGAATAGATCCAGCTAGTATTCACTTTTTCCACAAGAGAACACAAATAGCAAATAAGTATTCATACAATGGATTATCTAAGAAGGAATATTGAGACTTAACAGAGATGTAATAGGAACAACCAAAAGTAAGGAAGGAGAGTAAAGTAATTTTCTTGGAGCTCGGGGAAGACACTAGACACAGGAAGAAGTAAAAGAAAGAACTCCACATTTGCACCGTTAGACTTAACAATCTTAGCTGTGAGAAAATATCTCCTCTTGTGTAGTCATTACACCTGACATTGACAGCTGCCTAGGTATTGCAAAGATAAATTGCTCCAGAACGAGAGATCAAACAGATTACTACAAACATGTGAGTCCAGAGTTGCTTCAGCTTGGTATTACTATGAGAGATAACTACCAGAATCTGTGTTATGTCCTGAGTTCAGAATGATATGGTCACTGCTGTAGCTGTCACCGGTCTGAGAAAAGATAGGGAAGACTGAGCACTCCCATGTATACATAGAACAAATGATACCACTCTGCAATAGGGTGTTGTAAGACCAAAGTAAAGGCAAGCCACCTTTCCACTCTTATCTCCTCATGCTTCTCTAGCTGAGAGGGGCCTCACACTCCCCAGTGGCAGCAATGCAGCAGAGCTGTCACAGCTGACAGTTGAGCACTCTGCTGGTGTCCTGAAGAACATTATTTTCTTTCAGTCACAGTCAGTGTCTGTATGCACCATCAAGGAATCTGAGAACAAGTCTGCTGGCCTGTTCCTGTGCTCCCAGTATATCCAAGGGCCTACTAATTGTTCAGCCCAGTTACTCCTCCCAGGATCAAAGGACAGGCTAACACAACTAGCCAGTACCACCAGTTGACATCAGTCTGAACATGTTACCAGTGGACCAGAGGACTGGCCCACTCAACCCACTGCAGCCACCACCAATATCAGCATGAACTGCTAGGGTTCTAATTAGTTGCTCCACCACTGCTCCTGCCATCAACCCCATCTCATCAGTTGCTCAGGAGTCCTAAGGATCACCTATATGCCTGGATTATCATTGCCACTACCTACATCTTATCATAACAAGCTACCTTGAGTCAAAAAATCCACCCCCCAAAAGATCCACAACTGGATCCTATAGTGCCAGCATAAACCCCTCTGGAACAAATGAACAGGCATACTCAGCTCACTGGTGCTACCCCTGGGGCCCAAAGACTGCCCACATGGGATTCTAGTCTACAGCAAAATTTTGCCACAAGTCTCCACGCAAAGTAGCTGAGAAAATTACAGATGCAGCTAATCCTGTGTATTCCTGAACAAGTTATACAGAGATCACACTATGACAGGTACCTAAAATTAAAGTTAGATTATTCTATACAACCAAGAAAATATATACATTCTTCAGGAAAAAATTCTCCGCATGAACGTAGTTTAATAAAATTGGAAGAAGTAACTGTTACACCATATTTGTAGATATTAATGTAAGGACAGAGAAAACGTAACAAACAAGAAAATGTAACACTACTAATCGAAGACAATAATTTTCAAGTAACAGGTTTCAGTTAAAATGAAATTTGCAAAATTCTGGGTCAATAATTCAAAATGCTGATTTTTAAAGAAGCCCATTGAAAAACAAGGGAATCCAGAAAATTAATGCAAACAAATCAGAAAAAAATTAAGCATATGAATGAGAATTTTACCAAATAGATAATTTAAAAAATTAAATATAGGAATTCTGAAGCTGAATAATTGAAGAAATTAGAAATGCATTTTAAAGCTACAATAGACTCTCTCAGGCAAAAGAAATAATATTGAAACATGAATACAAATATTTTGAAATAACATAATCAGATAAAATTTTAAAAATTAAAAATGAGTAAAAGACTTCATGACATATAGGACAACATACAGTAAGTAAATAAGCAAATGTATAAGTGTTTAAAATTTTATCTGATTATGTTATTTCAAAATATTTGTATTCATGTTTCAATATTATTTCTTTTGCCAGAACCTCATTAGCATCTGTTATTTTTTTCTTTACTTTTTAATAAAAAAAAAAATTGGATCTTACATGCGTGAGATGGTATCTCATTTTGGTTTTGATTTGCATTTCTCTAATTGTTAGTAGTATTAAGCATTTTTTTCATGTGCTTGTTGGTTGCATGTATGTCTTCCTTAAAAACTGTTATATCATTTGCACTCTTTTTAATGGGGTTGTTATTTCTTGTAAATTCGTTTAAGTTTCTTATAGAGTCTGGATAATAGTAGCCTTTTCTTTAATGCATAGTTGGAAAATATTTTCTCCTATTCCATAGGTTTTCTATGTACTCTGTTGATAGCTCCTTTTGCTGTGCAGAAGCTTTTTAATTAGGTGTCACTTGTCAATTTCCTTTTTTCTTGCAATTGATTTTGGAGTCTTTATCAGGAAATATTACCAAGGTCCCACATTTAAAATAATACCTCATAGGTTATCTTCCAGGGTTTATTGTTTTTTAAAGTTTTAGGTTTCACTTTTAAGTCTTTAATTCATCTTGAATAGAATTTTTCATATGGTTTAAGGAAGGAATACAGTTTCAATTTTCTGCATATAGCTCATTTGTTATCCCATTACTATTTACTAAATAGTGAACTTGTCCTCATTGCTTATTTTTGTTGATTTTGTCAAAGACAAGATTATTGTAGGTTTGTGGGATTATTTCTGGGCTCTCTATTCTGTTCCATTGGTCTGTGTCTGGTTTTGTACCAGAATCATGGCAATCATGCTCTTTTTGGTTCCATATAAATGTTAAAAATAAGGATTTTCTCTCTCTAATTCTGTGAATATTGTCATTGGTAGTTTAACACATATAGCATGAAATATATAAACTGCTTTGAGCGGTATTTCCATTTTAACAATATTAATCTTCCTATTAATGAGTATGAAATGTTTTTCCATTCGTTTGTGTCATCTGTGAGTTTTTCAAACAGTGTTCTGTAATTATTTGACCTTCTTAGCTTATTTTTAGGTATGCTTGTATTTGTTGGGGGCAGATTGTTGTGAATGGAATGGTTAGACTTTGTTGGCATATAGGAATGCTACTGATTTTCATACACTGATTTCATATCTTGAAAATTTGATGAACATGTTTTAATCACATAAGAAATTTTGTGCAGAAAAATGGGCTTTTCTAGAAATAGAATCATACCATATAAAAACAGGAATAATTTGGCTTCCTCTTTTCCTATTTGGATGTCTTTTCTTTCTTTTTCTTGTCTGAATGCTCTGGCTAAGGACTATGTTGAATAGGAGTGGTGACAGAGAAAATCCTGGTCTTTATCTGGTTGCAAGGGGAAGGTGCCAACATTTGCCATTCTGTATGTTGTTGGCTATGCTTTCGTCATGAATGTCTGTTATTATTTTGAAGTATGTTTCCTCAATGCCGAATTTATTGAAGGTTTTTTGCCTGAAGGAATGTTAAATTTTATTGAAAGCCTTTTCCACATCTATTAAGGTAATTATGTGTTTTTTGTTTCCAGTTATCTTTGTCTCATAAATGACATTGATTTTTATGCATGTGTTGACCAGAGCTTACATCCAATAGAAAAAGCCTACTTGTTCATGGTGAATTTGCTTTTTGATGTGCTGCTGTATTCGAGTTGCTATTATTTGGTTCAGTATTTTTACATCTGCATTCGTCAGGAATACTGGCCTAATGTTTTATTTTTATTTTTGTCTCTGCCAGGTTTTGGTATCAGGATGACGTTGCCCTCATACAATGAATTAGGGAGAAGTTCATTCTGCTCATTTTAAAATATTTTCAGTAGAAATAGTATATTATCCTTATACATCTGGTAGCATTCTGCTTTGAATCCACCTACTCCACATTTTTCTGCTTGGTAAGCTTTCTATTACTTACGCAATTTTTGAACTGGTTATCAGTCTGTTCAAGGATTCGATTACTTCTTAGTTCAGACTTGGGAGGTTATGTGTTTTATAGTCTATTTTTTCAAGATTTTCTAGCTTATCTGCATAGAGGTGTTCATAACTATCTGTGAGGGTTTTTCATATTTCTCTGGGGTCAGTGGTAATGTGTCCCTCATCATATCTGATTGCTTATATAATTTATGTCTTTCTATCAAGCTAGCAGTAAATCTGTCTTATTAATTCCTCAAAATCTAGCTCCTGATTTCATTGATCTTTTGTTAGTGGTGGTGGTGGTGGTAGTGATTGGTTGTTGAAATTGTGAGCTGGCCTAAGCTGGCCCATTATCAGTTTTAATTTTTGTGGGCCATCCCATAAATGCAAAAGTTAAAAGAAGATCTTTAATGACATACTGAGTTGACTCTCCAGGCAGAGCCTATGTACTAATTAAATGAGTGTTGGTATCAATGGATACATGTACATTATCTTAGTTTTATAAATTCAGGGATGTGTATAACATCTGTTTGTCATAACTGATTAGGTTCTTATCCTCTAGGGTTAACACTTATTGAAGGAAGGACACACCTGTGAGCTGGCAATCTGGGCATTGTAGGATAATTTGTTTAACCAGTCTCTGAATAAGTAGATATTGCATAGATAAGTTTCTCCAACATTGGTGGAAAAATAGATGCAATTGGGTGGCTTGGTCCAGCAGTGATGTCATAACCTGAAGGTCAGCTTGATTACTGCCATAAGCTAATGGGCGAGGCAGTGAGCTGTGGGCTTGATAATATCAGAGTCATGATCTCAGCTCTCTGAGTGGTAGTAAATCCGGATTGAGTGATTGAATTATATGGTCTCCACCAAACTGTCGCTTTTCCATGTTTAACGTTCCGCTTTTAACTTCTCCTTAACTAACTCATGGGCTTTTTGTTAATCTCTCTCCCTTTAGAGGTCACTGTTTTATTTAAATCCGATTAGGAGAGAGTCGTGCTACAGGTGAGAGAGATTACAGTGGCTATTATCGGAAAAAAGTCTTTTAAATTTTTAAATTTTATTTAAATCTTAGCAGAGGATTATAATCTGTGACGTCACTTGTATACAATAAATACATGAAATTTTGCCTTCTGCTGCCTGTGGAGCTGTAAGGCTAAGCAGGCAGGTCCAGGGGCGGTGGCTCATTATGCTTGCTTAGGCCCTGTAGCTTTGTCTGCACCACATTTTTCTCTTTTTTATCTTTGTGTGCCACTCCCTCCCCACCGCCACAGCCAGGCGGCTGCTGCCGGCTGGGCAGACCTTCCCACGCACACCTCCTGCCCCTCCCTAGGAGACCAATTCCAGCCAGCTGGGCCTAGCTCCCCAATGCCACAGCTGCCACGCAGGCTGAGTTCCCAGGAGTATTTGCTGGCTCCAGGTTTGTGAGCTTCCCGGCTGCCAAGCCTTCCATTTTGCCTAGGGCTTGCTTGACCTCAGGGCTCTGACCTCCAGTGCTTTTTCTTAACTCTTTATGTACCTGATTGCCTTGCTGATCATGCATCACCCAGCAGGATAAAAGCTCGCTTTCTATTGCTCATTGCTTAACTCAGGGTCTCATAGCTGCAGCGTATTTCCTGTCCTTTTTCCTAACTATTGGAGGAGGGGGCTCAGGGAGACTACATCTAGCATTCCTTCTTCTGGGAATCATGGATTATGTGAGAAAACAGTTTGGCTTAGGTCTGTTAATTGATCCTGTGAAATTGAGGCTCTGCTATCCTTAAGCAGTTGTTTTAATACTTTTATATACTTTTTTGCTGTGCTAATAACTGTTGTCCCATGATGAAACCTCAGCCTCAACAATCCCCCCTGAACTTGGAGATCCCAAGTGGGCACCAATGACTTACTGTTTTACTGACTTGACCGCCTGCTCCTCTTCACCTTTGTTTTCCAGGAGTCCATTGCGCTCCCTTCTCCGCAATCCTTACACAGGGGCACCAGCTGCAGGGGTCCATCCTGCATACCCTGACCCAACGAGGGATCAATAAAGTACACTGACAGACAGATATTCTGCTTTATCAGTCCAGCTGAGCATCCTGGCGTCTTACAGACTCCAAGCAGAGTGCTATAAACAGTTGTGACAGCCGCCCCGACCAGCCTGCCAGTGAGACTTGCATTTGTTCAGTAAAGATTAATTAACAAAGGCTTGAGTCCACACCACTAGAGGGTAATTGACATTGCAGGCCTCCCCAGTAGAAAGCAATTAAGCCCGTGGTAGATCGAAGTTTAGTCTTAGGATCACATTAGTAAACAAATTAGTTAGACAAACTCATCACATTCCTTTGTTTCTACTCTAATTTATTTAACTAAGGGACAAGGCTGCCTTCAGCCAAGTAATATATGGAAAATCCTCCAGGCCTTCCAAAAGGTCTTGTGTATGTTCTTTATAACTAAAATTTTTCCCACCAGCCTGACTGAACCCCCACACGGGTAGATGTCAGCTGTAAATCTATCTGGCTCGGGGTTTTCTGTGTTGGCAATTTTTAAATTACTGTTTCAATCTCACTGCTTGTTATTGATCTGTTTATGCTTTATATTTCTTTCTAATTTAATTAGAAGAATCGTTTGTTTCTAAGTACTTATTTGTTTTTCCTAGATTTTCTAGTTTATATGCGTGAAGATCTTCATAGTAGTCTCAAGTAATTTTTTCTATTTTTCTGGTGCTGATTGTAATATTTCATTTTATTCCCAATTGACTTTATTTGAATCTTGTCTCTTCTTTCCTTGGTTAGTCTACCTAATAGTCTATAAACTTTGTTTATCTTTCCAAATAACTAGCTTTTTTTTTTTACTAATCTTTTTATTTTTGTTTTAATTTTATTTAGTTTTGCTCTGACCAATGTTATTTCTTATTTTCTGTTAGCTTTGAGTTTAGTTTGTTCCTGTTATTCATGGGATGTAAAACTCGGGTGTAAATTTGTAATCTTTCAGACTTTTTGATGTAGACATTTAGTGCTATAAACTTTCATCTTAGCAATACTTTTGTTGAATCCCAGAAGTTCTGATACTTTGTGTTGCTATTATTAATTCAAATAATTTCTAAATTTCACTTGGTTTAATAGTTAGACAAAAAATTATTCAGGAGCAGATGGTTTTAATTTTCTTGTGTTTATATAGTTTGAGGGTTTCTTTGATGTTTATTACTATTATTTTTGTTGTCTGATAATTGATATAATTTTAATATTTTTAAATGTATTGAGATTTGTTTTGTGACCTATCATATGGTCTATCTTTGATAATGTTTTATATGTTAATGAGAAGAATGTATATTCTGCAATCCTTGGCTAGATTGTTATATAAGTATCCGTTAGATTTATTTGCTCTAGGGTGTACTTTAAGTCTACTGTTTCTTTGTTGGCTTCCTGTCTCAATTAACTATGTTGCTCTATGTTGTCAGTGGAGTATTGATGTTCCCTATTATTATTCTGTTGCTCTCTATCTTAAGTATAGAAGTAAATGTTTTATGAGCCCAGTGTTGGGTGCCTATACATTTAGGCTTGTAATTTCTTATTCAATTAAAACTTTTATTATTAGATGATAATCTTGTCTTTTTTTACTGTTGTTGCTTAAAAGTTTGTTTTGTCTGATATAAGAATAGATGCTGCTACTCAGTTTTTATTTCTATTTGCATGGAATAACTTTTTCCAGCCTTTTACTTAGGCAATTTACTTTCAATGTTAATATTGAGATGCGAGGTACTGTTGCAATCATTATGTTACTAGTAACCTAGATATTTGGTCTTTTTTATTGTGTTATTGTTTTATAGGTCCTGTGAGTTTTGTACTTTCAAGACTTTCTATTCTGGTGCATATCAATCTTTTGCTTTGTGATTTGGAAATTTTTTGCCTTCCTGTACAGCTAGTCTGGTAGTAATTATTTTCCTAATTGT
>NW_026652300.1:936495-967200 GCF_009828535.3 Hylobates moloch
ACCAGCTGCAGGGGTCCATCCTGCATACCCTGACCCAACGAGGGATCAATAAAGTACACTGACAGACAGATATTCTGCTTTATCAGTCCAGCTGAGCATCCTGGCGTCTTACAGACTCCAAGCAGAGTGCTATAAACAGTTGTGACAGCCGCCCCGACCAGCCTGCCAGTGAGACTTGCATTTGTTCAGTAAAGATTAATTAACAAAGGCTTGAGTCCACACCACTAGAGGGTAATTGACATTGCAGGCCTCCCCAGTAGAAAGCAATTAAGCCCGTGGTAGATCGAAGTTTAGTCTTAGGATCACATTAGTAAACAAATTAGTTAGACAAACTCATCACATTCCTTTGTTTCTACTCTAATTTATTTAACTAAGGGACAAGGCTGCCTTCAGCCAAGTAATATATGGAAAATCCTCCAGGCCTTCCAAAAGGTCTTGTGTATGTTCTTTATAACTAAAATTTTTCCCACCAGCCTGACTGAACCCCCACACGGGTAGATGTCAGCTGTAAATCTATCTGGCTCGGGGTTTTCTGTGTTGGCAATTTTTAAATTACTGTTTCAATCTCACTGCTTGTTATTGATCTGTTTATGCTTTATATTTCTTTCTAATTTAATTAGAAGAATCGTTTGTTTCTAAGTACTTATTTGTTTTTCCTAGATTTTCTAGTTTATATGCGTGAAGATCTTCATAGTAGTCTCAAGTAATTTTTTCTATTTTTCTGGTGCTGATTGTAATATTTCATTTTATTCCCAATTGACTTTATTTGAATCTTGTCTCTTCTTTCCTTGGTTAGTCTACCTAATAGTCTATAAACTTTGTTTATCTTTCCAAATAACTAGCTTTTTTTTTTTACTAATCTTTTTATTTTTGTTTTAATTTTATTTAGTTTTGCTCTGACCAATGTTATTTCTTATTTTCTGTTAGCTTTGAGTTTAGTTTGTTCCTGTTATTCATGGGATGTAAAACTCGGGTGTAAATTTGTAATCTTTCAGACTTTTTGATGTAGACATTTAGTGCTATAAACTTTCATCTTAGCAATACTTTTGTTGAATCCCAGAAGTTCTGATACTTTGTGTTGCTATTATTAATTCAAATAATTTCTAAATTTCACTTGGTTTAATAGTTAGACAAAAAATTATTCAGGAGCAGATGGTTTTAATTTTCTTGTGTTTATATAGTTTGAGGGTTTCTTTGATGTTTATTACTATTATTTTTGTTGTCTGATAATTGATATAATTTTAATATTTTTAAATGTATTGAGATTTGTTTTGTGACCTATCATATGGTCTATCTTTGATAATGTTTTATATGTTAATGAGAAGAATGTATATTCTGCAATCCTTGGCTAGATTGTTATATAAGTATCCGTTAGATTTATTTGCTCTAGGGTGTACTTTAAGTCTACTGTTTCTTTGTTGGCTTCCTGTCTCAATTAACTATGTTGCTCTATGTTGTCAGTGGAGTATTGATGTTCCCTATTATTATTCTGTTGCTCTCTATCTTAAGTATAGAAGTAAATGTTTTATGAGCCCAGTGTTGGGTGCCTATACATTTAGGCTTGTAATTTCTTATTCAATTAAAACTTTTATTATTAGATGATAATCTTGTCTTTTTTTACTGTTGTTGCTTAAAAGTTTGTTTTGTCTGATATAAGAATAGATGCTGCTACTCAGTTTTTATTTCTATTTGCATGGAATAACTTTTTCCAGCCTTTTACTTAGGCAATTTACTTTCAATGTTAATATTGAGATGCGAGGTACTGTTGCAATCATTATGTTACTAGTAACCTAGATATTTGGTCTTTTTTATTGTGTTATTGTTTTATAGGTCCTGTGAGTTTTGTACTTTCAAGACTTTCTATTCTGGTGCATATCAATCTTTTGCTTTGTGATTTGGAAATTTTTTGCCTTCCTGTACAGCTAGTCTGGTAGTAATTATTTTCCTAATTGTTTATTTGTCTGAAGATAACTTTATTTATCTTTCTTATAGAAAATTTAGTTTTTATTGTTTTTTGTTTGTTTGGTTTGGTTTGGTTTTTTGAGATGGAGTTTCACTCTTGTTGCCCAGGCTGGAGGGTGATGGCACTATCTCAACTCACCACAACATCCGCCTCCCAGATTCAAGTGATTCTCCTGCCTCATCCTCCTGAGTAGCTGGAATTACAGGTATGTGTCACCTCCCAAAGTACTGGGAATACAGGCATGAGCCACTGTGCCCAGCCTGAAAATTTAGTTCTACTAGAAAAAAAATTCTGGACTGATAGTTATTCTGTTTTAAAAAGTTAAAAATAGGACCCTAATTCTTTATGACTCATAGAGTTTTTATGAGAATTCTCCTGATAGTCTGACAGATTTTCCTTTACAGGTTACCTGATTCTTTTTTCTCACTACTCTCAGAACTTTTTTTTTCATGTTGACTTTAGATGGCTCAATGACAATATGCGTTGGTGAACTCATTTTTATAATAAATATCTCAGGAAATTTTTGAGCTTCTTATATTTGCAAATGTAAATCTCTAGCAAAGCCAAGCAATGTTTTATTAATTATTCCCTCAAATAAGTTTTCCAAATATGTTTCTCTTTCTTCTCCATCAGCAACACCACTTATTCTTAGGTTCAGCCTTTTTACAAATCCCGTATTTCTTATGTTGAGTATTGAGAGGTGAAGCCGGCTGGGCTTCTGAGTAGGGTGGGGACTTGCAGAACATTTCTGCCTAGCTAAAGGGTTGCAAACACACCAGTCAGCACTTTGTGTTTAGCTAAAGGTTTGTAAACGCATCTATCAGCACTCTAAAAATGCACCAATCAGCACTCTGTGCCTAGCTAAAGGTTTGTAAATGCATCAGTAAGCACTCTGTATAATGGACCAATCAGCAGGATATAGGTGGGGCCAAATAAGCAAATAAAAGCTGGGCACCCAAGCCAGCAGTGGCAACCTGCTCAGTTCCCCTTCCACACTGTCTTTTGCTCTTCGCAATAAATCTTGCTGCTGCTCACTCTTTGGGTACACACTACTTTTATGAGCTGTGACACTCACCGTAAAGGTCTGCAGCTTCACTCCTGAAGTCAGTGAGACCATGAACACACTGGGAGGAAGGAACAACTCCAGACACACCACCTTTAATAGCTGTAACACTCACTGCGAGGGTCCATGGCTTCATTCTTGAAGTTAGTGAGACCAAGAACCCACTAGAAGGAACCAATTCTGGGCTCAGTATTTCAAAGAATATTGATCTTGATTTGGCTCTATTGCTTAGGAGTTAGTGTAAACTTTTTGGAGTGTTTTAGAACCTTTTTTTTTTTTTAATATTACCAAAGTTATTTTTCTGGTTCCTTCTCATTTGCGTAGACAAGTTATACATATTTTTAATTTTCTAAATTTTCTGTTTTGAAATTTTTCACCTTAAGGATTTTTTTTTTAATATTTATAGCTTATTCTAGACTAATTTGGCACTTTCTGCTTTCAGGAGTGCAGATTTTTGAGTTTTTTCCTTATAGAAAATTTTTATGTAATAGCTTTCTCAGATGTTTGTTTGTAGTAGCAGTGTACTGAGTGTGAGAGCAAGTTCACTGTGACCTATGAGTTTGAAATGACAGAGGTCTCTTTAAGCTCACCTTGTTCCCCCATTGCATGCACATTTTATTTATTTATTTTGTTTCCATTTTGTTTACTGTATTGAAAAGTTTAGGCTTCATGGCTTTAGGGGAGGTATCTTTGGGTAGAAATTTGTTTTAGCTAAAGCAGGTTAGTAGATGAAATACTTAATAATAAGCAGAAGGTTGGCAGAGATTGCTTGGGGAGCTCTCAGTAAAACAAACCGACATCAGGGAAAGGGTGGAAACAACCTCATGTCCCTTGCCAGGCCTGCAGGAAAGTGATCCACCTCTCAGACTTTCTTCTGAACAAGAGTCTGGCTGCTCAAACTGGGCAAATACCATTTTTATCTATAAGCATGTTGACATTCCAAGTATGGATGAATTTTTACTTCAGGTTCATGCACTCTTGAACCTGAAGAATGCTCTTCCTGTGGGGATGTAGTTATCCTGAAATGTTCCAGAGGGCTGAAGGTACATACATGTAAAGCTCATGTAGGAGAGGACCCAGTTATTTCTGCATTGGTGGGTAAAGAGAAAAATCATATTAGGTCTCCAGCAATGGATTCTAACTAAAATAAAAATTATGTAAAAACAGATTTTTAAAAGTGCAAATATGGATTATAAGCCAGCTCAGTGAGATCCATGAGAAAGTCAGATATCAACACAAATAAATCAGAAAAAAAATGCAAATATGAAACAAGAGATAAACTGGTAATAGCCAAACAAAAACCTAGAAAAATTTACTCACAAGTTACCACATACAATTGAAAACTATAATAAGCTAAACCAAGCAGAAGAAAAAAATTCAGAACTTGAAGAGAAGACTTTTAAGCTCTCCCAGTAGAAATATATAAAACTTTAAAAACAAATGAAAAAAGGAAAAAAAATATAAAAACTGAAAAAAGGCTTTGAGAAATATGGGAATGCATAGTGACAGATGCTATAAGTTACAGGCATTCTTTTTTTCTTTCCATTTTTACCTTAAAGTCTTGTATCCCTTAAGGCACACTTGAGAAAAAAACAATAAATAGTAAAAAGTTTGAAAAACTAATTTGATGATATAATTCAGAAAAAAAGTTTCTCTTCTCCAATTGTTGTAGCCATTTAGATTTTGTTTAAAAAAGCTAAAGTATAACCTGAAAGATGCTTTGCAAGATGATTATCAGTAAGGCATATAATCATCAGAGTATTCAAAAGTAAATGTGAAGGAACAAATTCTGAAAGAAATAAGAAGGAAGAATCAAATCATATATAAGATAAAGTCAACCAAATTGACAATAGACTCTTTTAATAGAAAAACCTATAGGCCAGAAGGAATAAGATTCTATTTTCAGTCTTCCTAAAGAAAAAAATTGCAGCCAAATATTTTGTATGTTGATAAATAAAGCCTCATGTAAAGGAGAAGTTAATTATTTTTCAAATGAGCAAATGTGAGGGGAATTTGTTATCATGAGGTCATTCTACAAGGAATTCTCAAAGAAGTTCTAAATATGGAAATGAAAGAACAATATTCACCATTATAAAAGGGCACATAAATACAAAGCTAACAGATCCTATAAAGCAATTACACAATTGACACCACAAAACAAGTAGGTAACGTTATGAGAGGAAAAGCACCCTGTGTATCAACATTCACCTGAAATATAAATTGTTTAAAAGCCCCACTTAAAAGACTTGCAGGATAACACATGCTCCAAATCTTTGCTGCCTAAAAGACACACAGCTAACAGACACTCCAGACTCGACATAATAAGATAGAAAATAATACACTATGCAAACAGAGAAAGGAAGAAGGAGTAGCTATTACATAATATCCAACAAAGGATACTTCAAATCAACAACAGCAATAAAAAGAGAAAGTTTGTTATATAAAGTGTTCCATTTAACAGGATTCTATAATACTACTACATTCCACTGAAACACAATAGAAATCATCAAGAGAAAAAATAATAAATAAATACTTGAATTAAATTGGACTCAAACCTAATAGATATTTACCAACTATAGTGAACAACTATTATAAAATATATGCTTTTCTCATCTTTACATTGAACATTTTTCAAAATTGACCATATACTTATTCATAAAAAGCATCCCAATAAATCCAAAACTTAAGAACATTGAAGAGCTATGTATGTATTGAAGTCTTCACAGACTGGACTTTTTTTTCTGTGCCTATCTTTTTTGAGAAGACTTAAATGGATTTGGTGCCAGAGGAGTAGCACTGGTGATTAAAGATTATCAGTTTTGCCCTTGTTACTGCCCCTTATAGCAATATCAGGTTAAAACCAGGTACTATTATTTATTACTTAATTTTTTGGTTCTTGTGATGATCTTTCCTGTGTGCCAATAGTTGTAAAAATGTTCTTTTCCAGTGGGATTATGAAGAGTGTAGGCTTCTATTCTGCCATCTTGCTCTATCCTTTTGATTTCTAATTTTACTCAACTTTGATGTGAGAAGATACTTGGTATTATTTTGGTAATTTTTGGATTTATTTGAATGCTTTTTATGAACAAAATTGGAAAATCTTCAATGCTCAGACACTGAGAAATATCTACAAGCATTAAGACCATCCAGGAAACATGACCTCACCAAATAAACTAAAGAAGGTACTAGGGACTACTCCTGGAGAGACAGATATATGACTTTTCAGGCAGAGAATTCAAAATAGCTGTTTTGAGGCAACACAAAAAAATTCAAGATAACAGAGGGGAAATTCAGAATTACATTAAGTAAATTTATATGAGACTAAAATCATGAAAAAGAAGCAATTAGAAATTAAGAGTTGAAAATGCTACTAATGTGTTAAAGAATGCATTGGAGTCTATTAACAGCATAACTGATCAAGCAGAAGTGGATATTAGTGAGTATGAAGACAGGCTATGTGAAAATACACAGAGGATTACAAAGAAAGAAAAAATAATAAAGCATGGCTACTGGATCCAGAAAATAGCTGAAAAGGAGAAATCTAAGAGTTACCAGCTTTCACTTTAAGGAGAAGGTAGAAAAAGAGACATGGGCCAGGTGTAGTGGCTTATGCCTGTCATCCCAGCAATTTGGGAGGCCGAGGCGGGAGGATCACGAGGTCAGGAGATCGAGACCATCCTAACATGGTGAAACCCCGTCTCTACTAAAAACACAAAAAAATTAGCTGGGCATGGTGACAGGTTCCTGTAGTCCCAGCTACTTGGGAGGCTGAGGCAGGAGAATGGCATGAACTCAGGAGGTGGAGATTGCAGTGAGCGAAGATCACACCACTGCACTCTAGCCTGTGCAACAGAGTGAGACTCCATCCCCCCATCACCAAAAAAAAAAAAAAAAAGACATGGGGAAACTCTCTTCAAAGTGATAATTAGAGAGAACTTTTCAAACTTACAGGGATACATCAACATTCAAGTAGATAGTGATACAACACCAAGCATCTCTAATGCCAAAAAGACTACCTCAATGAATTTAATAATCAAACTCCCAAAAACCAGAATAAAAAAGGATTCTAAAAGCAACAAGAAAAAACCTAACAAGTAATATACAATGGAGATGCAATACATCTCACAGCAGTCTTTCAGTGGAAACTTTACAGGCCAAGGAAGAAAGTCATAACATATTTAAAGTGCTGAAGAAAAATGAAAACTTTTTATGCTAGAATAGTATACCCAATGAAAATATTCTTTATGCATAAAGGACAAATAAAGACTTTTCCAAACAAAAACTGAGGGACTTCATCAACACATATGTGTTAAAAAAAAAAAAAACCATAAAAAGAGTCATTTAATCTAAAATAAAATAACATTAATGGGCAATAAGAAACTTCCAAAAGTGGAAAAACTCACTGTTAATACTAAGTACACAGAAAAACACAGAATGTTATAACACTGTAACTGAGGTGTATAAACTACTTTTAAGTAGAAAGACTTAATAATCAACCAATCAAAAATAACTACAACAACTTTGAAAGACATAGTACAGAAAGATTAACAAAAACAACAAAACATCAAAAAGCAAAGTATAATGTTAAAGACAGTTTATTATTCATTTTTGAAAATAAGTAATTATAATAGAGCTACCATATAATTCAGCAATACCACTGCTTCGTATATACACAAAATAAAGAAAATCAGTATATCAAAGGTACATTCATGGTCATGTTTCTTGGAGCACTGTTCACAATAGCCAAGATTTAGAAGAAAACTGTGATCTGTAAGATCCATGGAGTACCAATCAGCCATAAAAGTGAATGAGGTTTTGTAATTTACAATAGCATTGGTGGAACTGGAGGTCAATATGTTTAAATAAGATATGCCAGGAACAAAAAGATTGACATTGTTGTTTTCATTTATGTCTAAGATCTAAAGTAGTCAATACAATTAAACTCATGGAGATAAGGAGGAAAGAGATAATTACCAGGCGCTGAGAAGGATATATGAGAGTTGAGGAGAACATGGACATGGCAAATGAGTACCAAACAAGTTGGAAAAGATGAATAAGACCTACTATCTGATAACACAACAGGGGAAACGACAGTCATTAGTAATTTCATTATACATCTTAATATAGCTAAACGAGCATAATTAGATTGTTCACAACATAAAGAATAAATCCTTGAGGAGGGGGATACCCAATTTTCCATGATGTGGTTATTAAATATTGCATGACTGTAGTAAAATATCTCATTTAATACATAAATATATACACCAAATATAAAACCACAAAATTAAAAATTAAAAAATAAACCACAGTGAGTAGTACTAAAGCTCTTAATAATCATAAAATAATAATAATAAAATTACAGAGGAATACAATAATAACTCTCAAATCTATGTGATTATATTGAGACTAAATAACTTGCTTCTAAATAGCCTTTGAGTATATGGCAAAATTAATGCAGAGATCAGAAAAATTTTGAAATATAAACTATCACACAACACATAAAACCCTCTTTTCGGTGTGGGAACCCTTGCAAGAAGTGCAAAAAAGAAAAGTTTATAATGTTAAATGTCTACATAAAAAGTTAGAAATATCTCCAATTAACAATCAATTATTTTACCGCAAGAAAGTAAAATTACAAGAACACCCAAAGCTAGCAGAAATAAATATATAACAAACATCAGAAACTAAATAGAATTGTGATAATTTGGAAAAGCAATACAAAGGAATAATGAACCAAAAAATTGTTTAAAAAACAAACAAAATAATAGACTGCTAGTAAGATTAAATATGAAAAAAGGAAGATTTAAGTAAGCACAATCGGAAAGAATAAAGGTAACATTGTAGCTGATACTATAGGAATACAAAAGCTTATTAAAAACGACTATGAGCATTTCTACATGAACAAACTAGAAAAGCGAACAAAATAATTAAATTCCTGAAAACATACAACCTCCCAAAATTGACCAAAGTATACATATGAACCCTAAACAGACAAATAATGAGTAACAAAATTAAACCAGTAACAAAAAAAGCTTACAATGAGAAAAACCCAGTATCAGACAGATTTACCACAAAAGACTACCAGTATAAAAAGAGGATTGGTACCAGTCCTAGTAAAACTATTTCACTAAATTGAGAAAGAAGGTTATCTTTCTAACTTGTTCTAAGAAACCAATATCAGCATGATACCCAAATTAGGCAAGCACACAACAACAACAGCAACAAATAAGAACAACAAAGCTACAGGTATTTATTCCGTATGGACATACCATACACAAATTCTCAGTGAAATACCCCCAAATTGAATCAAACAGCATATCAAGAAGATAACATATTATGATAAACTTGGTTTCATTTCAGGTATACAATGATAGTTCAATATATGCAAATAAATAAATGTGATTCACCAGATACTGAACTAAAAACAAATACGTATTTATCATATTTATCTCACTATATAAAGATAAAGCATTGAATTAAATTCCATATCAATTTATAATAAAACATCTCAGGAATCTATGTATCAAAGGAACATAGTTATATATAACAAAGCCATAGCCAACATTATACTTAATAAGAAACATTTAAAAGCATTTCTTGTAGAAACTGGAGCAAGTCAAAAACTCCCATGTTTGCCACTCCTATTAAACATAGTACTAGAAGTACCTATCAGAGGAAACTGTCAAGAGAAAAAAAAATAAAAAATAAAAGTTTCCAAATTGGAAAAGTGAGGGTCAAATTTCTGTTTTGTGATGACATATTCTTATACATATATACCATAAAGTCACCTCCAAAAACCCCTAGCTTTAAATCTCATGCAAACTTTCAGTATACAGAATAAATGTACAAAAGCTAGTAACATTTTCATATTTCAATAACATTCATGCTGAGAACCAAACAGGAACTAAACTCCATTTAGTAATGCAATAGAAAAACACACACCTACACATAAAATTTAAAAATATATTTACCTAACAAAGTGAAAGAATTCTACAATAAGAACTGCAAAACACTGATGGAAGAAACTGCTTATGAAATAAACATATTAAAAAATAGACTATGCTCGTGAAATAAATGAGTTAATATCATTAAACTGGCCATATAGCTCAAAACAAGGTACAGATTCAACACAATTCCTATTAATGTACCAATGTATTTATTGACAGAATTTTTAAAAAATTCTAAAATTTGTATGAAATACAAAACAGCCCAAATATCCAAAGAAAATTTTGGCAAAAAGAAAAACACTGCAGGTATTATATAACTTGACTTTAAATTATGCTACAAAGCTATCATAATCCAAACAGCCTCATCTGAAACAAAATTCAAACCAAGATGATTTAAATGATTAAAATATGCAACCTGATACTTAAAGTTTTCTAGAATAAAACCTGGAAAAAATATTCAGGACATTGGTCTAGACAAATAAATCATAATGAAGACCCCAAAATTAAATGAAACAATAACAATACACAAATGATTTAATTTAACTATAAAGCTCTTGGAAATCAAACAAAATAATCAATGATCAAACAACACAAAAAATGAGAGAAAATATATGGAAACTATTCATGTGACAAAGTATTAATATCCACAATCCACAAGAACTTAAGGAAAATAGAAATAACTTCATTTAGAAGAAGCCACAATACATGAACAGGCATTTATCAATCATATACAAGTGAACAGGAAATATGGAAAAACGCTCGGAATAACAAATTACAAAAGAAATGAAAATCAAAACCACAATCATATACCATCTCACATCAGTCAGAAAGGATATAATTAAAATCTCAAGAAAACAACAGATGTTGGTTAGGCTCCAGAAGAAAGAGAACACTTAAACATCATTGGTACAAACAAGAACTAGTGCAGCCTCTATAGAAAACACTATGGAGATTTCTCAAGAGTCAAAAAATGAAACAAAAATTTGACCCAGAAATCCAACTACCAAATAAGTACCAGGATATCTGCCCTCATAGGTATACCACAAGACTATTCAGAATAGAAAAGTTATGATATTACATGCAGTGTACATCAATAAATGATTAAATAAAGTGTGGGTTATGTGCATCACAGACTGCTACACAGCCATTAAAAAATAAAATTATGGGCTGGGCACTGTGGCTCATGCCAGTAATCCCAGCACTTTGGGAGGTTGAGGCTGGCAGATGGCCTGAGGTCAGGAGTTCAAGACGAGCCTGACCAACATGGTGAAACCTCATCTCTACTAAAAATATAAACACTAGCCAGGCGTGGTGGCGGGCACCTGCAATCCCAGCTACTTGGGAGACTGAGACAGGAGAATCACTTGAACTCGGGATGAGGAGGTTGCAGTGAGCCAAGACTGAGATGTTGCACTCCATCCTGGGCAACAAGAGTGAAACTTTTTCTCAAAAAAATAAATTAATGAAATGAAATTAAATTATGTCTCTTACAGCAACTTGAATGAAGCTGGAGGTCATTATCCTAAGTAAAATAGCTAAGGAAGAGAAAATCAAATACTGTATGTTCTCACTTATAACTGTGAGTTAAACAGTGAGATGACATGGACACACAGAGAAAAATAATAGACACTAGAAATTTCAAAAGGGAGGATGTCAGAGGAGATGATTGTTGAAGAATTACCTGTCAGACACATACACATAAACCTGAATCTATAAAAATAAAAAAATATTTTATGAAATTGGTAAAATGTACACTACTCAGTTGACAGTTGCACTAAAATCTCAGACTTCACGACTACATAATTTACTTATGTAACCAAAAATCACTTTTACTCAAAAATATGTTGAAATTTTAAAAAAGTAGGCTGGGCACAGTGGCTCACACCTGTAATCCCTGCACTTTGGGAGGCCGAGGAGGGCAGATCATAAGGTCAGGAGATCGGGACCATCCTGGCTAACATGGTGGAAACCCCATGCAAACTTTCAGTATACAGAATAAATGTACAAAAGCTAGTAACATTTTCATATTTCAATAACATTCATGCTGAGAACCAAACAGGAACTAAACTCCAATGTAAATGTAAAAATACAAAAACAAAATCAACCAGGCATGGTGGTGGGCACCTATAGTCCCTGCTACTCAGGATAGTGAGATGGAAGAAGGGCATGAACCCAGGAGAGGGAGCTTGCAGTGAGCCCAGATCAAACCACTGCACTCTAGCCTGGGCAACAGAGCAAGACTCTGTCTCAAAATGCATACATACATACATACATACATACATACATAAATACATAAATAGTAGAATGCATAAGGACAATTGAAGAACTTTTTAAAAGAAATTTTTAAAATTACATGAGAGAAAAACGTTATGTCAATATTAAATGCCTTGACTATATGTTGTGGAAATGAGGATAATCTCTTGTCCCTTTGAGATATATATTCAAGTATGTAGAATTGAAGTGTCTTGAAGTATGTAAACCTAAATAAATTTTCAAATATTTTTTAAAAATATGTATATATGTAAAAAATTAATAAATCTCATTATTCAGAAGAGGTATTAGAGGAGGTTTGCTTCATATGACAAAGTTAGAATATGGAGAAACAATTCAGCTTAATATTTAAAAAGGCTGATCAACAGTGGAAGCTAAAATGTGGCATGCCTCATAATGGGAGAAGTTCCCTGCTTCTGCCTAGTAAAGACAAGTACCATCTTGAGAAGGGATGTGATCACTAGACAGTTGGAGAATATAAACTCTAAAGTCTTTTCATACTAAGATTTCTTTTGTTAGTGAAGAAATAGTACATATTCATATATGGCCCTTCTTTCTCTTAAGCCATCCCAAGTGTAAAGAAATAAGTTGCCTAAAAAGGAAAAGTCACACCCTCCTCAGAAAAGAACTAGGCTTAACACACTGTTGTCATATATTTTCTAATACATAATACACTTGACAAATATTCAATGGGTTTTCAGTTCAGGTTTGTTTGTTCGATTTAATTGTTTCTGGTTTCACCTTTTTTTCTATTTATAGATAACCTATGCAAACAACTTACTGTACTTTGCTTTTTCTCCTGAATTATTTAGCCCAAGTTTGATTTGCATATAGAAATAATTGTTCAACCAATATGAAAATGATGATTTCTTAATGTTGGTAAATAACTTGATTATTAAAAAGTCCTATAAATATGTCTATAGATGTTCACAAAATTATACATAAATATAAATGTACAAATACAGAAAAATATTTTAAAATACTATGTAATCAAACACCAGTTCAAGAACTTTGGCAAGTCAGAAGTCCTTGGTGTCTTCTTTTCATGAAAAAAATCACACAACTTCCTCAGGAAGGATTCTTAAGCAGGCTGAAATAGCTGTAAAAATTGATATACAATTTAAAATATGGATAGAAATAAAGATGACTGTGATTTGAAATAAAATCTGTGTCCAATTTCAGAAACTTAAGAAATACAATAAAATAATACAGGAGCTGACAGATGAACTGGCTGGTATAAGACAGAACTAAACTGATGTAATAAAACTGAAAAACACACTACAAAAATTGTATAATCACAAGTATTAATAGCAAAAAAAAATCCAACTGAGGAAAGAATCTCAGGGCTTGACAACACACTCTGCTAACTAACTTAGACAGAAATACACTAAAAAGAACAAAAAAAACTTCTGAGAAGTATGGAATTATGTAAAAAGACCAAACCTGTGAAACACTGGCATTCTGAAAAAATTATGGCGAAAGCAAACAACTTTGAAAACATATTTTAGAATATCTTTCAAGAAGAACTTTCCAGCTTCACTAGAGAGGCCAACATTAAAATTCAGGAAAGGCAGATAACCCATGTGAGATATTGCACAAGAAGATCATCCCAAAGAAACACAATAATCAGATTCTCCAAGGTCTAAATGAATTTTAAAATGCTGAAAGCAGTTAGAGAGGAGAGGCATGTTAAGTACAAAGGAAACCGCATTAGGATAAAAGAAGATGTTTCAGCAGATATCCTGCCAGCCAGAAGAGATTGGGAGCCCAGTATTCACCATTCTTAAAGAAAAAAAAGACAAAAATTTTATATATAGCCAAATTAAGCTTTTTGAGGTGGAAATAGGATATTTCTCAGACAAGCATATCCTGAGATAATTCATTACCACTAGAACTCCCTTATAAAAGATCCTTAAAATAACATTAAATATTAAAAGGATATACTCTTTTTTTTTTGAGACGGAGTCTGGCTCTGTCGCCCAGGCTGGAGTGCAGTGGCACAATCTCTGCTCACTGCAAGCTCCGCCTCCCGGGTTCACGCCATTCTCCTGCCTCAGCCTCTCCCAGTAGCTGGGACTACAGGCACCTGCCACCACGCCCGGCTAATTTTTTGTATTTTTAGTAGAGACGGGGTTTCACCGTGGTCTCGATCTCCTGACCTCGTGATCCGCCCGCCTCGGCCTCCCAAAGTGCTGGGATTACAAGCGTGAGCCACCGTGCCCGGCGAAAGGATATACTCTTATCGGCAACTACCAAAACAAACTGAAGGCCAGATGAGGTGGCTTATGCCTGCAACCCCAGACTTTGGAAGGCCACAGCAGGCAGATCACGAGGTCAGGAGATGGAGAACATCCTGGCTAACACCATGAAACCCCGTCTCTAGTAAAAATACAAAAAATTAGCCATGTATGGTGGCATGAGCCTGTAGTCCCAGATATTTGGAGTTCTGTGGTATTGGTCATAATATCTCTTGTTTTGTTTCTAATTGAGCTTATTTGGGTCTTCTCTTTTCTACATTAGTCTCACTAACAGTCTATCAATCTTTTTATCTTTTCAAATAACTAGCTTTTGGTTACATTTATCTTTCGTATTGCTTTTATTTCCATTTTACTTAGTTCTGCTCTTATCTTTGTTATCTCTTTTCTGTTGGTTTGGGTTTGGCTTGTTCTTGTTTCTCTAGTTCCTTGAAATGTGACCTTATATTGTCTATTTGTGCTTTTTCCAACTTTTGATATAGATATTTAATGCCATAAACTTTCCTGTTAGTACTGCTTTTGCTGTATCCCAGAGGTTTTGATAAGTTGTGTCGCTAATGTAATTCAATTCAAAGAATTTTTTAATTACTATCTTTATTCCATAGTCAACTCAGGATCATTTGCAAGATTTTGTATTAGTCAGCATTCTCTAAAGGGACAGAACCAATAGGATAAATTAATATATGAAAGGGAGTTTATTATGTGAATTGACCCACATGATTGCAAAGTGAAGTCCCACAATAGACCATCTACAAGCTGAGGAGAAAAGCCATCTGAGTCCCAAAATAACAAAAGTAGGAAAACTGATAATGTAGCCTCAGTCTGTGGGCAAAGGCCTAATATCCCCTGAGCAATTACTGTTGTAAGTCCAAGAGTAAAAAAGCTCAAGAACTTTGAGTCTCAGGTTAGAGTTCAGCAAGCACAGGAAAAAGATTGAGGACAAAGACTCAGCCTGTCTTTTTTTTTTTTTTTTTGAGACAGAGTCTCACTCTGTAGTCCAGGCTGGAGTGCAGTGGCACGATCTTGGCTCACTGCAAACTCTGCGTTCTGGGATCATGCCATTGTCCTGCCTCAGCCTCCTGAGTAACTAGGACTACAGGTGCCCGCCACCATGCCCGGCTAATATTTTTGTATTTTTAGTACAGACAGGGTTTCACTGTGTTAGCTAGGATGATCTTGATCTCCTGACCTTGTGATCCACCCGCCTCAGCCTCCCAAAGTGCTGGGATTACAGGGGTGAGCCACTGCACCTGGCACAGTCTTGTTCTTTCACATTTCTCTTGCTTTTATCCTACCTATTCTGGCCACTGATGAGATGATGTCCACCCAGACTGAGGGTGAATTTTTCTCTCCCAGTCTACTGACTCAAATGTTAACCCTCTGTGAGATTGTTTGGAGCTTCTCTACTACTTTTGCAACACCCTCACAGACACACTCAGGAACAATACTTTTCATTCTTCAGTTCAATCAAGTTGACACTCAATATTTTCTGTCACAGGAATATTCAATTTCTGCGCATTTGTATAGCTTTGAGGGTTCTTTTTGTAGTTGACTTCTAGGTTTATTCCACTATGGTCTAAGAGGGTACTTGATATAATTTTGACTTTCTTAAGTTTATTGTGATTTGATTTGTGGCCTATCATATGGCCCATGTTGGAGATTGTTGCATGTGCTAATGAAAAGATATATTCTGCAGTCCTTGGGTAGAAAAATCGGGAAATACATGCTAAGTTCATTTGTTCTAGGGTACAGTTTAAGTACATTCTTTCTTTGTTAACTTTCTGTCTTGATGAACTGTCTAGTGCTATCAGTGGTGTAATGAAGTCTCCCACTATTATTGTGGGGCTGTCTAACTTATTCCATAGGCCTAGTAATAATTGTTTAATAAATTCAGGAACTTCAGTCTTAGATGCAAATATTTAGGACTGTGATATTTTCCTGATAAATTTGTCCTTTCATTATTGCATATTGTGATTCTTTGGGTTTTTTAATTGTTTTGAAGTCTGTTTTGTTTAATATAAGAATAGCTAATCCTTCCCACATTTTTCTTTTTTTTTTTTTTTGAGATGGAGTCTTACTCTTTTACCCAGGCTGTATTGCAATGGCAACCTCCTCTGCCTCCTGGGTTCAAGCAATTCTGCCTCAGCCTCTTGAGGAGCTGGGATTATAGGTGTGCACTACCACGCCCAGCTAATTGTTGTATTTTTAGTAGAGATGGAGTTTCATCATGATGGTCAGGGTGATCTTGATCTCCTGACCTCATGATCCACCAGCCTCGGCCACCCAAAGTGCTGGGATTACAGGCCTGAGCCACCAGGCCTGGACAGGTGAGTCTCTTGAAGACAGCAGATGCTTGGCTGGTGAATTTGTATCTATTCTGCCATTCTGTATCTTTTAAGTAGAATAGTTAGGTCATTTACATTCAACATTAATATTAAGATGTGAGGTGCTGTTTTATTCATAATGCTAGTTGTTTCTGGAATACCTTTTTGTTGTGTTTCCTGAATAATTTTTTTAATAGGTCCTCTAAAATTTGTGCTTAAACAGGTTTTATTTTGATGTATTTGGAGAATTTGTTTCAAGGTTTACAACTTACAATTTAGCATTTCTTATATTGCTGGATTGATAGGGGTGAATTGTCATAGCATTTATTTGAAAAAGATTTAATCTTATCTTAATTTATCAAGCTTAGTTTTATTGAATAAAAAATTCTTGGCTAACAATTATTTTGTATGAGGAGGTTAAGGCAGGACCACAATCCATTTTGGCTTATAAGATTTTTGCTGAGAAATTTGCAGTTAATATGATAGGTTTTCCTTTATAGATTAACTCATGCTTTTACTTCAGAGCTCTAAAGATTCTTTTCTATCTTGAATTTAGGTAAGCTGATGATCTGTGCCAAGATGATGATATTTTTGTGATACATTTTCCAGGTATTTCTTGTTGTATATTCACCAATGCATGAAGATGCAACAGTCTCTCGTTATCTGAGATAATACCCAAAGTTCTTTGTATTACATCCAATATAATTAAGAAATATGGAAACAATGAGGAACTTGGAGGAAGAGTTCAATAAGCAAAAGAAGAAAGATTCCACCAGTGCAGCAAGGGCCCAAATGAATTGCCCATAATTATGCTGAGGTCTGGGGTTTTTATGAACTGGGAATAGAAAAGAATGTACTTAGTCTGTGAGTCCTCTGAGAGAAAGCATGATTCAGCTTCCTTGACCCCAGACGTTGTCGTGGAACCAATTAGGAGCTGAAGTGATGATACATTGGTGATACTCAGCTTGGCTAGCAACCTTTCAGGAGCAGAAGTGAAAGCTGGGCTGGGAACCTTGGCTTGGGACCAACCAGGAGCTAAAGCGATAATTCACAGAGGTTGGGCTCACAGTCTAAAAAGAAAAGCAAAGTGGCCACCAGAACCCACCCAGGCCCACGTGATTATGCCCATAAAAGGAGAAGAAACTTTCTGCTGGAAGTCAACTAATTATACAAAGGTCAAAGGCATTTCTATGTCAGGTCTTGTTCCCTTATCTGAGTAGGCCAGAAGTTTATGCAAGTTCTGTTCTAAATGGGCTGGAGGTTCTCCTCTCTGCACAGCTGTGGGCATGTCTCCAGGCGCAACCTTCTGTACTAGTTTTTTTTTTAGCTGTGCCTGAAGCTTGATTTTTTTTTCACAGGATGCTTCATATATTATGTGGGGACCAGGCACTGACCTGTGGGTCAGAGGCTCTCTGGGGACCCTTTTATTGCTGTGTACCTAAGGCAAGCTAGCTAACTCTTCTCAACAGCTTTTCAGGCTCTTTTCTTTACCTTTACTACAGATAACCTGATGACAAATTTTTTTGTGCAATAAATTTCCCAGTTGTTCTTTTTAGCTCCTCAAATATGCATTTTCAATTTTTTTAGATTTTTCTTCTTTCTTAGAAATATTAGTTATTATTAGGTTTGGCTATTTAACATAGTCCCAAATTTCTTGGAGGCCTTGTCGATTTTTTTAATATTCTTGTTTCTTTGTCTCTGTTTCATTGAGTTAATTCAAAAACTTTGCCTTTGAGCTCTGAGGTTCTTTATTCTACTTGTTTTAGTCTATTATTGACAGTTTGAAGTGCATTTTGTGCTCCTCTAAGTGTGTCTTTCATCTCCAGAAATTGTGGTTCTTTTTTCTTTAAAATATCGATTTCTTGAGATTAGTTTTTATCTATATCTTTTTTTAATTCTTTAATTTCATTTTCATATTTCCCTGGTATCATTTTTAGTAGCTTAATAATCAACCTTCCAAATTTTTAAGCTGGCAATTTAGAGATTTCTTCTTGGTTTGGATCCATTACTGGGTAGCTAGTGTGGTCTTTTGCGGATGTTATCAAACCTTGTTTTGTCACAATACCGAATTATTTTTATGCTTCCTTTTCAATTGTGTAGACTACTTCATTGAAAAGAATCTGGAACTCAAGGGATGCTATTAAGTTCTTTTGTAACACAAGGTGATCTCTTGATGTGTTGTGCTTCTCCTTCCCCTAGAAATGGAATTTTCTGAGAGCTGCGTGGCAGTTATTGTTTTGGCTTTTTTGGGTCCACCAACACCCAGTGTGACTGCCAGGCACTGGACTGGTGCTTGAGAATTTTTCAAAGAATTCTGTGATGTGATCTATCTTCAGTTCTCCCAGCAATATCAGCACCTGCTCTGGTGAAGGTAGCCTGGGTGTGAAGTAGACTCTGAGAGAGTCATTGGTTATACATATGTTTAGTGTGCTGACTTTCTCAAATACTGATTATGCTAGCAGTAGAGTTTCATGTGGGCAGGCTCAGAGACTTTCATTAGTCAGCGTGTTGCAGGCACTGGAATTAGCTGTTGTTTTATCCTTGCTTGAAACAAGGTTATTCTGTCATGAGTTGCTATAATTTCCTTAGTTAGCTGGCCACCAGTAAGAAGGTGGCACTTTCAAGAGGGTACCAGCTGCAATAGTAGCAAGAAAATAAAAGGCTCCCTAAGTTGGCCAAGATAAGTATGCCGGTAACTCAGGTGATGGACAGAGAAATAAAAGTTTCCACAAATTTATGTCTTTTGTACTCAGCTACCATGGTGGGTAGAAAAATTAAATCAGATGGGGTCAGAGTTAGGCAGGTCTGAGCTCAGACACTGCTTGGTCAGGGATTGCTGAGAATATTTGAGAATAGCCTGACCTATATGGTGAAACCCCATCTCTACTAAAAGTACAAAATTAGCCAGTGAGAAATAGGGGTGGCTCATGGGCCAATGTGGTTATGTTCCAAAGGGGAGTATGGCTGCCTCTGCCACTAGGAAAGTGGGGGCAAGCCAGTAGAAATAGATCTTACCCAGCTACCAGGCAGTTGGTGAGGCCAGTCTCACTTCCTCTGTGCTGCACTCACAGAACCAAGTTTATCTGCAGACAATGTGCGCATGTCAAACTCAAAACATGTTCCAGGCTATAAGCTTCCCCAATGAGAAAGCAAGCATGGATTTCAGGCCTTTCCCATTCACATCTGCCCACATTGTTGGCCATGGTGAGGAAGAACATGAGTAAAAATCAGGTAGATCACTGACGCTAGCCCTTGGAGAAGCAACCTGCCTAAAAAATCACATCTACAAGTGAAAATAGAGCAGTCTGCTCCTGTGCAAATAAGCAGGCAAGGCCCAGCAGAAAAGACTGCTTTTTGTGGAATTAGTAGGCTCCCAGGGAAAACTTTCCTTCTATTTTTAGGAGTATACACAATCAGCTCCATTGGAACTTGCACAACGAGGAAGGAGGCTTCCCTAAAACAAAACCACAGTTATACAAACAAGAGAAGTGTCGCTTTGTTCTTGCTTAGAAACATACTAACACCTACATAAATAAGAGGAAATTGTATAGAAAGCTTTTCAAATTAGAAAAGTTATCCAAACAGCTACAAAGATGAGAAGAGATTCTCATAAAAGCTTTTGCATTAAAGTCTAAAAATAATGGCCCCCTCAGCTTCTCTTTACACTACAAAGAGCCTTCCTATTTGCTTTTTAAACTTTCACTTTAACCTCACTCTGTGTGTGCAGTTGTCTTTGGGTGTTGGGAATGTTGACTCTGTTTCAGTCCAGTTTGCTTTCATGGAGGATCTAACCATCATGTGAATTTGAAAGGAGGTCATAAAGCAAATAAAGATTTCTGACCAAGGACACATCTCAGTGTTACCTGAAGTTCCCTGGACTAACTCCAGACTCTGACAGCCTGTCTGGTATCAGAACCAGGACTTTCAGAATTTTTTTGCACTTTTTTTCTTTTCACAGCTTTCATGTCTCCCATCCTTCTTCCGTGCAATGCTGTGGGTGTTTTTTATAGCCTGGGGATGTAATATTTTTGGGTAAAGTTAGGCAGCGCCCTAATAATCAGGAATGTAACTTGAAGAATGGCTGCTCCTCTGATTTCCTTGAGTCAAGAAGACCTCAGAATTTCAGTGTAAACCTCACCTAGTGGGGGCTTTTTGTCCCCAATTATACACATTTATGCACTATATAGGGGAATATTTCACACTAAGTGAATGCTCTCCTCCCTGTCCAATTGGGTTGTTTCTTTCCTCCATGTAAAAGCTGAGCACTGCCCCATAAATTTAAACAGTTTTTTTTATGAGAAAAGTTAATTTCCCTTCACTGAGAGGCATATTATGTGAATGCCTGATTAAACCACAAACCTCACTTTCTAACTTCTTCTGGGAAAGAATTTAAAGAATTTGAGTTCGCCAGGCTTGGTGGCTTATGCTTGTAATCCTAGCACTTTGGGAGGCTGAGGCGGGCGGATCACGAGGTCAGGAGATCGAGACCACGGTGAAACCCCGTCTCTACTAAAAATACAAAAAATTAGCCGGGTGTGGTGGCGGGCGCCTTTAGTCCCAGCTACTCAGAGAGGCTGAGGCAGGAGAATGGCGTGAACCCGGGAGGTGGAGCTTGCAGTGAGCTGAGATTGCGCCACTACACTCCAGCCTGGGCAACAGAGTGAGACTCTGTCTCAAAATAAATCAATCAATAAATAAATAATTTGAGTTATTACATCTCAGATCTTACAGTGCCAAGTAGAATGAAACATTTTTATCCATGTCATGGACCCTCCTGTTCCCCAATTCCTCACCCTCCTACCTCCATCTGTTAGAGATCAGGCTCCATGCTCTTTCTGTAAACAGAAAATCTCTACCTTTAGCAGTCAGGAAACACTGGGCATGGTGGCTCATGCCTGTAATCCCAGCACTTTTGGAGGCCAAGGCAGGTGGATCACCTGAGTTCAGGAATTTGAGAATAGCCTGACCTACATGGTGAAACCCCATCTCTACTAAAAGTACAAAATTAGCCAGTGTTGTGGCAGGTGCCTGTAGTCCCAGATACTTAGGAGGCAGAGGCAGAAGAATCACTTGAACCTGGAAGGTGAAGATTGCAGTAAGCAGAGATCACACCACTGCACTCCAGCCTGGGCAGCAAGAGTGAATCTCCATCTCAAAAAAAAAAAAAAAAAAAGTCTGGAAGACAGTCGATCTTTCTGTTCTTTTGAGGCACCTATTCTGCTCCAACTACATTAGTGTTTTAACAAAAAGGGGATTTTATGTTTAAAAGTGAGTGTGTTCAATTCTCTGGAATTTCAATGTTTCACTAGGGATATAGCAAAGGAATCCAGAAATAACATTGAAATACTCCCTGCATTAAAAGGCTTCACCCAAGTACAATCTCTCCAAGACCTCTATGGCACCCTGGGAGCTTTATGGGACAACAGGGTCTAGGAAACAAGCAGCATGGAAGTCCATGTCCCTGCAGAGGTAAACATGACTAATTCTGCTGACTAGCGTCGCCCAATCCATGGGTGAAGGTCATGCTTGCATCCATGTGTGGCACCTCTGACAGGTGCCAGGACCCAGAGGACCAGATAAAAGCGGTGAAAAGAGATGCCCTTTCAGCCTTTCTCTCCACCCTGGGTCACTCAGAAGACTGACCAATGCCTTTTCTTCTGTCTTTTCCAAATCAGTAACCTTTAAGCCTGCACTCCCCTTGAGTGCAGCCTGAATCTGCTTCATCTCTCTGAAGTTTACTTTGAGTAATACCCAACTGAATTTTTGCACCTGCAGAAAATGTCCAATGGACATGGTGCTACTAGAGTTAAATTTCCCTGCTCATTGCGGAAGACTAGACAAATAAAGGAGGACCTAGGCAAGTTCTCTCATCTCCCGGATAGATATACAGACACATTCTAGGATTTAATCCAAGTATTTAAATTCTCTTGGAAGAAAGTTTCAGGGAAGGGGAAGCCAACAGGGAAGGCAACAGTGACTTGGAGGACCATAAATGAGACCACAGTGATAACAATCAAAAATGGAGAAGGAAATTATTTCAAATGTGTGTACTGAAGGACTTGCAAGGGACTAAAGCAAAATGTATTAACTACTCCAAGCTTTCCAAAATAGATCCAGAACAAGATGGAAACCCCTTAGCCTCTATGAAAAGGCTAAACGAGGCCTTAGAGAAATAAAAGTCCATCTCCCAATTCAATAAAGAACATGTTTATTACTTAAACCTCCCTGTCTCCCAATTCAATGAACAGGTTTATTACTTAGGCAGTCCCTGATATCAAAAGAAAGTTACAGAAATAAGCATATCCAAATATCTTTTTACTTTTTCTCATCCCCAAGTAGGAACTTTGCAATATTTAAATGTCACTCTCCTATGTGCCCCACTGGAGGAAGTTTCAGAAAGACACTGAGCTCTCCTCTATTTCTTAGCTGAAAGAGCATATAGAGTGTTAAAATCTAAAGCTCACCTGTCTCAGATGTATTAAAATACCTAGATCTGGTCTTATCAGAAGGGAGAAGAGCACCAGATGAGACTTAATCCCATTTTCTTTAACAGTTTGGGGATTCTTAGGCATTGCAGGCTTTTGCAGACTGTGGATACCCAGATATGGTGAAATAGCTTCCCATTTACACCACCTCATAAAAGAAACTCAAGCAGTTAAAAGTCATTCTTTGACCTGGAGGCCTGAGGATCAAAAAGGCTTTAACCATCTAAAGCAACTCTTACCAAAAGCACCAGCCCTCAGTCTTCCCATAGGTAAGGCATTCAGTCTCTATGAAACTGCGAAAGGGAATGGCACTGAGAGTTTTATCTCTGGCTGGAGGTCCCGCTCAATAGACAGTGAATTAGCTAAGCAAGTAAATTAAATTGGTGACTAAAGGATGGGCAGCCTGCCTCCAAGCATTTGCAGTGATGGCTTTCTTGGTGCCAGAGGCCAGCAGGATAACCATAGGGAATAACTTAACTACTTACATCCCACACAATATATAGGGTACTGCTATCTTCAAAAGGGAGTCTCTGGCTAACAGACAATATCACCTCCCCCACATGTCCTACTTTGCTCCTAGAGGAATCTATAGTCCAGTCTACAGTCCAGTTAAAAACCTATCCTTGCCTGAATTCAGCCACTTTCTCCTATAAAACACTGAAGAAACTGAACATGATTGTGAACAAGTAATTCTGGTTAAAAAAAAAAAAGATAAAAATTCCAGCATTTATTCTGTGTAAAGTTTTGATTAATAAAAATGATTTTATTAAAAAGCACTCAGCTTAATTAAAAGTGAATATATAAGCTATAGGTATAGTTTAAAAGTCCTCTATGGTTTTCTCTTCATTAGTGTTATTTTTCTGGAAAAAAAATTATTTGGCTGAATTACTTTTCTCCACTCTGCTTTGCCAATGTTGGTGCACACGTGAAAGGGTCTAAGATGACTTCTGGTGACCTGGGACTCCTTATGAAAACAGAAAAGATGTTACAGATTCCATTTTTGGGAAAAAATCTCTATTTTCCTCAGGGAACCCCTGGAATTATTGGTGGCCAAATCCCTATGAAAATCTGCTTTAATCTTCCAGATATGCCTGTTTATTAGGTCCCCAAAACTTCAGGATTTCCTGGCACTATTCTTAAAGGGGTATACCCTGAACTACTGGATCTTCTTCTGTCTGTGTAGTCATATATGCGTTCTGTGTATGATGTCTATTTTAAAAAAGCTGTAATTCATTGGCCTACAACATTTTAGAAAAAATAAAAGCTGTAATGGCTCTTACTTTATGTGACTTCAATTCTCAAAAATAAATAAAAAATCCTGGAGATTATTGGTAATATACAAGTGTTTTCTAGACATAAAGATGTGGTCTAAATTACACAGGTCAGATACTAGGTTTGCTAAATGTTTCAAGAATGTAAACTGCTCCTTTCATCTTGGGGAACTGTTTAATTTACTTACTTCACAATGGAAAAGGTCTGAGAACATACGAAAATAATGATGTTTCTAACTCTATTGGAAGGAGTCAAACTTTTTCTGCAGCTAAGGTATCATTGAAACAACCTACCAGGTTTTACATTAACATCAAAGTTGCTAAGAATTGCTATTATGACATGTAATTGAAACTACTGATGATAGATTTCAATGCAAGGTGTGTAAAAACAGTAAAATGTGTTTTTAGTAAAGATTATAAGAAGGCATAGAAATTCTAATTTTGCCTAGGGATAAAGGGTTGTCTTAAAGTAGATAAAATCAGTAAAAGATTTAAGAAAATTGTAGAAAGATTGTAAAAATTAATTTTGCAAAGGAAACTATATTAATTTATTGACTAAATTCAAGAGGATTTTTCATAAATTCAGTATTAAATAAAAGCAAAACAAGGCTTTATTTTTTTTATTTTTTTTATTTTTTATTTTTCTTTTTTTTTCTTTTTTTTTTCTTTTTTTTTATTATACTTTAGGTTTTAGGGTACATGCGCACAATGTGCAGGTTTGTTACATGTGTATCCATGTGCCATGTTGATTTCCTGCACCCATTAGCTCATTTAGCATTAAGTATATCTCCTAATGCTGTCCCCGCCCCCCCCCCCCCCCCCCCCCCAACAGTACCCCGAATGTGATGTTCCCCTTCCTGTGTCCATGAGTTCTCATTGTTCAATTCCCACCTATGAGTGAGAACATGCGGTGTTTGGTTTTTTGTCCTCACGATAGTTTACTGAGAATGATGGTTTCCAGTTTCAAGGCTTTCTTAAGATGTTAATATGCTCTTTAGAAAAAAATTTGAAGGGGTGGGTGGAGCCAAGCTGGCCGAACAGGAACAGCTCCAGTCTACATCTCCCAGTGTGAGTGATGCAGAAGACAGGTGATTTCTGCATTTCCAAATGAGCTACAGGGTTCATCTCACTGGGGAGTGTCAGACAGTGGGTGCAGGACAGTGGGTGCAGTGTACTGAGCATGAGCCAAAACAGGGCGAGGCATCACCTCACCTGGGAAGTGCAAAGGGTCAGGGAATTCCCTTTCCTAGTCAAAGAAAGGGGTGACAGCACCTGAAAAATTGGGTCACTCCCACCCTAATACTGTGGTTTCCCAATGGTCTTCACAAATGGAACATGAGGAGATTATATCCCACACCTGGTTCAGAGGGTCCTACACCCATGGAGCCTCCCTCATTGCTAGCACAGCAGTCTGAGACCAAACTACAAGGCAGCAGCAAGGCTGGGGTAGGGGCATCCGCCATTGACAAGCTTTGAGTAGGTAAAGCAGCTGGGAAGCTCGAACTGGGTGAAGCCCACTGCAGCTCAAGGAGGCCTTCCTGCCTCTGTAGACTCTAGCTCTGGGAGCAGGGCATAGCCAAACAAAAGGCAGCAGAAATCTCTGCAGACTTAAATGTCCCTATGTGACAGCTTTGAAGAGAGTAGTGGTTCTCCCAGCATGCAGCTGGAGATCTGAGAATAAACACAATGCCTCTTCAAGTGGGTACCTGACTCTGAGTAGCCTAACTGGGGGGGCACCCCCCCCAGTAGGTCCAGACTGACAACTCACACGGCCAGGTACTCCTCTGAGACAAAACTTCGGGAGGAATTAACAGGCAGCAACATTTGCTGTTCAGCAATACAACACTGTTCTACAGCCTCCACTCCTGATACCTAGGGTGATATCCAGACAGGATCTGGAGTGGACCTCCAGCAAACTTCAACAGACCTACAGCTAAGGGTCCTGACCATTAGAAGGAAAACTAACAAACACAAGAAATTCACATCAAAACCCCATTTGTACGTCACCGTCACCAACATCAAAGACTAGAGCTAGATAAAACCACAAAGATGGGGAAAAAACAGCAGAAAAACCAGAAACTATAAAAATCACAGCACCTCTTCTACTCCAAAGGAATGCAGCTCCTCACCAGCAATGCAACAAAGCTGGACAGAGAATGAATTGATGAGTTGAGAGAAGGCTTCAGATGATCAAATTACTCCAAGCTAAAGGAGGAAGTGGCAACCCATGGCAAAAAAGTTAAAAACCTTGAAAAAAAATTAGATGAATGGCTAACTAGAATAACCAATGCAGAGAAGTCTTTAAAGAATCTGATAGAGCTGAAAAACATGGCATGAGAGCTACATGACAAATGCACAAGCTTCAGTAGCTGATTTGATCAACTGGAAGAAAAGGTATCAATGATGGAAGATCAAATGAATGAAATGAAGCAAGAAGAAAAGTTTAGAGAAAATAGGATAAAAAGAAATGAACAAAGCCTCCAAGAAATTGCGACTATGTGAAAAGACCAAATCTAGGTCTGATTGGTGTATCTGAAAGTGACAGGGAGAATGGAAATAAGTTGGAAAACACTCTGCAGGATATTACCCAGGGGAAATTCCCCAATCTATCAAGGCAAGCCAACATTCAAAATCAGGAAATACAGAGAATCCCACAAAGATACTCCTTGAGAAGAGCAACTCCAAAACACAAAATTGTCAGATTCACCAAACTAGAAATGGAGGAAAAAATGTTAAAGGCAGCCAGAGAGAAATGTTGGGTTACCCACAAAGGGAAGCCCATCAGACTAACAGCTGATCTATCAGCAGAAACTCTGCAAGCCAGAAGAGAGTGGGGGCCAATATTCAATGTTCTTAAAGAAAAGAATTTTCAATCCAGAATTTCACATGCAGCCAAACTAAGCTTCATAAGTGAAGGAGAAATAAAATACTTTACAGACAAGCAAATGCTGAGAGATTTTGTCACCACCAGGCCTGCCCTAAAAGAGCTCCTGAAGGAAGCACTAAACATGGGAAGGAACAACCGGTACCAGCCACTGCAAAAACATGCCAAACTGTAAAGAACATTGAAGCTAGGAAGAAACTGCATCAATTAATGAGGAAAATAACCAACTAACATCATACTGACAGGGTCGAATTAACACATAACAATATTAACCTTAAATGTAAATGAACTAAATGCTCCAATTAAAAGACACAGACTGGCAAATTCGATAAGCATCAAGACCAATCAGTGTGCTGTATTCAGGAAACCCATCTCACGTCCAGAGACACACGTAGGCTCAAAACAAAGGGCTGGAGGGAGATCTACCAAGCAAATGGAAAACAAAAAAAAAAGCAGGGGTTGCAATCCTAGTCTCTGCTAAAGCAGACTTTAAACCAACAAAGATCAAAAGAGACAAATAAGGCCATTACATAATGGTAAAGGGATCAATTCAACAAGAAGAGCTAACCTAAATATATATGCACCCAATACAGGAGCACCCAGATTCATAAAGCAACTCCTTAGAGACCTCCAAAGAGACTTAGACTCCCACACAATAATAATAGGAGACTTTAACACTCCACTGTCAACATTAGACAGGTCGGGACAGAAAGTTAACAAGGATATCTGGGAACTGAACTCAGCTCTGCACAAAGTGGACCTAATAGACATCTACAGAACTCTCCACTCCAAATCAACAGAATATACATTTTTTTCAGCACCACACCACACCTATTCCAAAATTGACCACATAGTTGGAAATAAAGCACTCTTCAGCAAATGTAAAAGAACAGAAATTATAACAAACTGACTGTCAGACCACAGTGCAATCAAACTAGAACTCAGGATTAAGAAACTCACTGAAAACCACTCAACTACATGGAAACTGAACAACCTGCTCCTGAATGACTACTGGGTACATAAAGAAATGAAGGCAAAAATAAAGATGTTCTTTGAAACCAATGAGAACAAAGACACAACCTACCAGAATCTCTCGGACACTTTCAAAGTGGTGTGTAGAGGGAAACTTACAGAACCAAATGCCCACAAGAGAAAGCAGGAAAGATCTAAAATTGACACCCGAATATCACAAAGTTAAAAGAACTAGAGAAGCAAGAGCAAACACATTCAAAATCTAGCAGAAGGCAAGAAATAACTAAGATCAGAACAGAACTGAAGGAGATAGAGACACAAAAAATCTTTGAAAAAAATCAATGAATCTAGAAGCTGCTTTCTTGAAAAGATAAACAAAATTGATCGAACACTAGCAAGACTAATAAAGAAGAAAAGAGAGAAGAATCAAATAGATACAATAAAAAAAGATAAAGTGGATGACACCACTGATCCTACAGAAATACAAACTACCATCAGAGAATACTATAAACATCTCTCCACAAATAAACTAGAAAATCTAGAAGAAATGGATAAATTCCTTGACACACACACTCTCCCAACACTAAACCAGGAAGAATTTGAATCTCTCAATAGACCAATAACAGGCTCTGAAATTGAGGCAATAATTAATAGCTTACCAGTCAAAAAAGGTCCAGGACCACATGGCTTCACAGCCGAATTCTACCAGAGGTACAAGGAGGAGCTAGAACCGTTCCTTCTGAAACTATTCCAATCAATAGAAAAAGAGGAAATCCTCCCTAACTCATTTTAGGAGGCCTGCATCATCCTGATACCACAGCCTGGAAGAGACACACACAAAAAAGAGAACTTTAGACCATTATCCCTGATGAACATCCATGCAAAAATCCTCAATAAAATACTGGCAAACCGAACCCAGCAGCACATCAAAAAACTTATCTACCATGAACAAGTGGGCTTCATCCTTGGGATGCAAGGCTGGTTCAACATATGCAAATCAATAAAAGTAATACAGCATATAAACAGAACCAAAAACAAAAACCACGTGATTATCTCAATAGATGCAGAAAAGGCCTTTGACAAAATTCAACAACCTTCATTCTAAAAAACTCTCAATAAATTTGGTATTCACGGGACATATCTCAAAATAATAAGAGCTATCTATGACAAACCCACAGCCAATATCATACTGAACGGGCAAAAACTGGAAGCATTCCCTTTGAAAACTGGCACAAGACTGGGATGCGCTCTCTTGCCACTCCTATGCAACAGAGTGTTGGAATTGCTGGCCAGGGTAATCAGGCAGGAGAAGAAAATAAATGATATTCAATAAGAAAAGAGAAAGGCAAATTTTCCCTGTTTGCAGATGACATGCTTGTATATCTAGAAAACCCCATCATCTCAGCCCAAAATCTCCTTAAGCTGATAGACAACTTCAGCAAAGTCTCAGGATACAAAATCAATGTGCAAAAATCACAAGCATACTTACACACCAATAACAGACAGATAGCCAAATCATGAGGGAAATCCCATTCACAATTGCTTCAAAGAGAATAAAATACCTAAGAATCCAAATTACAAGGGACGTGAAGGACCTCTTCAAGGAGAACTACAAATCACTGCTCAATGAAATAAAAGAGGATACAAACAAATGGAAGAACATTCCATGCTCTTGGGTAGGAAGAATCAATATTGTGAAAATGGCCATACTGCCCAAGGTAATTTATGCATTCAATGCCATCCCCATCAAGTTACTGATGACTTTCTTCACAGAATTCTAAAAAACTACTTTAAAGTTTATATGAAACCAAAAAAGAGCCTACATTGACAAGTCCATCCTAAGCCAAAAGAATAAAACTGGAGGCATCACGCTACCTGACTTCAAACTATACTACAAGTCTACAGAAACCAAAACAGCATGGTACTAGCACCAAAACAGAGATATAGACCAATGGAACATAACAGAACCCTCAGAAATAGTTCTGCATATCTACAACTATCTGATCTTTGATAAACCTGACAAAAACCAAAAATGGGGAAAGGATTCCCTATTTAGTAAATAGTGCTGAGTAAACTGGCTAGCAATTTGTAGAAAGCTGAAACTGGATTCCTTCTTTACACCTTATATAAAAATTAATTCAAGATGGATTAAAGACTTAAATGTTAGACCTAAAACCATAAAAACCCTAGAAGAAAACCTAGGCAATACCATTCAGGATATAGGCATGGGCAAGGACTTCATGTCTAAAACACCAAAAGCAATGGCAACA
>NW_026652300.1:967300-986695 GCF_009828535.3 Hylobates moloch
CTAGCTTTTGAATGTGTTTGCTCTTGCTTCTCTAGTTCTTTTAATTGTGATGTTAGGGTGTCAATTTTGAATCTTTCCTGCTTTCTCTTGTGGGCATTTAGTGCTATAAATTTCCCTCTACACACTGCTTTGAACGTGTCCCAGAGATTCTGGCATGTTGTGTCTTTGTTCTTGTTGGTTTCAAAGAACATCTTTATTTCTGCCTTCATTTCATTATGTACCCAATAGTCATTCAGGATCAGGTTGTTCAGTTTCCATGTAGTTGATCAGTTTTGAGTGAGTTTCTTAATCCTGAGTTCTAGTTTGATTGCACTGTGGTCTGAGAGACAGTTTGTTACAATTTCTGTTGTTTTACATTTTCTGAGGAGAGCTTTACTTCCAATTATGTGGTCAATTTTGGAATAGATGTGATGTGGTGCTGAAAAAAATGTATATTCTGTTGATTTGGGGTGGAGAGTTCTGCAGATGTCTATTAGGCCCACTTTGTGCAGAGCTGAGTTCAATTCCTGGATATCCTTGTTAATTTTCTTTCTCGTTGATCTGTCTAATGTTGACAGTGGGGTGTTAAAATCTGCCATTATTATTGTGTGGGAGTTTAATGGCCTTCTTTGTCTCTTTTGTTCTTTGTTGGTTTAAAGTCTATTTTATCAGAGACTAGGATTGCAACTCCTGCCTTTTTTTTGTTTTAGATTTGCTTGATAGATCTTCCTCCATCCCTTTATTTTGAGTCTATGTGTGTCTCTGCACATCAGATGGGTTTCCTGAATACAGCACACTGATGGGTCTTGACTCCTTACCCAGTTTGCCAGTCTGTGTCTTTTAATTGGAGCATTTAGCCCACTTACAGTTAAAGTTAATATTGTTATGTGTGAATTTGATCCTGTCATTATGATGTTAATTGGTTATTTTGCTCACTAGTCAATGCAGTTTCTTCCTAGCCTCAATGGTCTTTACAATTTGGCATGTTTTTACAGTGGCTGGTACAGGTTGTTCCTTTCCATGTTTAGTGCTTCCTTCAGGAGCTCTTTTAGGGCAGGCCTGGTGGTGAAAAAATCACTCAGTATTTGCTTGTCTGTAAAGTATTTTATTTCTCCTTCACTTATGAAGCTTAGTTTGGCTGGATATGAAATTCTGGGTTGAAAATTCTTTTCTTTAAGAATGTTTAATATCAGCCCTCACTCTCTTCTGGTTTGTAGAGTTTCTGCCAAGAGATCAGCTGTTAGTCTGATGGGCTTCCCTTCGTGGGTAACCCGACCTTTCTCTCTGGCTGCCCTTAATATTTTTTCCTTCATTTCAACTTTGGTGAATCTGACAATTACGTGTCTTGGAGTTGCTCTTCTCGAGGAGTATCTTTGTGGCATTCTCTGTATTTCCCGAATCTGAAGGTTGGCCTGACTTGGGAGATTGGGGAAGTTCTCTGCAGAGTGTTTTCCAACTTAGTTCCATTCTCCCCGTCATTTTAAGTACACCAATCAGACCTAGGTTTGGTCTATTCACATAGTCTCAAATTTTCTGGAGGCTTTGTTCATTTCTTTTTATTCTTTTTTCTCTAAACTTCCCTTCTCACTTCATTTCATTCATCTTCCATCACTGATACCCTTTCTTCCAGTTGCTCACAATGGCTGTTTTAGATATGTTTATATACACAAAAACTTACCATTTTGTTACTGTTACCTACAATATTCAGTACAGTAACATGCTGTCAAGGTTTGCAGGCTAGGAGCTGTAGGCTGTACCATACAGCCTGAGTGAGTAGTAGCTACACCTTTTAGGTTTCTGTAAGGCATTATGAGGTGCACAATGATGGAAGCTAATGACTCATTTCTCAGAATGTATTCCCATCATTAAGCAATGTATGACTACATATTCATATATCATTACTGCACACATATATATTTACTTACACCGTATATATTTATACCATATATGGTAATTGTCTATATATATATATGTGTACTTATATATTTGCTTATATACTTATATGAATTACAAAGAGCATATTTTAGATGCACTTGTATGACATTATATGGATTAAAACTCTTGTAACATATATCTTAAGCCTTAATATATGTTTTATATACAATTATATATATAATATATAAAACATACTGAATATGATAGAGTGGAAGCATTGCCATCTTGGACAAGTGCCATCATTCTAAAGTTCACCTTGATCAAAAACCATCTAAATCCAAAGGGCAACAGCCTAATGGCTAAAATCAGTATGACCATAAACCACAAATGACATCTCCAACCAGAAACATTCCAAACCCACCTTACCAAAGATATGCCAGCCCTGAGATAACCTCCTCTCTGGCTAGAGACATTCCAACCCTGTCACGAACGTCTCCTGCAGTGGGTTTTCAAAACCTTCAGGTCTTGGAAATCCACCTCTAAGCACCTGCAATGAGTATTTCATTCATCCTTCCTTCCCTCTTTCCTTGTGTGGCAACAGTCTAAGAGGACCTTTGCTGATTCCAACCGGAACATCCAATATCAGACACTAACCCAGCTGACTGGTAAGATCTGCTCTCCTCTGGCTTTCTCATTGTACCCAGGAAACTCAGGTCTGCCATCCCAGTCCTCAGAGGACTAGTGCATCTAAGCTAGAAGAAATCTTGGGTCGTGTCCAGTTTAATCTCAGCTTGACCATCCTCTTTAGGAAGAGGATTCTGGGTCTCTGTCCTTTCTCTGGGGATGACTAGATCAAAAACTGACAGCTTCATTTTCTCCTCACCAACCCATAAGGGTGTCAAATATCCTTTCCACTGGGCTGTTTCCTTCACATCCTCACCAAATGTGGCTTATGGGAAGAATAAAGTCGAAGCATTTTTTTTTTATTGCACCATGGCCTGGCCCCAATAAAGATTAGTTAATGACAGACAATGGCCTAAAAATGGCGCCTTTAACTTTCTAATTATCAGGAAACTTGACAACTTCATAACCAGAAAAGACAAACAGGAAGAGGTTCTCTATATTCAGGCTTTCTTCTACCTTAAATCCCAACCCACCCTGTGTCAAGCTTGCACTCTTCATGAAAGTTTTCTTCTTAAGAAAACCCTCTCCAGGTCTCTCTTTCCTCCAAATCTCCTTTTGACTCTGCAGATGAACCCCCTCTGTATTCTCCTCCATCTGCATCCACTCCTTACCTGTCCAAACTCTCTGCCCCACTGACACCTCTTGCCCTCAAGCCTTCCAGCCCCAAACTGCCGCTCTCCCTCTTCTCCACAGTTACCCATTCAAAAACTACCAGTCAAATCACCTTGGCCATTCTCCCTCTCAGGGAAGTGGCTGGCTACAGGCATTGATTATTTTCTTGTGCCTTTCTCCATGTCTGATTTGTCACAGAGCGAACAGCATCTGGGATCTTTCTCTGAAAATCTCTCTAATTATCAGGGAATTCCTGCACATAACCCAATTCTTTAATTTAACTTGGCATGATATTTACATAATTCTAACCTCCACTGTCACTTCTAATGAAAAAGAGCACTCAGCTTCATTGAAATTGATATCGAAGCTATAAGTATATTCAAAAGCTTTTATGTTTTCCTCTTCATAAATCTTGTTTTCTGGAAAACGTTTATTCTTATTGAACTGAATTAGTTTTCTGCATTCTGCCTTGCTACTCTTGGTGCAAGTATGAAAAACCCTAAAATGACTTCTCTTGGCCTGGGACTCCTTGAGAAAACAGAAAAGGCATCACAAATCCCACTATGGAAAAAAAATCTCTGTTTTCTTTATGGAATACCTGGAATTAGAAGTGAGTAAGTACCTCTCAAAATCTGTCTTTGTTTACCAGCTATGCTTGTTTATTAGGCCCTGAGAGCTGTTTTCTTAGCCCTGTTCTTAAAGGGCCTCACCCAAAGGCCAATAATCCGATTGGGAAATTAGCAAAATAAATAAATAAATAAATAATATATATGTATATATATATAATTTTTTCTTGTATAATTTTTAAATAAATTAAACATTAATATTGGTTTAACGAAGGTAGCTACATCTTCAACCATTTAGTAAAATACCCTAACTTCTAATCTTGTGGCCTTAAGGCAGTCTATTCCACAGACCTCAAAGAAGTTTGTTCTGGGAAAGGACTGTTACCACGTTTGTTTCAAAGCTAAACTATAAACTGTGTTAAATACAGTATAGTCGAGGCATCTCAGAGATTGCCTATGAAAGTCATTAAAAATTTTATAAAAGGGAATTTGTACAAGAAGTATGGTGCAATTTCAAAGTGATTAGGCCTCTACAATGGTAATTCTTAGCTGTACAGCTTGCATGTTTTCTGTGAGGTAAAAATCTAGGATATATAGAGTTAAATGCTGGAAGAAAATCTTATCTGCATTCTATCTAGGTCCTAGGCTCTCCACCTAGTGCATAATTAAATTAAAACCCCAAACTTACCAACTAATTAAAGGTTGCTAAAAGTTAACACTGTAACATGTATTTAACACTATTGAGAAACACAGTTTGCATATACTTTGAGTAGAAAGATTATAAGAAGGCAGGAGAATGTGAGTTTTTACCAAGATTAAAAGATTAAAGAATTGTTTTAAGTTGAACAACATACAAATGAAGGTTTAAGCAGTTTTGGAAGGTTTATTCTAAAGGAAATTCTGTGTGTAACCATATTGGCTAAAGTTACAGGGGTATCATTCGGTTTTTCTGTAAATTAAGCATTAAAATAGAGGCACAAAAGGTTTTTCTTAAAGCACTAACCTGCCCTTTAATAAAAGTTATAAAGGGTTAACTTAAAAGGATCTATAAATTCTTACCTATTGTCAAACATGAAAATTGGGTAAATGTATCTACAAGGTTTTATTATAAATTGAGTTTAACATTAATAGCACACTAATATAAAGTTGAAATTTGGCTTATTTGGTATAAAATCATACAGAAAGCATTGTCAAATATAAAATAGTGTTTAGCTTTCTTTGGGCTATATTTGTATAAATACGTTATTGGTATGTGTCCCAAAGTTGTGAGACACTGCTATATTTCTGATATATCTTAGTGTACATTATCAGTAATAATTATAATTGCTATGGCAAAGTTATTGTGTGCTACAAAGATAAAAGATATCCTTGTCAATTGTAACTTTAATTTTGGCTACCCCAATACATTCTGTCATCCATAAACAATTGTTGTCTTATTTTGGTTCTCTTTTGAAGGTGGTTTCATAATCAGCTATAAAGCTCTAAAAAGTGCTTTTTAATAGAATTGTCTCATAACTTTTCATATTATAACATTAGATTGAGGAAAAACATTCAGGACTCTTGAAGAGCTAAAATGTTCATTAATGTCAGGCAGGATACAAATTAGCCTCAAGAACTGAACTAATAGGAGACTGGAGGACCTTTTTGATGTTTTGCTTAAAATATTGCAACTTTTTTTGTGCTTTCAAAAGTCAAAGAAACTTCTTTTTTGAGCTATTAACAGCTTTTAATAATTTACTATACTCCTGTGAACAAAATTTGGAGCATATTTGTTTCTCTCTACCTGATTTTCTCCAGAATTTGGAAACTATCTGTGAATATTATTAAGTTATGGTGATATAGTTGTTTGCCTAAATGCCATAAAAATCTGTTTTCATTTGTAACAGGACACAATTGGAGAAACTGGTAATTTTACCAAGGCTTTGACTGGAATAGTGTGCTTTCTTTGAGGAATGAAACTTGCCTTATGAAGCCAATAAAGCCCTTATTAAACTGTCCTCATATTTTGTGCACACAGTTCCTGTAGAGGGTTTCTGATTTGTGGGAAGTAAAGAATGTCACTTTATCACAGTCTGGAAACTCCAAGTTATGTTGATCCCTCAAGAGGCAACACATAGATATTTAATGGTAAATTCTATGGCTTGACTCACCGTTAAAAAGTTTTATGTCAGTTTTCTTCTATGGAACAAAATTTCATCAATGCACTTTTAAAAGGCTTATGTAACAAATAATTATTCTTAGTGTACTGTATGCAAATAATTAACCAAGTATAGTAAAGCAAACCAATCCTACCATAATTTACCTTTTAATAAAAATAGAAAACTGGAGAGAGAAAATTATGTTTCAAAAACTGTAACACACTTGTTAAACTCTAATGTTGCCTAATGCTTCTCAATTTTTATTATTTATACAGCTTAAATTAAATTCTAATTTTTCTGGCTATAATTTTCCAAGATAATCTGTGCTTTTTTAAAGGCCCATAAACTGAAAACTAGATATTTCAGCAGATCCTGCCTCCACCCCCTTGGACCATCACAGGAGGAAATCTCTTTAATGCTGGCACCAACAACTAATAATTGAGGGTGCCCAGTATCCTTTGCCCCCACATCTAGTGAGTCAATGGAACCCAGGGTAATTAAAACAGTATCTGTTGCAGGAATCAACTCCCAAATACGTCACCCTTGAGTCAAAGACTGGAAAGCTGATGAAGCAACCTCTGACAGCCCAAAGGAATGTCCTAAATATCAATGTAAGAAAATAGGAAATCTTAAGTTGAAAATCATAAAAAATAAGTAACTGAGAACTACTCATCTTAGTCAGTCTCACCCCTATCTCATAAAATAATTTTCATCATTCCTACCTCTCCTTCTAAGATTTATTATGCCACCCATGTTGGAATTGCTTTACTCTACTATTTGCAGTAGAACTACATACTGTAGCACTCTCAGGTGGAATATCTGACAACATCTCAGTTACTGTAGTGTTTTTCTTATTATTCTCATAGCAGGAATAATGGTTACTAACAGAAAATCATGCATGAGTCTTTCCAAACTTGCACCTCTCCTTTTAATTAAGTGAGGAAAGTTGTTTTTATCTCACTCAATTGGGCCTAGTAAGAGATACTGCTGATGAAAGACTTAAAGAAAGGGCTAAAAAGCTAAGGAAGTAACCAAACAACCAAATAGATTATTGGTTTGGAAAAAAATCATAGCATGGATCATCCCATTTCTGGGCCCTTTCCTAATAATACATCTAGGACTAATGTTCTTCCTGTGCCTAATTAAACTTTTTCAAAGATTTTTAACGGGATCATGGCCATTTCACAGACATCTACTCAAAATCATCTACAGATGGCAACACTTACAGTCAATCTGAGTTATGAAAACTTTCCATTCCCTTGTGAGCAGGAAGTAACCAGAAAGAATACACTGCCCCTCATTCTTTTTATAACTATAGGGTCTGGATTGACAAAGCAGAAGCATTACCATCTTGAAAAATCACTATCATTCTAAAGTTCATCTTGATCAAAAACTCTCTAAGTCCAAAGGGTATCAGCTTAATGCTATGACCATAAAGTATAAATGACATTTCCAGTCAGAAACTTTCCAAAGGCCTCCTTGACCAGATACATGCCAGCCCCGAGATAGCCTCCCCTTCTGTCAGATAGATTTCAGTCCCAAGATAACCTGTTCTTTGTACATTATCCAGTCTAAGATATTTTGTTATAGCAGTAGGAACAGACTAGGTCAATATGTCTACATTTCTGGCCAGTATATAAATGAATACAATTTTATACAATTGACTCATGAACAATGCAAGGGTTAGGGCTGCTGACCTGCACTAAACATGGTCCCTGAAAAACACTACTTGATTGGTTGAAGATGAAAATATCAGACATCTTTCATTTATTTAATCTGAAAAACTCATTAAAAAATACCTCTTCCTAATGGCCATGATTATGTGACCCCAATAAGATAGTCTTATGCAGTCTCTCATCAGAACAAAGTAGGGCATTCTGCAGGCATCCAGCAGTCTTTCGGGTTACAGCTGGAAGTTCCCTCCTTGCAAATGGACTTTGCCTCATTCTTGTTAATCTTTTCCAAAGCTAATTTTCAAAGACTATTCTTCATGGCTACCAATGCCTCCTTTCCTTGTTCTTTTAACAAATGTCTTTCCATCTTTCTCTATTTGTAATGAAAGGACTTAAAAAGGCCATTGGGCCAAAACTTCCTGACATAAAAAGAAATAGAGTGGAAGGACTAAAGTTTCCAAAGAGGGGACTTCATAAATCAGAGTAATCACCCTAATGACCAACTTGAACAAGACACAATAGATTTCAAGTATTTCTATTTTCTCCTTTAGGTGGAATAGGGAAATTCCAACTGATTGCCTGGAAAATTGTTTCAGTCTTCTAGCTCCCTTGAAAGCAATTTTGAATTGAGCAAATACACAAAAACTCTCTGTCTTCTGAAATTTTAATCTGTGCAAGATTGTTTTACAACTACACATATTGATAATAAAGCAATTTCTCCAAGTGGGATACATCAGATAAAATGGTGTTTGTATATTTCTCTCACATTACCTTTTTCTATTTATTGAAAGCCCATTCTGTCACTAAAATTAATCTCCATCACCCCTGTTATTCCCTTCTGCCAATATTATTTTAAAAATTTCACGGATGACATTGAGGGTGAAATTTATTTTAGGCTGAATTTGAAAAATAAATAAAGGTGTCCAGATGCAAATGCAAGGCTCAAATTGGACATTTGTGGCAGGCATACCTAATTCATATATAATCTAGCATCTGTAAACATAAAATTAGTGGACCTCACTCAAGTTTCCCATAAGGGTAGATTTGAATGTAGATGAAGATAGGAAAATATCTCTTATTCCATCCTTATATTTATTGTTTGTAACGGTCACCAAAAATTAATCTTTTAGCCTTGCTACATATTTTATTATTTGCCAGAGCAAAAGCCAATCAATTTTAATCTGATTTAAAATGTAATCCAAAAACTTAATGGTTTTTTTTAACAGAAGAACAAAAATATTTTTCAATGACTTTATGCATTAGTGAATATATCCCTGAAAAGCAGGTGTAACCTTGAATTAATAATTTATGCTTTCTTTGCCAATGCATATTCATTTTGTTTATATAAAAAATATGTTTACTCAGATTTTCTTCATTAAATAATCATATTTAAATAAAGCATTTATGAAAATAATTTAGCTAAGAAAACGTAATATAATAGAGGTCCAAACTGAATGTTATCAGTAAGTTTACATAGAATAATAATTTATTTTTCATAAGAATGATAATTTGGTATAGACTTACAGATTAAAACAAATCAGATTATTCCTACATACCTCAATTTATAATGTCATTCTTATTTTATATAGGACAATCTATGCTAGTATGAAACGTTTATGAGTTTTTTGTTCATCTGTGGAAGCAAAGTTATAAACTATAGTCAGATGAGTTCTGAAGGCAATGAATTCTCACATGTCAGTATCTAACAATGAAGAGTGCTTACTGAATTGTTGCTGTCTTCATTATACTAAGAGTTCTTACTCATATTATTAGAACTGCTATTGAATTAATGATTTGATCTTATTTGACTAGCAGTATATTTCAAGATTTGGAGATTTGCCCATTATTGAAGTTGCTGAAATTATCTTTTATTTTCTCTAACTTGACTTTTGGTCCTCTTTCCTTCCCTTAATAGGCACACAGTAAAATGTTCTTTCATAGTGTTTACATTCCTAATATCATAAAAATGAGATGAATTTTATAACAATTGTACTAAGTTATAAGTGACTGATAATCATTCTGTATGAAAAGTATCAGTGTATATTACTAAAGGAGAAAGCCTTAAGATAAAGGAATTAATTAAGCCAGGTGCAGTGGCTTACAGCTGTAATAGCAACACTTTGAGAGGCTGAAAACGGAGGATCATCTAAGATTTCCAGACCAGCCTGGATAATATACTGAAAACTTACTTCTACAAAAAAATACAAAAATTAGGTGGATACGGTGGCACACACCTGGTAGTGCTAGCTAGTCGAGAGGCTGAGGTGGGGGATCCATTGAGCCCAGAGGGTCAAGGCTGCAGGGAGCTAAGATTGGACCACTGCAGTCCAGCCTGGGCAACAAAGCAACATCCCATCTCAAAAAAAAAAGAAAGAAATTAAGTTCAGGGGTGGAGCCAAGATGGCCGAATAGGAACCGCTCCAGTCTACAGCTCCCAGCGTGGGCGACACAGAAGATGGGTGATTTCTGCATTTCCATCTGACGTACCAGGTTCATCTCTCTAGTGAGTGCCAAACAGTGGGTGCAGGGCAGTCAGTGCAGTGCACTGTGTGCAAGCCAAAGCAGGGTGAGTCATTGCCTCACTCAGGAAGTGAAAGGGGTCAGGGAGTTTCCCTTCCTAGTCAAAGAAAGGGACAACAGAGGGCATCTGGAAAATCAGGTCACTCCCACCCTAATACTGCGCTTTTCCAACAGGCCTGGAAAATGGCACACCAGGAGATTGTGTCCCGCACCAGGTTTGGAGGGTCCTATGCCCACGGAGTCTCACTGATTGCTAGCACAGCAGTCTGAGATCAAACTGCAAGGTGGCAGTGAGGCTGGGGGAGGGGCGCCCACCATGGCCCAGGCTTGCTTAGGTAAACAAAGCAGCCAGGAACCCCAAACTGGGTGGAGCCCACCACAGTTCAAGGAGGCCTGCCTGCCTCTGAACCCTCCACCTCTGGGGAGAGGGCACAGACAAAAAAAAGACAGCAGGAACCTCTGCAGGCTTAAATGCCCGTGTCTGACAGCTATGAAGAGAGTAGTGGTTCTCCCAGCATGCAGCTGGAGATTTGAGAATGGGCTGACTGACTCCTAAAGTGGGTCCCTTACCCCTGAGCAGCCTAACTGGGAGGCACTCCCCAGTAGGGACAGACTGACACCTCACTCGGCCAGGTACTCCTCTGAGACAAAACTTCCAGAGGAAAGATCAGACAGCTGAATTTGCAGTCTCAGGAAAATCTGCTGTTCTGCAGCCACCTCTGCAGACACCCAGGCAAACAGGGTCTGGAGAGGACCTCTAGCAAACTCCAACAGACCTGCAGCTGAGGTTCCTGTCTGTTAGAAGGAAAACTAACAAACCGAAAGGACACCCACACCAAAAACCCATCTGTACATCACCGTCATCAAAGACCAAAAGAAGCAAAACCTACAAAGATGGGGAGAAAACAGAGCAGAAAAAATGGAAACTCTAAAAAGCAGAGCACCTCTCCTCCTCCAAAGGAATGCAGTTCCTCACCAGCAATGGAACAAAGCTGGATGGAGAATGACTTGGACAAGTTGATAGAAGAAGGCTTTAGATGATCAAACTACTCTGAGCTACGGGAGGAAATTCAAACCAATGACAAAGAAGTTAATAACTTTGAAAAAAAATAGATGAATGTTTAACTAAGATAACCAATACAGAGAAGGGCTTAAAGGAGATGATGGAGCTGAAAGCCAAGTGTTGAGAACTACGGAAAGATTACAGAAGCCTCAGTAGCTGATGCGATCAACTGGAAAAAGGGTATCAGTGACGGAAGATGAAATTAATGAAATGAAGTGAGAAGGGAAGTTTAGAGAAAAAAGAACAAAAAGAAATGAACAAAACCTCCAAGAAATATGGGACTACATGAAAAGACCAAACCTATGTCTGATTGTTGTACCGGAAAGTGATGGGGAGAATGGAACCACGTTGGAAAACACTCTGCAGGATATTATCCAGGAGAACCACCCCAATCTAGCAAGGCAGGCCAATATTCAGATTCAGGAAATACAGAGAACTCCACAAAGATAATCCTCGAGAAGAGCAACTCCAAGACACATAGTTGTCAGATTCAACAAAGTTGAAATGAAGGAAAAAATTTTAAGGGTGGCCAGAGAGAAAGGTTGGGTTACCCACAAAGGAAAGCCCATCAGACTAACAGCTGATCTCTCGGCAGAAACTACAAGCCAGAAGAGAATGGGGGCTGATATTCAACATTCTTAAAGAAAATAATTTTCAACCCATAATCTCATATCCAGCCAAACTAAGCCTCATAAGTGAAAGAGAAATAAAATACTTTACAGACAAGCAAATGCTGAGTGATTTTGTCACCACCAAGCCTGACCTAAAAGAGCTCCTGAAAGAAGCACTAAACATGGAAAGGAAAAACCGGTACCAGCCACTACAAAAACATGCCAAATTGTAAAGACCATCGAGGCTAGGAATAAACTGCATCAACTAACGAGCAAAATAACCAACTAACATCATAATGACAGGGTCAAATTCACACATAACAATATTAACTTGAAATGTAAATGGGCTAAGTGCTCCACTTAAGAGACACAGACTGGCAAGTTGGATAAGGAGTCAAGACCCTTCAGTGTGCTGTATTCAGTAAACCCATCTCACATGCAGAGACACACATAGACTCAAAATAAAGGGATGGAGGAAGATCTACCAAGCAAATGGAAAACAAAAAAAGGCAGGGGTTGCAATCCTATTCTCTGATAAAATAGACTTTAAGCCAACAAAGATCAAAAGAGACAAAGAAGGCCACTACATAATGGAAAAGGGATCAATTCAACAAGAAGACATAACTATCCTAAATATATTTGAACCCAACACAAGAGGACCCAGATTCATAAAGCAAGTCCTAAGTGACCTAAAAGGAGACTTAAACTCCCACACAATAATAATGGGAGATTTTAACACCCCACTGTCAACATTAGACAGATCAATGAGACAGAAAGTTAACAAGGATATCCAGGAATTGAACTCAGCTCTGCACACAGTGGGCCTAATAGACATCTACAGAACTCTCCACCCCAAATCAACAGAATATACATTTTTTTCAGCACCACACCTATTCCAAAATTGACCACATAGTTGGAAGTAAAGCACTCCTCAGCAAATGTAAAAGAACAGAAATTATAACAAACTGTCTCTCAGACCACAGTGCAATCAAACTAGAACTCAGGATTAGGAAACTCACTCCAAACTGCTCCACAACATGGAAACTGAACAACCTGCTCCTGAATGACTACTGAGTACAAAATGAAATGAAGGCAGAAATAAAGGTATTCTTTGAAACCAATGAGAACAAAGACACGACATACCAGGATCTTTAGGACACATTCAAAGCAGTGTGTAGAGGGAAATTTATAACACTAAATGCCCACAAGAGAAAGCAGGAAAGATTGAAAGTTGGCACCCTAATATCACAATTAAAAGAACTAGAAAAGCAAGAGCAAACACATTCAAAAACTAGCAGAAGGCAAGAAATAACTAAAATGAGAGCAGAACAAAAGGAAATAGAGTCACAAAAAACCCTTCAAAAATTAATGAATAAAGGAGCTGGTTTTTTGAAAATATCAACAAAATTGATCAACTGCCAGCAAGACTAATAAAGAAGAAAAGAGAGAAGAATCAAATAGGCGCAATAAAAAATGATAAAGGGTATATCACCTCCAATCTCACAGAAATACAGTCTACCATCAGAGAATACTACAAACACCTCTACGCAAATAAACTGGAAAATCTAGAAGAAATGGATAAATTCCTTAACAAATACACCCTCCCAAGTCTAAACCAGGAAGAAGTTGAATCTCTGAATAGATTAATAACAGGCTCTGAATTTGTGGCAATAATCAATAACGTACCAACCAAAAAGAGTCCAGGACCTGATGGATTCACAGCCAAAGTCTACCAGAGGTAGAAGAAGGAACTGATACCATTACTTCTGAAACTATTCCAATCAATAGAAAAAGAGGGGATCCTCCCTAACACATTTTATGAGGCCAGCATCATCCTGATACCAAAGCCTGCCAAAGACACAATCAAAAAAGAGAATTTCAGACCAATATCCTTGATGAACATTGATGCAAAAATCTTCAATAAGATACTGGCCAACTGAATCCAGCAGCACATCAAAAAGCTTATCGAGGTGGGCGGATCATGAGGTCAGGAGATTGAGACCATGGTGAAACCCCGTCTCTACTAAAAATACAAAAAAATTAGCTGGGCATGGTGGTGGGCGCCTGTAGTCCCAGCTACTTGGAGAGGCTGAGGCAGGAGAATGGCATGAACCTGGGAGGAGGAGCTTGCAGTGAGCCGATATCACGCCACTGCACTCCAGCCTGGGCGACAGAGCGAGACTCCATCTCAAAAAAAAAAATAAAAACTTATCCACCAAGATCAAGTGGGCTTCATCCATGGGATGCAAGGCTGGTTCAACATACACAAATCAATAAATGTAATCCAGCATATAAACAGAACCAAGGACAAAAATCACATGATTATCTCAATAGATGCAGAAAAGGCCTTTGATAAAATTCAACAACCTTCATGCTAAAAACTCTCAATAAATTAGGCATTGATGGGATGTATCTCAAAATAATAAGAGCTATCTATGACAAACCCACAGCCAATATCATACTGAATGGGGAAAAGCTGGAAGCATTTCCTTTGAAAACTGGCACAAAAGAGGGATTCCCTCTCTCACCACTCCTATTCAAGATAGTGCTAGAAGTTCTGGCCAGGGCAATCAGACAAGAGAAGGAAATAAAAGCTATTCATTTACAAAAAGAGGGAGTCAAATTGTCCCTGTTTGCAGATGATATGATTGTATACCTAGAAAAGCCCATTGTCTCAGCCCAAAATCTCCTTAAGCTGATAAGCAAGTTCAGCAAAGTCTCAGGATACAAAATCAATGTACAAAAATCACAAGCATTCTTGTACATCAATAACAGACAAACAGAGAGCCAAATCATGAGGGAACTCCCATTCACAATTGTTTCAGAGAGAATCAAGTACCTAAGAATCCAACTTACAAGTGACATGAAGGACCTCTTTAAGGAGAACTACAAACCACTGCTCAATGAAATAAAAGAGGATACAAACAAATGGAAGAACATTCCATGCTCATGGGTTAGAAGAACCAATATCATGAAAATGGCCATACTGCCCAAGGTCATTTATAGATTCAATGCCATCCCCATCAAGCTACCAATGACTTTCTTCACAGAGTTGGAAAAAACTACTTTAAAGTTCATATGGAACCAAAAAAGATCCTGCATCACCAAGTGAATCCTCAGCCAAAAGAACAAAGCTAGAAGCATCACGCTACCTGACTTCAAACTATACTACAAGGCTGCAGTAACAAAAACAGCATGGTACTGGTACCACAACAGAGACATAAATCAATGGATCAGAACAGAACCCTCAGAAATAATGCCACATATCTACAACTATCTGATCTTTGACAAACCTGGCAAAAACAAGTAATGGGAAAAGGATTCCCTATTTAATAAATCGTGCTGGGAAAACTGGCTAGCCATATGTAGAAAGCTGATACTGGATCCCTTCCTTACACCTTATACAAAAATTAATTCAAGATGGATTAAAGACTTACATGTTAGACCTAAAACCATAAAAACTCTAGAAGAAAACCTAGGCAATACCATTCAGGACATAGGCATGGGGAAGGACTTCATGTCTAAAACACCAAAAGCAATGGCAACAAAAATCAAAATTGACAAATGGGGTCTAATTAAACTAAAGAGCTTCTGCACAGAAAAAGAAACTACACTTAGAGTGAACAGGCAACCTGCAAAATGGGAGAAAATTTTTGCAACCTACTCATCTGACAAAGGGCTAATATCCAGAATCTACAATGAACTCAAACAAATTTACAAGAAAAAAAACAGACAACCCCATCAAAAAGTGGGTGAAGGACATGAACAGACACTTCTCAAAAGAAGACATTTATGCATTGAAAAGACACATGAAAAAATGTTCATCATCACTGGCCAGCAGAGAAATGCAAGTCAAAGCCACAATGAGATACCATCTCACACCAGTTAGAATGGCAATCATTAAAAAGTCAGGAAACAACAGGTGCTGGAGAGGATATGGAGAAATAGGAACACTTTTACATTGTTGGTGGGACTGTAAACTAGTTCAACCATTGTGGAAGTCAGTGTGGCGATTCCTCAGGGATCTAGAACTAGAAATACCATTTGACCCAGCCATCCCATTACTGGGTATATACCCAAAGACTATAAACCGTGCTGCTATAAAGACACATGCACACGTGTGTTTACTGCTGCACTATTCACAATAGCAAAGACTGGGAATCAACCCTAATTTCCAACAACCATAGATTCTATTAAGAAAATGTGGCACATATACACCATGGAATACTATGCAGCCATAAAAAATAATGAGTTAATGTCCTTTGTAGGGACGTGGATGAAACTAGAAACTATCATTCTCAGTAAACTATCACAAGGACAAAAAACAAGACACTGCATGTTCTCACTCATAGGTGGGAATTGAACAATGAGAACACATGGGCACATTTAGGGAAACATCACAATCCAGGGACTGTTGTGGGGTAGGAGGTAGGGGGAGGGACAGCATTAAGAGATATACTTAATGCTAAATGACGAGTTAATGGGTGCAGCACACCAACATGGCACATAGACACATACATAACAAACATGCACATTATTCACATGTACCCTAAAACTTAAAGTATAATAATAATAATATTAATAATAATAATAAAGAAAAAAAGGAAAGAAAATGAAATTAAGTTCAGTTGGTTTCACTACATGCAACAAGAGAATAAAATTCATTTAAAAAGCAGTAAAGAAAGGGAGGAGCGGACATGGGGAAATCCTGGCCTAAGGGTATGATGTCTCTATTAAACAGGAGGCATTAATAATAAGAACTAAAGTGATGAACATGATGTTAATTACCTTCACTCAATCATTTGTCTGGATATATATGCATCACAACATCACTTTTTATCTCATATATATATATATATACACACACATATATATATATACACACATAGACACACACAATAGTAATTTGTCAATATCAAATATAAATAAATAAATAACAAAAATAAAGAATTGAGGAACATTTCTAGGTTAATCAAAATACTATCTGATCACAGTTTTTCTTCTAGAAACATGTTTTTGCATCAAACTATCCAATTTATGGATAACAAAGAGAAACATGGAAGCAAGAAGATTAATAATATTAGACAGCCATGAAGAAGGTGATAATTTTCAAAGGTATCTTAAACTGGGCATGAAAAGCACTAACGTTAAAAGGAAAGGATAAACCAGCAAGGTGCACTGATCATGGAAGACCATGACGAGAGTGAAAGGGCAATACCCTGTTTAAATAACAAAAGGCACACATATTCTGAATATACGATGTGCTCCTGTAAATCAATAAGTGAGATGCTAACAACCCAATTAAGAAATAGGCAAAGGATTTGAACCAGCACTTCACACCTTGGACATTCAAATGAACAATGCACACATGACAGAGTTTGGATGCCCCATTGAGTCCTCATGTTGAGTTGTAATTCCCAATATTGGAGGTGGGGCCTCTTGGGACGATGGGGTTCGGACATGGGGATAGATCTCTCATGACTTGGTGCTGTCCTTAGGATAGTGAGTGAGTTCTCACAAGTTGTTTGTTTAAAAATATGAGGCATCTTCCCCAGCCTTGCTCCCACTCTTACCACATAACATGCTTGCTTCCATTTTTTTCTTTCCAGAAATCATGACTTTACATGTGGCCTGATTTTCAACTCATTTCTATCCATATGGAGAGTTCTGAAACTTGATGTGCCCAGTGATTTGAAACTAGGTGGGGCAAGAGACTAACGAAGATGTAAATGTGATCTGTTTTCTCTCATCAGATTTCTATAATGGAATGCTTGTTTATAATGTGGTACATTTTTTTGATCCTTAATTGAATAGAATAATTGACACTCACAGTTTTCTTAGCCTGACCCCAAATGGTAAAAGCAAATGAGAAAGGCTAGTATTTGTGTTTATTTACAGTGACTGATGCAATCATTCTCCTTTGAAGAGCCAACATACTACTGACATTGATATTTATCACTAAATCAACTGTGTCAGTCCTCTGTAAGGCCACATTTGTCATAAAACAGAATAGTGTATAGAGGGAAAAAAATGAATATACAACGCAGTCTATACATCCATGTGGCTAGGTCTCAGAAACATGTTAATAAAAGAAGGTATTCAGAATAATAAATACTGCATTATTCCATTTATATAGAGTTTGAGAATGGACAAAACCAATTGATGGTATTAAAATGTAATTATTTTGGCATTGGGTGTGGTAATTATTGGAAGGGAATAAGGAGGTAAATTGATATGGTTTGGCTGTGTTCCCACACAAATCTCTTCTTGAATTGAAGTTCCCATAATCTGCATGTCATGAGAGGGACCCAGTGAGAGGTAATTGAATCATGGAGGTGGTTAGCTCCATACTTTTCTCATGATAGTGAAATGAGTTTTCATGAGATCTGATCATTTTATAAGCAGATTTACCCCCCTTCACACTGCACTTCTCATTGCTGCCACTATGTGAGAAGGGTGTGTTTGCTTCTCTTTCTGCCGTGATTGTAAGTTTCCTGAGGACTCCCAGGTCCTGAATGTATAAAGGAACGAGACCATAAGCCCTTTTTCTTCATAAATTACCCAGTCTAGGGTAGGTCCTCTTATCAGTCTGAGAATGGATGTGGGTGCTTGGAGATGCATGCAGTGCTTAAATTTTGACTTTAGTCGTGGTTCTCTGGGTGTGTTCATCTGTAATCACTCACTTATCTGGACAGGTATGCTTTATATACTTTTCTGATACACATCACTAATGTGAACAGCACTATATATACTGAGTGAGTTCTCTGTATAGCTGCATTCCAATCTCTCTCTTTTAGTTCATTAGACTATGTCTTATAGAAATGGTTGGCCACACACAAAAAGACATGTCTGCCATTCTTTTTATCTCACCAGATAGAGAGTAAAATTAACCTTAATTTTCACAGTGGATCAGAAACCATGTAAGAGGAAAGACTATAAATGTTTTTAAAAATGAATGAATTAGTTACTTTAAAAAATGAACAGACATTTCTCAAGATAAGACATTTATGCACACAACAGACATACAAAAAAATGCTCATCATCACTAGTCATTAGAGAAATGCAAATCAAAACCACAATTAGATAGCATCTCATGTCAGTTACAATGGCAATCATTAAAAAGTCAGAAAACAACAAATGCTGGAGAGGCTGTGGAAAACTAGGAAAGTTTTTACATGGTTGGTGGGAGTGTCAATTAGTTCAACTATTGTGGAAGACAGTGTGGCCATTCCTCAAAGATCTAGAACTAGAAATACCATTTGATCCAGCAATCCCATTATTGGGTATATACTCAAAGGATTATAAATCATTCTATGTTAAAGACACATGCACATGCACACTTATGTTTATTGTGGCACTATTCACAATAGCAAAGACTTGGAACCAAGACAAATGTCCATCCATAATAGACTGTATAAAGAAAATGTGATATGTATACACCATGGAATACTACACAGCCATTAAAAAAGACGTGTTCAAGTCCTTTGCAGGGACGTGGACGAAGCTGGAAACCATCATCCTCAGCAAATTATCACAAGGCCAGAAAAGCAAATACTGCATGTTGTCACTCATAAGTGGCAGGTGAACATTGAGAACACATGGACACAGGGAGGGGAACATCACACACTGGGGCCTGTTGTGGGATGAGTGATTGAGGAAGGGATAACCTTAGGA
>NW_026652300.1:986705-997672 GCF_009828535.3 Hylobates moloch
TTTTGAGATGGAGTCTTGCTTTGTAGCCCAGGCTGGAGTGCAGAGTGCAGTGGCACAATCTCGGCTAACTGCAAACTCCGCCTCCTGGGTTCACGCCATTCTCCTGCCTCAGCCTCCCGAGTAGCTGGGACTACAGGAGCGGGCTACCACGCCCGGCTAATATTTTGTATTTTTAGTAGAGACAGGGTTTCACTGTGTTAGCCAGAGTGCTCTCGATCTCCTGACCTTGTGATCCACCTGACTCGGCCTCCCAAAGTTCTGGGATTACAGGCGTGAGCCACCGCGCCGGGCATGAGCTCATTGTATCTTAATCACCTCTGCGAAGACTGTATTTGCAAATACAGTCACATACTAAAATTTTGGGGATTAGGACTTCCACACATGAATTTTAGGGGAAAAATTTCAGCCTGTAATAAGCACTTTAAAAATGAGTGCAGTTGCCGATACCCTTTTCCACAGTCTATCCCTCTGTGTTACTAGAGTGTTCTGATCACTGATGTTGGCCAGACATCGATCTTTTTGATTGGCCTGTATTCCTATGAATATGCAGAAACAACCAATTTTGTCATAAGAGCATTCTAAAAGTATTAAGTGGGGTTGGATTCACGTGTCTGAGTGTTTCCTAGACTGTCAATGAATGTCAGTGAGTCTCCACCAACAATTCCTCTCCTATGTTCACTTTCCTAAAACACTGACTGAGAAAATATCTTAAAACTTTAGACATGGGTAGATTTATTTGACAAACCCCAGGTCTCTGGAGAGCACGTTACATTAAAACCTGAAAAAAAATTAGCCATGTTTCAGAAGCAAATCTTATTTTTAAGGAAAGTCAGAAAAATATATTCATCATTTGATGGTTGGACTCTTGCTGCCGATGGGTTACTTGAAATGCTATTATTAATAGAATCGCAAAATCACAATTCAGTTCAAGCCCAGTTTATTTCAAGCCATGTGACTTTGAGGAAGACACTGACCTAGTCACTGTGATTAGAAAATTAATTAAACATAGAGTGAACTCACTTCTATCTGTTGGATAAGTTTAGAGAAAATGCATTTACTAATTTATAACAGCATTTAACAGAGAAATGCCAGTTTCAGGAAAGAAAAAACTCACTAATACAATCTTAAATTGTTAGCAATAGCATCTCAACAAATCAAAACCACAGTTCTGTTGTGCATCCTATAGGCTAGTTAGTATTATTCAGGACTAAGTGTATGGTTGATGAAAACCATGATCTACTGGACAGTATTTACAGCAAGACTTCTTTTTACTTTAAATACTGAGGTTTTTAAATTTTATTTAGAAAGTTTATCTGCCCACCTTCCCCCATCCTACTGTCTGTTCTCACTTGATTCTTATCATAATCCTGAATTGATTGAATCACAATTAGTTGCCATGGAGATGACTGCAATGTCACTAACAAGATTCTGACTTCAAGTAGGGAATAAACAGTAGGCATTCTGAACTCTTCACAAATGAAATCCTGTGATTATGCAAATAGTCTTCAAATACTCAAGTGTGACCCAAAATGCATAATTTTTTTGTGGGTTTTTTTGCTTCCTTCGGTGTAGAAAATATATTATCATCTACTAAATTCAATTCTGAAAGGAAAATGCCATGGAACTTCAAAGATACATTTTAGATTGAAACATCCTCATATATAACAATTAAACATCATCAACATGCTATAGAGATCATTTTAGAACATGAAACTATTTGTCCAAATTTAACCAGATAATCTTTCCCCAATCAGAAGAGTAGCAGCAATCATACTAAATAATTGCCAGATTACAGATTTAAAATTAAGGAATTTACAATAGATATGAAATATTCTTAACTTGGCTTCTGAGATTATAATAGTTGCTGATCACTCTCACATAGTGCCTAAATTCTGATCAAAGATAGAAAGATATTTGAGTAATAGATAAAGTGATAAGTGATAGATATATATATAGATAATACATGATAGGAATAGGTTGATAGATTATAGATGATAGAAAGATAGATTAGTTAGATGATAGATAGACAGATACATACATACATACATAGAAAAAGTGATGTAATGATGTTTAAGGCTCCATGAAAATCTTCTTTGACCAAAATATTTCTGCAAAAATGTGGAGTAGCATCTAAATTTTCCATGTGAATCAATCTCTAAAATAAATGAAAAAGAATGGGGATAATAGTCACTAAGAATCCACTTGCAGATATAATTTCAATTATTATATATGTGTTCATTGAGTTCTCACAACCAAATTGTTCATGTTGCTGGTGGACAAAATATCTACAGGACATGCAGCTTTAGGAAATTTTTTTGTAAACACCTAACTGTTATATTCTATGACTAGAAATGTTGTCACAACTCTGAATCTTGGAGTTTGAGTCAAACGGACTGGGGTGGGTAGATTTTACACAGAGGATAGGTCTCCCAAATATTCTCTGGTACCAGACACCTTGATGCAGAGTTCTGGGACTCTTAGAAGATGGACTTGTGAAATACTATAGGATAGGTATTGATAGGTGAGATACTATAAGATAGGAATACTATAAGATAGGTATTATATGTTAGTTCTTTTAAAACAGATTAAAGATACAGGGATTTGGGTGTTGAAATAAGTGGGGAAATCTATTAGAGAGAGAATAGACTAGCATAGAAAGTTATTCAGATTTCTTTACAAGAGTCATTCAGGAAGATTGGGGGAGGTGGGGAAATGTCTGAGGGTTCATGTATCTATTACAAAAACACCATTCACTTTTATTTATTTATTTAGAGACAGAGTGCTGTTCTGTTTACCAGGCTGGAATGCAGTGGTTCAGTAATAGCTGCAGCCTTGACCTCTCAGGCTTAAGTGATCCTTTTGCCCATAGCCTCCTGAGTCACTAGGACTACTGGCACAAGTCACCACAACCTGATAACATTACCATTCTTAAGCTATTGATGACTGCTCTCTGAGGTCGTGAAAATTACAGTGAAGGGTCACCCAAATCTACCATGTTGGCATGCCTCTCTCTATTGGTCCATTGTCACATTGTTATAAGAAATGCCTGAGACTGTTTTTTTTTTTTTTTTTAAATAAAGAATAGAGAGGTAATTGGCTCACAGTTCTCCAGGCTGTACAGGAAACCTGATGCTTATGCCTGCTCACCTTGTAGGGAGGCCTCAGGAAAATTATAATCATGGTGGAAGAAAAAGAGGGAGCAGGGACATTGCATGACCAGAGCAGGAGTAAGAGAGAAAAGGGTGACGTGCCACTCACATTTTAATCCACCAGCTCTTGTGAGAAGCCACTCACTATCTCCAATACAGCACCATGGAAGTGGTGCTAAACTATTCACCAGAAATCCACCCCCATGATCCAATTACCTCCTACCAGGCTCCACCTCCAAAACTGAGAATTACAATTCTACATGAATTTTGGGCAGGGACACAGATCCAAGCTCTATCAGCATCTTAGGAATTGTACCCTGTGTGATAGCACTGGATTAGCCCTGTCACCAGCCAGTAATAAGGACACCATCCAAGGCAAGAATTAACAGGATGTGCATGTAGTGCCAGCTGGGGCCCTCATTATTTCCTCTTACATCTGTTCTGTTTAGGGAGCAGAACCCTTGGCCCACATGGTGAGGATAGCAGGGTGCCTGCTTCAACAGCCTATGACATCACTGGCCAACATTGGCCCCTCATGACAGATCACCTGTGCCTGTGTGGAAAGGTGCCCTTCTAAGAAAGTCATTACTCAGCATTCCAGAGATCTGTTCCCCTCTGATGCCATTAGGGTCAAAAACAAGACCTACTACTTCCACCCCATGGTTCCTGGATGGCACGATGCCTGCTTCACCAGCCTATGACTTCACTGGCCAACATCAAGGAAACAAGGAAAATCAGTCAGCTGGTGGTGGGTTTCCTTGGCTCGTGCAAAGTTAGAAATGCACTTCAATTTCATGAGGAGTTTGCACACTGTCTTCTACAATGGATGAACTAATTTACACTCCCAACAACAGTATAAAAGTGTCCCTATTTCTCCCCTGCCTCCCCAATAACTGTTGTTTCCTGACTTTTAATAATCACCATTCAAACTGGCATTGAGATGATATCTAATTGTGATTTTGATTTGCATTTCTCTAATGACTAGTGATAAGGACCTTTTTTTCATGGTTGTTAGCTGCATAAATGTCTTCTTTTGAGAAGTGTTTGTTTATATTCTTTGCCCACTTTTGAATGGGATTGTTTGTTTCTTGTGAATTTGTTTAAGTTCACTGTATATTCTGGATGTTAGAACTTTGTCAGATAAGTAGCTTGTAAAATGTTTCTCCCATTCTGTAGGCTGCCTGTTCACGCTGATGATAGTTTCTTTCACTGTGCAGAAGCTCTTTGGCTTAATTAGATCCCATTTTTCAATTTTGGCTTTTGTTGCCATTGCTTTTGGCATTTTAATCATAAAGTATTTACCCATACCTATGTCTTGAGTGGCATTTCCTAGGTTTTCTCCTAGGGTTTTTATGGTTTTAGTTTTTATGTTTAAATATTTAATCCATCTTGAGTTAATCTTTGTAAAACATGTAAGGAAGAGGTCCAGTTTCAGTTTTCTGCATATGGCTAACCAGTTTTCCACATATGGCTAGCCAGTTTTCCCAACACCGTTTATTAAATAGGGAATCCTTTTTCCATTGCTTGTTTTTGTCAGACTTCTCAAAGATCAGACGGTTGTAGATGTGTGGTGTTATTTCTGTTCCATTGGTCTATATATTTGTTTTGGTACCAGTACCATGCTGTTTTGGTTAGTGTATCCTTTCAATATTGTTTGAAGTGAGGTAGTGGGATGTCTCTAGCTTTCTTCTTCTTTCTTAGAATTCTCTTGGCTATATGAGTTCTTTTTGGTTTGACATGAAATTTAAACTAGTTTTTTTCTAATTCAGTGAAGAAAGTCAATAGTAGCTTAATAGGAATAGCACTGAATCTATAAATTACCATGGGCAATATGGCCATTTTCATGATATTGATTCTTCCTATCCATGAGCATGGAATATTTTTCCATTTGCTTGTGTCCACTCTTATTTCCTTCAGCAGTGATTTGTAATGCTGCTTGAAGAGTTTTTCATTTTCCTTGTAAAACTGTATTGCTAGGTGTTTTATTGTCTTTATAGCAGTTGTGAATGGGGGTTCAATAGTGATTTCGCTCTCTGCTTTTCTATTATTGGTGTATACGAATGTCTGTGAATTTTACACATTGATTTTGTATCCTGAGACTTTGCTGAAGTTGATTATCAACTTAAGGAGTTTTGTGGCTGAAACAATGGGTTTTTTAAAATATACAATCATGTCATCTGCGAACAGAGACAATTTGACTTCCTTTCTTCCTATTTGAATACACTTTATTTTTTTATCTTGCCTGATTCCCCTAGCCAGAACTTCCAATTCTATGTATAGGAGTGATGAGAGAGGACATCCTTGCCTTGTGCCAGTTTTCAAAGGGAATACTTCCAGATTTTGTTCATCTAGTATGATATTGGCTATGGGACTGTCATAAGTAGCTCCTATTATTTTGAGTTGTGTTTCATCAATACCTAGTTTATTGAGAGTTTTTAGTATAAAAGGCTGTTGAATTTTATCAAAGCCTTTCTGCATCTATTAAAATAATTGTGGTTTTTTAATCATTGGTTCTCATTATGTGATGGATTATGTTTATTGATTTGCATATGTTGAACCAGCCTTTTGTCTGAGGGATGAAGCCAACTTGATCATGGTGGATAAGCTCTTTGATGTGCTGCTGGACTTGGTTTGCTAGTACTTCACTGAGGATTTTCACATCGATGTTCATCAGGGATATTGACCTGAAATTTTCCTTTTTTATTGTGCCTCTGCCAGGTTTTGGTATCAGGATGATGCTGGCCTCATAAATTAAGTTTGGGAGGAGTCCCAAACATTCCTTTCCAAAGGAATGTTTCTAGTTTCGCTGATAGAATTTGGCTGTGAATCCATCTAGTCTTGGGCTTTTTTTTCTTTTTTTTTTTTTTTGGTCAGTAGGCTATTAACTAGTGCCTCAATTTCAGAACTTGTTATTGGTCTATTCAGGGATTCAACTTCTTCCTGGTTTAGTCTTGGGAGGGTGCGTGTATCCAGGAATTCATCCATTTCTTCTAGATTTTCTAGTTTATTTGCATAGGGGTTTATAGTATTTTCTGATGGTAGGTTGTATTTCTGTGGGATCAGTGATGATATCCCCGCATCGTTCTTTAATGTGTCTCTGTTGTCTTCTTTATTAGTCTAGCTAGTGGTGTATCTATTTTGTTAATCTTTTCAAAAACCAGCTCCTGGATTCATTGATTTTTTGAAGGTATTTTTCATGTCTCTATCTCCTTCAATTCTGCTCTGATCTTGGTTATTTATTGTCTTCTGCTGAAGTATTGCTCCTCACAAGACAGCATTAGCTGCAGGGGTCTGCCTGCATACCATGATCCAAATGATAGATGAATAAAACCTACACTGACACGCAGATATTGTGTTTTGCCAGTCCTGCTGAGTGTCTGACCACCTGCACACTAAGAGTGGTTTGTTACTGTGGCTGGCCTTGAGCAGCTGACACTCCAGGCATGTATGTAGTATACAATTAAAAAAAGAAGCTCTGAGTCAACACGCTTGTGGATAATTAACATGATTGTGAGAGTAGTTCTATGAATGATTAAGGCTCAGGTACCACAAACTAACCTAAATACCATTAGGGGGAAATTTTCCTGTTCATCCTGCCCAGTGAGTGGGCCATGTGCCTCAAAGGTTAGTAAATGGAGTTAGGGTAAACAGACTTAACTGAGGAAGACTCTGTTACTCCTGGTATTTACCCCGTGACCTAATGCTCTAAGGTAAAAACTGGCTGCTTTCAGCCTGTTCAATCGTTTCAAACAATGTGACCTTTCAGCCTTCCAAAATGTTTGTGACTATTCCTTATAACTTTCCTTAATATTTCTCTTTAATATTTCTGCCACCATCCTGAATGAATCCCAACATTATGCTAGCTTCAAATTTGTTTGCTCTTGCTTCTCTTCTTCTAATTGTGATGTCAAGGTGTCAATTTTAGATCATTCCAGGTTTCTGATGTGGCCATTTTGTGCTATAAGTTTCCCTCTAAAGAGCCATGTCCCAGAGATTCTGGTACATGGTCTCTTTGTTCTTATTAGTTTCAAAGAACTTATTTATTTCTGCCTTAATTTCATTATTTACCCAGAGGTCATTCAGGAACAGGTTGTTCAACTTCTACATAGTTGTGCAGTTTTTGAGTGAGTAATGGCCCCCCAAAATGTTTACATCTGAAACCTAGAAGGTGTGAATGTGTGACATTACCTGGCAGAAAAGACTATGCAGATGTGATTAATAATCCTGAGATGTGGAGACAATCCTGGATTATCTGGTACTAATGTAGTAACAAGGAATTTGTTGTTGTCATTGTTGCTGTTGTTTGAGACAGTGCCTCACTATTTTGGCCATGCTGGGGTACAGTTGGGCAACCATGGCTCATTGCATCTTCACACTCTCATACTCAAGCTATCCTCACCCCACAGCCTCCACATAATTCGAGGTAAAACACTCCTCATCAAATGCAAAAGAACGGAATCCATCACAAACAGTGTCTCAGACTACTGTGCAATAAAATTAGAACTCAAGATTAAGAAACTCACTCAAAACTGCACAACTACATGGAATCCAAACAATCTGTTCCTGAATGACTACTGACTAAATAATAAAACTAAGGCAGAAATAAAGCAGTTTTTTGAAACTGATGGGTACAAAGACACAACCTACCACAATCTCTGGGACACAGCTAAAAGCAGTGTTTAGAGGGAAATTTGTAGCATCATATGCCCACAGGAGGAAGTGGTAAAGATCAAAATTGATATCCTCACATTAGAATTAAAAGAACTAGAGAAGCAAGAGTAAATTCAAAACTAGAAGAAGATAAGAAATAACTAAGATCAGAGCAGAACTGAAAGAGATAGAGAAAGAACTATCTCCCAGATAGCTGGGACTATGGAAACCTGTCACTATGCCCAGCTAATTTTTTATTTTTTTGCAGAGATGGCACTTTGCTATGCTGCCCAGGCTTGCTTGCACTCTTAAAACAGACCCATATCCTTCAAGGCTCCTCAGTGAAAACCATCACGGGTTCTTAACTGATTCATTAGCTTTTCAGGCTAAGTCATCAAAAGAGGAAACCCACTGCTTTATTGTCCCTAATGCCTCATCTTGATGGGTGAACATTAAAAGAAGCATTTACAGTGGTGGCTAAGCTTTTTGATATGCTTCTGGATTTGATTTGCCAGTATTTTATTGAAGAGTTTTGCATCAATGTTCATCAGGGATGTTGGCCTAAAAGTTTTTTTTTTTTTTTTTTAATTGTGTGTCTGCCAGGTTTTTGTGTCAAGATGATGCTGGCCTCATAAAATAAGTTAAAGAGGAGTCCCTGTTTTTCTATTGCTTGGAATAGTTTCAGAAGGCATGTTATCATCTCCTATTTGTACCTCTGGTAGAATTTGACTGTGAATTCACTTGGTCCAGGGATTTTTTTTTTTTTTTTGGTTTATAAGCTATTAATTACTGCCTCAATTTCAGAACTTGTTTTTGGTCTATTCAGGAATTAGCCTTCTTCCTGGTTTAGTGTTGGGACAGTGTATATTTCCAGGAATGTATCCATTTCTTCTAGATTTTCTAGTTTATTTGTACAGAGGTATTTACAGTATTCTCTGATGATAGTTTCTATTTCTGTGGGGTCAGTGGTGACTTCCCCTTTATCATTTTTACTGTATCTATTTGATTATTCTCTATTTTCTTCTTTATTAGTCTGGTTAGCAGTATATCTATTTTTGTTAATGTTTTCAAAAAACCAGCTCCTGGTTCTTTGATTTTTGAGGAGTTTTTTATCTCTCTATCTCCTTCAGTTCTGCTCTGATCTTAGTTATTTCTTATCTTCTCTAGCTTTTGAATTTGTTTGCTCTTGCTTCTCTAGTTCTTTTAATTCTAATGTTACAGTGTCAATTTTAGATCTTTACCACTTCCTCCTGTGGGCATATGATGCTATAAATTTCCCTCTAAACACTGCTTTTAGTTGTGTCCTAGAGATTATGGCATAATCCTTAGGCATTTTTAATAGGGATAATATCTTCCTAAAGGGGATGAAAATTAATGCCTGGGAGGTCAAAAAATCATTTATTTTAAGTATGAAGCTCAGAGATACAGACATACACAGATAAGGAGTATACAAGTTTGTATGGATGTAGGTTAGGAAAAAAATGTGTAAAACACTACTTAGTGGGCAATGACCCCAATCTGGAGTGTGAACTGCCCTACTGACTTGATTCAAACCCATAGAATACATCAAAGATGGCAGGATATCTCTTCTATAATGAGTTACCTAGGACAATGGCCTTTATCTTTCTACTAGAGTTTCTTTTGCTGGCTGCGGCTAAAATAAATTATCATATGGAGAGATCTACAAGACAAGAAACTGATGCTGACCTCTTGCCAATAGCCAGCAATGAAATGAGCCATTTTCTCTAATTATATGCAGGGAACTGAATCCTGCCAACATATACATAAGCTCAAAAGAAGATCCCACCTCATTCAAGACTTCCTGTGACTTGCGGTCAGCACCTTGACTGCACTCTGGAGACCCTGAAGAACAAGACCCGTCTAAGCTATCACTGGAGTCCTGACCCACAGAAATTGTCAAATAAATATGTGTTTCTTAAGCTGAGAATGTTGCAGTTACATGTTACACAACAACAGATTATGAATCCAAGGAGTTTAAAATAGTTGGTTTAGACAAATAAGAAAAACTCAAGGTAGCTACTGTGGATCCTACGTATTAGTTTCATTTCACTTCACATGAGATTAGCTAAATAAACTCCAGCCAGATTTAAAATTTATGTTTGAAGATACTTGATTTAAAGGATAAGGAGATCACAGATTTTCCTGGTTGAGGGGATAGAACTGTGCATTTTAAAATCCTTCCCAAGAACAGATACAGGCAATAGTTGAGCTGATTTATTTATGGAGCGAAATATGGGAAACTTCAGGATAAATATATTGAATAATGATTAGCTAGTTGCCTGGAAAGGCTGATGTTTTATTTTGGTGTCCACCTTGACTCTGGTCAGCCCCCCGCCCAGAGGTTCATGAATGCACAGACAGATGACTGACAGGTACAAACTTATGTCTCTCCATTTGCGATCTCCTTGTTTAGCGTGGGTCTGCATTTCCTAGTCCACTGACTCAAATGTTAATCTTCTTTGGCCACAATCTCACCTACACACCCAGTAACAATACTTTGCATCATTCAATCTAATGAAGTTGGCACTCACTATTAACTATCACATGACTACATCATATCCAGAATGTCTGTATTCCCCTAAAATTCTTATTTCAAACCCTAACTCCCAGGGTGATGGGGTTGGGAGGTGGGGCCTTAAAGACAAATGTGTTCACCAGCCATAGCTAAAAGAAGCAGCACTGTAAAGTGTTGTTCTGTTTTGTATTAGTTTAGATTGGGGTGAGATGAGAAGAAATTATGACAGCCATGGGTAGGCAAGCAAAGAATGTTACAATAGAGGACTGGTGAGAATTAAGGAAGCAGAAAGGGTACTGATAAAAACAAATTTTGGGTCTTCCTAGTCTGCCTAGGATGGGGACTTGGCTGCTGCATTTTAGCTAACCTGTTTCCTGGACAAAACCCCAGCTGGGACCTCACAAAATCCATCCCACTCTCTTTATTCTTTACCTTGAATCAGACCTTCTTCTTACTAACAGGGTAAACAGAATCTTATTGAGATATCTGGCTAATGTCTATAGCTTATCTGCATAGAAATGTGACTGTAAATCCATCCACCAGCAAAATGAATGTGTACAAGGTGTGAGCAGCATTCCATGACAAATAAATAAATAAATAAATAAATAAATAAATAAATAAATAAATAAATA
>NW_026652300.1:997682-1000489 GCF_009828535.3 Hylobates moloch
GCAACCTACTCATCTGACAAAGGGCTAATATCCAGAATCTACAATGAACTCAAACAAATTTATAAGAAACAAACAAACAACCCCATCAAAAATTGGGGAAGGACATGAACAGACACTTCTCAAAAGAAGACATTTATGTAGACAAAAAACACATGAAGCAATGCTCATCATCACTGGCCATCAGAGAAATGCAAATCAAAACCATAGTGATATACCATCTCTCACCAGTTAGAATGGCCATCATTAAAAAGTCAGGAAACAACAGATGCTGGAGAGGATGTGGAGAAATAGGAACAGTTTTACACTGTTGGTGGGACTGTAAACTAGTTCAACCATTGTGGAAGTCAGTGTGGCGATTCCTCAGGGATCTAGAACTAGAAATACCATTTGACCTAGCCATCCTATTACTGGGTATATACCCAAAGGACTATAAATCATGCTGCTATAAAGACACATGCATATGTATATTTATTGCGTCACTATTCACAATAGCAGAGTTGGAACCAACCTAAATGTCCAACAACGATAGACTGGATTAAGAAAATGTGGCACATATACACCATGGAATACTATGCAGCCACAAAAAATGATGAGTTCATGTCCTTTGTAGGGACATGGATGAAACTGGAAAACATCATTCTCAGTAAACTATCAGAAGGACAAAAAAGCAAACACCACATGTTCTCACTCATAGGTGGGAATTGAACAGTGAGAACTCATGGACACAGGAAGGGGAACATCACACTCCAGGGACTGTTGTGGGGTGGGGGGAGGGGGGTAGGACAGCATTAGGAGATATACCTAATGGTAAATGATGAGTTAATGGGTGCAGCAAAACAACATGGCACATGGATACATATGTAACAAACATGGACCTTTTGCACATGTACCCTAAAACCTAAAGTATAGTAATAAAAAAAATAAAGATACCTAAACCAAGAAAAGATACATTGAAAACATGGTATTATAACCTTATGGGATCATAGTTATCTATACAGTCTATTGTTGACTAAAATATCATTATATGGTACATGATTGTATATTTATATTTATATATATGCATAAAAAAAGAGTACATCTTAGATTCATTTTTATAACATTATATGGATTAAAATTGTTGATGAAAAGAGTCAAACTCTGTAAAATATTTGAAGAAATTTATTCTGAGCCAAATATGACTGACCATGTCCCATGGCATAGCCCCCAGGATACCTTGAGAATATGTGCCCAAGAATTTTGGGGCACAGCTTGGATTTACACATTTTAGGAGGACATGAGATGTCAGTCAAATATATTTAAGATATACATTCATTTTATTCAGAAATGTGGGACAACTGAAAGTTGTTAGGGGGCCTTCCAGGTTATAGACAGATCTAAAATTTTATTATCAATAAAAAGGAATATCTAGGTTTGAATAAGAGGTTGTGGAGAATAAAGTTTCATCATACAGGTGAGACCTCCAGGTAGCAAGTCTGAGAGAGAATAGACTCTAAATGTTTCTCATCAGACTTAAGGTCTCTATTGATGTTAAAGGCTGGTCAGCTTTTCCTGAAAAAAGGGAAAAGGGAGCAGGGTATAATGAGGCATGTCTCACCCCAGCTTCCAGTCATTTGCTCTGGCATACAGGAGGAAGTTGATGCAAATGGTTGGGCAGGGCTGGGGGTGTGTGCTTAATTTTGATGTTAACCACAATTCTTCACAACTTTTTTCAACATGTGAATTTGGGAAGACACATGAATACACTATCACATTTGATACCTCTAGTTTCTAGGTACAAAAGGAAAGTTACAAAGGTTAAACTGCCTAAAATTACACAGTTCACATGTAGGAAAGACAGTTGCATGCCAGATCTGTCTGATTCTAAATCAGACCAATATGATATTCAATTTTAATCTATAATATACATATAATATATAAATATATAATATAAATATGTATTTGGATTTAAATATATAGTTTATATGTGTATATATGTATATTCACACATATTTTATATATGTAATATAATATACAATATATAGTATATAATTATATATAAAATATATATATATAATCCACACATGTATAAGACATTCTTATCAGAACTCATGTAGATTATTACAACCGTAATCCTTGGAGTTTATATTGATAGTTATTTAATTCAATTTCAAGAGCTATATTTTTCTGTTCTATGATCCCACAGAGTGTATATGTGTGTGTGCATGCATGCACACTATTTCTCTGGAACCCTTTCAGCTGTTTTCCCACAAGACTTGAAGTCACACAGAGTTGGTGCCATGGATGATTATTGTTGTCCCTCCAGTATGGATCCCAGCCTCTGGAATTTACTAGGCTCTGTACTTCTTGCATGTCCAGTAAATAAACAATGATGTAGCACCTAGAAAGCACACCAGTGGTTCTGCAGCTATTGTGTAGAGCAAACACACCAAAACCTTCAGAACAGAATTTTAACTCCAAACAACTGTTACTTAAATTAGAAACAAAAAGTGAAAATTATGAACACTTTAATGCTAAGATCACCATCTGAAAGAAAACTGAAAGACGAATTTAATACATTTTCTGGTATAATTTGTGTCCATTTAATATGAACATTTTAATTCGTATAAAACTTTTTTTTGGGTGGGGGATGGAGTCTCTCTCTGTCGCCCAGGCTGGAGTGCAGTGGCGTGATCTCGGCTCACTGCAAGCTCCGCCTCCCAGGTTCACGCCATTCTCCTGCCTCAGCCTCCCGAGTAGCTGGGACTACAGGGGCCCGCCACCACACCCGGCTAATTTTTTTTTTTTTTTTTTTTTTTTTTTTTTTTTTT
>NW_026652300.1:1000528-1035447 GCF_009828535.3 Hylobates moloch
TTTTTTTTTTTTTTTTTTTTTTTTTTTTTTTTTTTTTTTTTTAGTAGAGACAGGGTTTCACTGTGGTCTCAATCTCCTGACCTCATGATCCGCCTGCCTCAGCCTCCCAAAGTGCTGGGATTACAAGCGTGAGCCACCATGCCCGGACTTAAAGTTTTTTCTATTTTCTTTTTCAGTAGCTTTTACCCCATTCAGGTAGAGTCCTGATTTTGACCACACTGTGGGATGTCAATCTCTTCACTGAGTTGACAGATCAAAGACCTAGAAATATTTTTCCAGGAATCTTAGAATTGTTAACTATACTCTGGCCTGTCATATTTGTCTGTAAAAGAACAGAAAACTGCTTTAAGAGATACAAAAGAAGATAAATGTGAATGACACTATTAACATTTAAAATTAAGGGAAAGGGAAGAACAGACTAAGAATGGAAATGATTGTCCTTTTCTCTGATGGTTAAATTAAGAACTTTGTCCATACTCCTTCTGTGATTTAAATGTAATTTCTCTTTTATTTAATCTTTGGAGGGATTTTCATTTGTCTACATGGAAAGCATAAGTTCTCACTTCAGTTTTCAGGACTGTAGCAATAAATGATTGCAAATGGATTCTTGGTGGGTAAAGTCTTATTAGCAGAATGTCTCAGAAGTGCTGAAAACAAAGATTTTTAAAGCTGGAGAAAAAATATATTTAATCAAATTTGCAACTCTAAGTAGTATATAATAATGCTATATTTTTAGATAAAGCACTATCTTTTGAAAAGGAAATTTAAAAGTTTTGCTCTAAACACATCTATAAATACTGAAAATAATTTTTGTTTAATATAAACCTTGGTAAATAGAGACCAGTCATCTTACTGCATTACAGACCAAATAGCCTTCAATGAATACGTTACAATGTTTAGTTTAATTTTGTTTTGTTTTTCTCTTGGTGCATTGAAACATGCTCTGCAGGGAGGGTGCCATGGCTGACGCCTGTAATCCTAGCACTTTGGGAGGCTGAGGCAGGGGGTATCACCTGAGATCATGAGTTTGAGACCAGCCTGGCCATGGTGGTACCCTGTCTCTACTAAGAAAGCAAAAAATTTAGCCAGGCATTGGTGGCATGTGCCTGTAGTCCCAGCTACTGGGGAAGTTGAAATATCAGAAATGTTTGAATGCTGGTGGCAGAGGTTGCAGTGAGCTGAGTTAGTGCCAATGCACTCTATCTAGCCTGGGTAACAGAGGAAGGCTCCATCTCTAAATAAATAAATAAGAGGGAGCATACTTTGCAGTTTTCCCTGAACACGTTCTACTGCCAGATCTGCCCCGGAGTGTTTGATCAACTCATTTCATTATTAACCCAGCATTTCTTGTTTGTGTAAGTGGTAGATGAAACTAACCCAAGTGCTCAATTTCTCAGGCAAAGAATCACCTTGGTTAGTTGAGCCTAAGATGGCAAGAACAAAGCAATTGCCTGGATGAATTTATTACATTGAGATTTATTTATCCTGTTACTTAATATTTTTATTTTAGACTAGAGAACATAGGTTATACAATTCTGATTCTTTGGAAAATTTTGACACTTCTTTCATGCCTAGGACATGGTTAAATTTTCTAAAATGTACATCTTAAAAGGAAAAGATTATTTGTGGATGTAAAGTTCAGTCTATATCTTATGACACATTTTGACTAATTGTATTGTTCAAATGTAACATCTCCACTTCTGAAACCAACTTTGCAAAATTATAACTGAGGAAATTATGACACTAAAATAAATCAAATCTAACCAACTCCTTCATGCTTCTAACTTTTAAGCTGTCCTTGTTCATTCCGGGACATAGGCTGAACTAACTTTGGGAAGGAATTTGGTTCATGGTTTGACCCGGAAACAAAATTGATAGTAGCCCTTTCCCAAAAATATCTCATTCTTGTCTGGGGACCAGTCTGTTTTGTAGGACTTACAAAATATGTACAAGATTAGAAACTACACTGTAGGGGTCATGCAGCCTCTAGAAGGGTCTGAACCTGCCCCAAATTGTTCCTGGGGATAACATCACTGTAGTAAAACCTAAGATCAGTGCTTGAGATATTTTCAGCCCCTGAACTGGATGGATTAGCTGACATCACCCAGACTGGTAATCTGGCTCACCCAGTTCTGCCATTCCACCCAGGGAGAGAAAACAGCAGGAAAACCTCACTTCAACCCTCTATTATTCTATCTCCAACCTGACCAATCAGGTCACTGCCCACTTCCCAAGCCCCTTTTCATTGGATTGTCTTTAAAACTCTGATCCATGAATGCTCCAGGAGAATGATTTGAGTAATAATAAAACTCTAGTCTCCCATGCAGGCAGTTTTAAATGAAATACCCTTTCTACATTGCAATTCCCCTCTCTTGAAAAATCAACTCTCTCTAGGCAGTAGGCAAGGTGAACACATTGCATAAATAAAGAAACAGTTATGCTTCTTTATTTTTTATTATTTGACAGTTTGATCTCTTTAATTTCTAAACTTAAATTTTTTATAGACAAAATTTTTCCCAAAGCTTTGTCTGTCATACTTGATATGGTTTGATGCTATATTTTTGGGTTCCACATGTCTTCATAATGGGCAAACTCTTATTCTATAATTTTCTTATTTAGAATATATCACCATCCTTGAAATGTTATTTATAAATGGTTTATCCAAATTCTATGTAGTCAGACAATAAAATTGCTACCCCAAAGCTGGCACCTCTTAGAAAGAGTAAAGCAAGAATTAAACACAGAAGAAAAAAAGACATATTAGACTTTGTCAAAGGTAAATTATTTACCTATGAAAGCACATTGTTAATAAACCATAAAAAATAAGCCAAAGACTGAGAGGTAAACATAGGCAATAAATGTTTATAATCCATGACTTCAATAGAGAATATATAAAAACTAAAACGTCAATTAAAAACAGATATCCACTGAAAAATGAGCAAACATTTTAGACACGACTAAAGAATATATAGAAATGGCCAATAAATACAATAAAAGCTGCTCAACATGATTAGTCATCAGAATATACAAATTAAAACTATGAAAACGAAACTTCCCACCAACTACAAGAACTGAAATTAAAAAAAAAATACTAGTCACATAGATTGGTACTTCACCACATTGTCAATGAACACCAGCATTTTCTTATAAAACCACACATACTGACACTATAATTTATACTTCTATGCTTAATATTGACCTAAGAGAAATAATATTTTTATGTCCACAAAAAGACTTTAGCAATAATATTCATAAAATCTTTATTTCTAATGAGCAAAGATTGTAAATAACACAAATGCCCTCAACAGAAGAATGGGGCTATACTCATACAATAAAATATTATTCAGCACTGAAAAGGAGCAAATCACTGATGTATGGAACAATATAGAGAGGGAGATACGGTCATATTGGGTGCATTTGAACTTCAAGGCAAAAAATCTAATCATGTTGATGGAAATGAGAAAACTTGCTGCCTATATTTGATGGTGGAGATAGACTGGAAGTAGTCATTAACAGAGCAAGAGCATCGCCATATTGGCCAATCACCACAATTCTAAAGTTTCCCTTGATCAAAACCAGCCTAAATCCAAAGGGCATCAGCCTAATGACTAAGGTTAGCATGGCCATAAACTACAAATGACATCTCTGGCCAGAAACATTCCTACCATAAGATAAACACTTTCCCAACTAGAGACAGGCCAACCCTAAGATAACCTCCTCTCTAACCAGAGACATGCCAATTCTGCCATAAACTTCTCCCCCACCCAGAAACATTTCAAGATCTTGATAAGCCTCCTCACCGTAAAACATACTTATACTCAGTCTGTAGGGGAAAGCACCCCTGAACAAAATCCACTAGAATCCCCTCTCTGGTTAATTTCTCCAGAATAAACTTGTCTTACATTGTGGATCCACTTTTTATGTTTCTTTCCTCTTCCTTTAACTGTTACATTTGGTGCCAAAGCCGAGGATGGGTGTTGGGGGTAGAGGTTCTCTTGGAACCCAGGAAGAAGTGGACAGCAGCTGCTCATCTCCCTGGATCCTGAAAGTCTCTGGCCACTGATCCCATCTTGTCTTTCACTTCACTTTCCTGCAATTTGAATGAGGAGGAAAACTAACCTGAAGGGGAATGAGAGGTTTAGGCTGGGGCTACTCCCCAGTGGGTTGTTACAAACTTCAAGCCTCAGGAACACACCTCTGACCACTGCAATGGCTTTCACTCTCTTCCCTCCTCCTCTCTAATCCTTACTTCTCTCTCTCTCTTTCTTTATCTCTCTCTTTCTCATAAATCTCCAGACCGAGAGGCCTTTTGGCAATTCCACCTGGAACATCCAACATCACACACTAATTTAGCCAATTGGTAGGATCTGCCCTATCTTCACTTTCTCACAGTACCTTGGAAAGTCACATCTGTCGATCAGGTCCTCAGAGTGAGAGGTGAAGCCAGCTGGGCTTCTGGGTTGGGTGGGGACTTGGAGAACTTTTCTGTCTAGCTAAAGGATTGTAAATGCACCAATCAGGATTCTGTGTCTATCTAAAGTTTTGTAAATGCACCAATCAGGATGCTGTGTCTAGCTAATCAGATAGGAGAGTTTGAGAACTTTTCTGTCTAGCTAAAGGATTGTAAATGTACCAATCAGTGCTCTGTGTTTAGCTAAAGATTTGTAAATGCATCAATCAGCACTCTGTAAAAATGGACCAATCAGCACTCTGTAAAATGGATCAATCAGCACTCTGTAAAAATGGACAAAACAGCTCTCTGTAAAATGGGCCAATCAGCAGGATGTGGGTAGGGCAAATTAAGGGAATAAAAGCAGGCCACCCAAGTCAGCAGCAGCAACTGGCTCTGGTCCCCTTCCACACTGTGGAAGATTTGTTCTTTCACTCTTTGCAATAAATCTTGCTGCTGCTGACTCTTGGGGTCTGTGCTGCCTTTATGAGCTGTAATACTCACCATGAAGGTCTTCAGCTTCACTCCTGAAATCAGGGAGACCATGAGCCCACTGGGAAGAATGAACAACTCTGGACGACCTGCCTTTATGAACTGTAACATTCATTGTGAAGGTCTGCAGCTTCACTCCTGAAGTTGGTGAGACCACAAAATCACCAGAAGGAAGAAACTCCAGCCACATCTGAACATCAGAAGGAACAAATTCCAGACACACCATCTTTAAGAACAGTAACCTCACCCTGAGTGTCCACAGCTTCATTCTTGAAATCAGTGAGACCAAGAACCCACCAATTCCAAGCACATTTTGGCAACCACAAAGGGACCATCACTCATTGCTAAGTGGTGAGACTATCACCTATTGCCAAGAAGTGAGTACAATTGGACCCTTTTTGCTTGCTATTCTGTCCTATATTTCCTTAGAATTCAGGGGCTAAATACCAGCACCTGTCATCCAGGTAAAAGTGACTAGCATGGCCGCCACACTAAACACATGGGTATCAGATTTTCTGGGAAAGGTATCTCTAACAACCCCCAACTCTTTGGAGTTGGAAGTCTTGGCTTACCTGGAACCAGCTTCTGCTTGTCCTGTATTTCCAGGCTGAGCCAAAGGTCAACAGAGAGGAAAGCCATTCAGCTCCAGGGTCCCAACAACAAGTTGGTTGACCCTGCAATCATGAGTGGAACTTTCAAAGTCATGTTGCCCAAGTGAGACTCACCCATCTATCCTATCTATCCTGACCATTGCCTCCTGGGTCCTAATGCCTGCCAGACAAATGTCCTCTCTCCTCTTTTCTCTGAGGCTAGTCCTGCTTCCAAAAAACCACTCCCTGTCTCTGGTCTTTTCTAGTTTCTCCTATAAGAATGATTTCTAGTATAAATTCCAGGACTTTGTTACTTTCTTCAGGCACCCAGGCTCACCAATCAGAAAGACAAAATTTTTTCTCAAAGCCCCATCACAGGAGGGACTATCTGGAATTTTAGGATCCCTCCTCTGACAAGCAGGCCTAACAAAAGCTATTCTTGAAATTAGGATACGGGGAGCCTCAGAAATCGTATGCGTCCTATTCATATAAACGAGGACAAAAGATGTCACTCTTCCAACCCTGGAGATCCTTTCCTTCCCTCAGGGTATGGCCCTCCACTTCATTTTTGGGGCAAAATATCTTTATAGGACATGTGTAAGATCCCAGTACTAACAAGAGAATGCTTAGGACTCTAACAGGTTTTTGAGGATGTGTCAGGTTTTTGAGAATGCGTCAGTAAGAGCCACTAAATATGATTTCTGGGTCCTCCTTATGCTCTAAGAGCAAAACTAGTGTTTCTGCTGTGCATCGGTGAGTGCAACTATTCCAATCAGTGGGTCCATGGACTGTCACAGGTTCTTGGGCAAGGGGATAAACAAACAAACCAAAGCCTCAGTTGGCTTTATCTTACAGATAGGAAACACTCAGGCATCAAAAGGTTCACCCTTGAAATGGATCCTAAGCCACTGGCATCGATTTGACCCATAAACCCTGAAAAAGAGGTGGCTCATTTTTTTTCTGTGCTACAGCCTGGCCCCAATATTCTCTCTCTGATGGGTAAAAATAGCCATCTGAGGAAAGTATAAATTATAATAGTATGCTGCAGCTTGACCTTTTCTGTAAGAGGGAAGGCAAATGGAGTGAAATACCTTATGTCCAAGCTTTCTTTTCATTGAAGGAGTGTACACAACTATGCAATGCTTGCAATTTACATCCCACAGGAAGACAGTTCAGCTTACCCTCATATCCTAGCCTCCCTACAGCTCTACTTCCTATTAATGATAAGCCTCCTCTAATCTTCCCTGCCCAGAAGGAAATACGCAAAAAATCTCCAAAGGACCACAAACCCCCCTGGACTATCATTTATGTCCCCTTCAAGCTGTAGGGGGGGAAGAATTTGGCCCAAATCAGGTAATGGCCCCTTCTCCTTTTCTGATTTAAAGCAGATTAAGGCAGACCTGGGGAAGTTTTCAGATGATTCAGAGAGTTACACAAATGTCCTACAGGGTCTAGGGCAAACCTTCAATATCATTTGGAGAGATGTCATGTTATTGTTAGATCGACCCTGGACTTTAATGAAAAGAATGTGGCTTTAGCTGCAGCCCAAGAGTTCAGAGATACCTGGTGTCTTAGTCAAGTAAATGATAGAATGACAGCCAAGAAAAAGGATGAATTCCCTACCAGTCAGCAAGCCATCCCCAGTATAGATCCCCGCTGAGACCTTCACTCAGATCATGGGAACTGGAGTCAAAAATATCTGTTGACCTGTGTTCTAGGAGGACTAAGGAGAATTAGGAAAAACCCCATGAATTAATCAATGATGTTCACCATAACTCAGGGAAAGGAAGAAAGTCCTTCTGCTTTCCTTGAGTGGCTATGGGAGGCCTTAAAAAAATATACTCTCTTGTCACCCAAATCATTCGAGGGTCAATTGATTCTAAAAGATAAGTTTATTACCCAATCAGCTGCAGATATCAGGAGAAAGCTCCAAAAGCAAGCCCTGGGCTCTGAATGAAACCCGGAGGAATTATTAAGCCTGGCAACCTCAGTATTCTATAATAGGGACCAAGAAGAAAAGGCCCAAAAGGAAAAGTGATATCAGAGAAAGTCTCAGCTTTAGTCATGGCCCTAACACAAACAAACCTTGGTTCAGAGAGGACAGAAAATGGAGAGGCCAATTACCCAATAGGGCTTGTTATCAGTGTGGTTTACAAGGACACTTTGAAAAAGATTGTCCAGTCAGAAACAAGCTTCCCCCTTGTCCATGTCCACTATGCCAAGGTAATCACTGGAAGGTGCACTGCCCCAGAAGACAAAGGCTCTCTGGGTCAGAAGCCCCCAACTAGATGATCCAACAACAGGACTTAGGGTGACCAGGGCAAGCACTAGCTCATGTGATCATCCTCACTGAGCTCCAGGTACGTTTATCCATTGAGGGCCAGGAAATTGACTTCCTCCTAGACACTGGCATGGCCTCCTCAGTATTAATCTCATGCCCTTGATGACTGTCCTCAGGTCCATTACCATCCAAGGAATCCTGGGACAGCCTGTAACCAAGTATTTCTCCCACCTCTTAAGTTTTAATTGGGAGACTTTGCTCTTTTCACATGCCTTTCTTGTTATGCCTGGAAATCCCACACCCTTATTAGGGAGAGACATATTGGCCAAAGCGGGACTTATTATCTACATGAATATAGAGAACAAATCACCCACTTGTTGTCCCTTACTTGAGGAAGGAATCAACTCTGAAGTCTGGGCATTGGAAGGACAATTTGGAAGGGCAAAAAATGGCCACCCAGTCTAAATCAGGCTAAAAGATCCCACCACTTTTCCGTATCAAAGGCAATAGCCCTTAAAGCCTGAAGCTAATAAAGGATTCCTGGATATTGTTAAACATTTAAAAGCTCAAGGCTTAGTAAGAAAATTCAGCAGTCCATGCAACACCCAATTCTTGGCGTACAAAAACAAAATGATCAGTGAAGACTAGTGCAAGATCTTAGACTCATCAATGAGGAAGCAGTTCCTCTAAATCCAATTGTACACAACTCCTATACCCTGCACTCTCAAATACCAGAGGAAGCAGAATGGCTCACTGTTCTGGACCTCAAGGATGCCTTCTTCTGTATTCTCTGCACTCTTCCTCCCAGTTTCTCTTTGCCTTTGAGGATCCCACAGACCACGTGTCCCAACTTACATAGATGTTCTTACCTCAAGTGTTTAGCGATAGCCCTCACCTGTTTGGTCAGGCACTGGCCCAAGACCTATTTCACTTCTCAAGTCCAGGTATTCTGGTCTTTCAGTATGTGCATGATTTACTTTTGGTTACCAGTTCAGAAGCCTCATGCCAGCAGGTTACTCTAGATGTCTTGAACTTTCTAGCTAATCAAGGGTACAATGTGTCTAGGTCGAAGTCCCAGCTTTGCCTACAGCAGGTAGAATATCTGGGCCTAATCTTAGCCAGAGAAACCAGAGCCCTCAGCAAAGAATAAATACAGCCTATACTGGCTTATCCTTGCCCTAAGACATTAAAATAGTTGCAGGGGTTCCTTGGAATCAATGGCTTTTGCCAACTATGGATCCCCAGATACAGCAAGATAGCCAGGTCCCTCTATACACTAATCAAGGAGAGCCAGAAGGCAAATACTCATCTAGTAGAATGGGAACCAGAGGCAGAAACAGCCTTCAAAGCCTTAAAGCAGGCCCTAGTACAAGCTCCAGCTTTAAGCCTTCCCACAGAACAAAACTTCTCTTTGTACATCACAGAGAGAGCCGGGATAGCTTTGGAGTCATTACTCAGACTGGTGGGACAACCCCACAACAAGTGGCATATCTAAGTAAGGAAATTGATGTAGTAGCAAAAAGCTGGCCTCATTGTTTACAGGTAGTTGGTGCAGTTGGCAGTCTTAGTGTCAGAGACTATAAAAATAATACAAGGAAAGGATCTCATTGCCTGGACTACTCATGACGTAAATGGCATATTAGGTGCCAAAGGTAGTTTATGGCTATCAGACAACTGCCTACTTAGATACCAGGCACTACTCTTTGAGGGACCGGTGCTTCAAATATGAAAGTGCATGGCCCTCAACCCTGCCACTTTTCTCCCAGAGGATAGGGAAACAATTGAGAGTGATTGACAATGAATTATAGTCCAGACTTATGGCCCCAGAGATGATCTCTTAGAAGTCCCCTTAGCTAATCCTGACCTTAACCTATATACAAATGGAAGTTCATTGGTGGAGAATGGGATAAAAAGGGCAGGTTATGCCATAATTAGTGATATCCTCCAGGGCCAGTGTCCAGTTAGCAGAACTATTGGTATTTATCTCAGCCCTAGAACTGAGAAAGGGAAAAAGAATAAATGTGTGTACAGATAGCAAGTATGCCCGTGCTGTAATTGGAAAGAAATGGAGTTCCTAACCTCTGGGAGAACCCTCATTCATTAAATATCACATAGAAATTATGGAGTTATTGCATGCAGTGCAAAAACCCAAGGAGATGACAGTCTTACACTACCAAAGCCATCAGAGAGGTCAAGGAGAAAAGGCAGAAGGAAACTGTTGGGCAGATGCTGAAGCCAAAATTCCTGCCAGGTGGAACTTCCCATTAGAAATAACTATGGAAGGATCCTTGGTATGGAACAACCCTGTCCAAGAGACTAAGCCCCAGTATTCCATTACTGAAACAGAATGGAGACTTTCAGGGGGCATAATTTTCTCCCCTCAGGGTGGTTAATGACAGAAGAAGGAAAGGTACTTATACCAGAAGCCAGCCAGTGGAAAATACTTAAAACCCTCCAGCTAACTTTTCATATGAGTGTTGAAAACACTCGTGAATAGCCAAACCCCTATTTACAAGCCAAATCTCCTCTGGACCATCCGACAAGTAGTCAAAGCCTGTGAGTTGTGCCAAAGGAATAATCCCTTGGTTCATCATAAGGCCCCTTGGGGGAACAAGGAATAGGTCATTATCCTGGAGAGGACTGGCAGTTAGACTTCACCAATATGCCTAAGTCAAAGGGATTTCAATAATTGTTGGTCTCTGTTTATACCTTTACAAATTGGATAGAAGCTTTCCCGTGCAAGAGAGAGAAGGCTCGGGAAGTGATTAAAGTCCTAATTCATGAAATAATTCCTAGATTTGAGCTTCCCCAAAGTTTACATAGTAACAATGGTCTGGCTTTAAAGCCACGATAACTCATGGAATTTCTATGGCACTACAGATACAATAGAACCTTCACTGCGCCTGGAGGCCACAATGCTCAGAGAAGGTCGAGAAGGCAAATGAAACACTCAAGAGGAACTTAAGGAAACTCACACAAGAAACTCATCTCCCATGGACTATTCTTTTTCCCATCACCTTGTTGAGAATCTGAAACTGTCCTCATAAAATGGGGCTCAATATGGATGACCTTTTGTCACAAATGACCCCCTACTTGATCACTAAAGGACCAACTTTGTCAAAGACATAGCTTATTTGGCAAAATGCCAAGGAAACCTTAAAAACCTACCTGAGGGATGTCACAGAGAAGACAACAGAGTTGTTTCAGCCAGGAGATCTAGTGTTGGTCAAAACTCTCTGCTATACCTCCCCATCAATGGACATTTTGTGGGAAGGACCATACTCGGTAATCTTCTCTACCTCCGCTGCAGTGACAGGAGTGGAATCTTGGATTCACCACACTCGATTTAAACTTTGGACATGCCCTGAGGAACCTGCAGGACCATCAGCTCAGGAGTCCCAAGATCAGCCAGACCAGCCTCGATACACCTGTGAACCATTGCAGGACTTGCATCTCACAGATAAAAGGTTTAGATGATCCGAAAAAACCTTCCTCCTTAAAAAGTAAGTGAAAACCTACAATTTTAAATGGAATCCTTTCACTATTTCATTATATTATTAAGCCAGCATACTAACTATACTCTTTGTGATAGGACTAAATACTGTAGCTCCTGCTGGGATGAAAATCATAGTCACATCAACCTTCTTTCTATCTTCCTTCCAACAGCAACTTACTCCTAACTTTAACTCAGCCTAGATAAAGTGATCTCATCTTCTGGAGCACCTTTTTTACCTTCCTATTTACTCTTTGCCTTTCTATCCCTCCTGCTTCCTTGGATACCTCATACAATCACCCTTCCCCTTCCACTAGCTCCTAATTACTTCTACAAGACTCTCAACTTAACCCATTCTCTGTTAAAGAGTCCAATCCTTCCCCTGGCAAATGACTATTGGCTTTGTATCTCTCTATCAACCTCTGCTTACATTACCACTCCCATTCCTGCAGAAAACTGGGTTTTTACCGACTTAACGTACCACCCTCGTTATGAAGGCAATGACCCTTTCCACCTTCTAAATATGCAATAATTAGCTGACTTCCCCATGTTTGATAGGACCAAGAATGTCCTAACAGGATGTTCAATCCAATGTTTACATTCTTGCATTTCCAGCTTCACCTATTACCCAAGCAATGAAAAGCTCATACACGGCCCTGTAACTGTGAATACCATCTTAGCCCATTTATGCATTCAATGCAACCTGTTATCAGGCCTGCCCCTGGGGCGCCTACTTCCCCATCAGTGTAATTACACCCTACAACTTCAAGCCCCAACTGATCATAGTAATTTCTGAGTCACCCAAATAGCTCCATTTAGTCAGCTTCTCCGCTTCTCAGGGCCCCCAAAAATCATCACCTCCCCTGGACTACCTGCAGAAGTGTCCCTACCACTAGTGAGTTCCTTCTCATCCCCTTTTTCAATCACTCTCTCGAATGATTCCTAGCAGATACAAAATGAATTTTTCCCCAATGGGAAAATAAAACCCAGGGAGCCACACAGTTTTCTCCCCACATCCCTTTCCAGCCACTCACCAGAGCTTCTTTAGCAAGTACTCTAGGAGTATGGGAAAATGAAAACAACAAACTCACACATCTTTTTAACATACACAACCAGTTTCATCTACTGAGCCAAGGTATATTATGTGGAACGTCGACCTGTATCTGTCTTCCTACTAACTGGAACGGGACCTGCACCTTAGTCTTTCTAAGTCCCAGCATTAACATTGCCCCAGGAAATCAGACCTTATCTGTACCCCTCAAAACTCAAGTCTGTCAGCATAGAGCCATACGTCTAATACCCCTACTTACAGCGTTAAGAATGGCTACTGCTCCCCAGCACTCTGGGAGGCCGAGGCGGGCGGATCACGAGGTCAGGAGATCGAGACCACGGTGAAACCCCGTCTCTACTAAAAATACAAAAAATTAGCCAGGCGTGGTGGCGGGCGCCTGTAGTCCCAGCTACTCGGAGAGGCTGAGGCAGGAGAATGGCGTGAACCCGGGAGGCAGAGCTTGCAGTGAGCTGAGATTGCGCCACTGCACTCCAGCCTGGGTGACAGAGTGAGACTCTGTCTCAAAAGAAAAAAAAAAAAAAAGAATGGCTACTGCTACAGAAACCAGAATAGCCAGTCTATCTACTTCATTAACCTACTACCACACACTCTCAAAGGATTTCTCAGATGGTTTGCAAAAAAAAAAAACAAAATCTATCCTTACTAAACAATCCCAAATAGACCCTTTGTCAGCAGTGACTCTCCAAAACCACTGAGGTCTAGACCTCCTCACTGTTGAGCAAGGAGGACTCTGCACCTTCTTAGAGGAATAGTGTTGTTTTCACATTAACCAGTAAGGGATAATATGAGATGTCACTGGCATTTACAGGATAAGGCGTCTGAAATCAGACAACATCTTTCAAACTCTTATACCAACCTCTGGAATTGGGCAACATGGCTTCTCCCCTTTCTAGGTTCTGTGGCAGCCATCTTGCTCTTACTTACCTTTGGGCCCTGTATGTTTAACCTTCTGGTCAAATTTGTTTCCTATAGAATCAAGGCCATCAAGCTTCAGATGATCTTACAAATTGAACCCCAAATGAGTTCAACTAACAACTTCTACTGAGGACCACTAGGCTGACCCACTATCCCTTCCACTGGCCTAAAGATTTCCCCTCTGTAGGACACTACAACTGCAGGGCCCCTTCTTAACCCCTATCCAGCAGGAATTAGCTAAAGCAGTCATCGGACAAATTCCAAATAGCAATTGGGGTGTCCTGTTTAGAAGGGGGATTGAGAGGTGAAGCTGCCTGGGCTTCTGGGTTGGTTGGGCACTTGGAAAATCTTTCTGTGTGGCTAAAAGATTATAAATGTACCAATTAGTTCTCTGTGTCCAGCTAAAGATTTATAAATGCACCAATCACTGTTCTGTGTCTAGCTAATTGGGTAAGGGACTTGGAGAAATTTTCTTTCTAGCTAAAGGATTGTAAATGCACCAATCAGCACTCAGTAAAAATGGACCAGTTAGATCTCTGTAAAATGGACCAATCAGCAGGATGTGGGTGGGGCCAAATAAAGGAATAAAAGCAGGCCACCTGAGCCAGCAGCAGCAACCTTCTCGGGTCCCCTTCCACGCTGTAGAAGCTTTGTTCTTTCACCCTTTGCAATAAATCTTGCTGCTGCTCACTCTTTGAGTCCATGCCACCTTTATGGGCTGTAACACTGAGAAGGTCTGCAGCTTCACTCCTGAAGTTAGCGAGATCACGAACCTACCAGGAGGAACAAACAACTCCAGACACGCCACCATTATGAACTGTAACACTCACCGTGAAGGTATGCAGCTTCACTCCTGAAGTAAGCGAGACCATGAACCCCCTAGAAGGAAGAAACTCTGGACACACCTGAACATCCAAAGGAACAAACTCTGGACACACCATCTTTAAGAACTGTAACACTCACTACAAGGATCTGCAGCTTCATTTTTGAAGTCAACAAGACCAAGAACCCACCAAATCCGGACAAAAGAGGACCAGTGCAACTAAGCTAGAAGAAATCCTCGGGACATCCAGTTTTTTCTCTACTTACCATTCTCTTTAGAAAGAGGGTTCTGGGTCTCTGTCTTTTGTCTGGGGATGTCTAGAACAAAAACAGACACCCTAAGTTTCTTCTAACCAGTTCACAAAGGTGGCAAACCATCCCATAACCCTATATCCTCTCTGCTGGGCTCTCTCCTTCACTGCCTCACCAAACTTGGCTTACGTGTTTAGATTTTTATTGCAACACAGCATGGCCTCAATACAGATTAGATAATGACAAGCAATAGCCTGAAAATTGCACCTTTACCTTTCAAATTCTCAGGGATCTTGACAACTTCATAACCAGAAATGACAAACGACAAGAGACTCTCTATATTCAGGCTTTCTTCTACTTTTGCCTTAAATCCCAACCCTCTTTCTGTTGTCTTGTACCCCTTGTGAAATCCTCCTTCTTAATAAAAACACTTCCTGCATCTCTCCTTCTCCAAAACCCCTATCCTCATCCACCTGCATCTTCTTCTGGCACATCTAAACCCTCAGCCCCCGTAGCCCCTAATGTCCCCAAGCCTTCAGCCCAAACCCCACTCCTCCTTCTCCATCTGTTACTGACTCAAAAACCACCTCTGCCATTCTCCCTCTCCAAGAAGTGGCTAGGATTGAAGGCATTGCTTATGTTCATGTCCGTTATTCTGTGATTTTTCACAGATCAAACAGCGTCTGAGATGTTTCTCTGAAAATTCCTCTCATTATCACAGGGAATTCCTACACACAACCCAATCTTTAACTTAACTTAGCATGACACTTATATAATTCTAATATTCACCCTCACCCCTGATGAAGAGCACTCAGCTAAGTTGAAATGGATATCTAAGCTATGAATATATTCAACAGGCCTTTATGTATTTCTCGTAATAAATCTTGTTTTCTTGGAAAAGTTTTTTCTCCCAGTGAACTGAACTACTTGTCTCCACTCTTGTCACTCTTCATGCATGTATGAGAGACTCTAAAATGACTTCTAGTGGCCGGAGACTCCTTGAGAAAACAGAAAAAATGCCACAAATCCCATTTGGGGAAAAATCTCTGTTTTCCTTATGGAACCCCTGTAATTAGAAGTGAATAAGTGCCTCTCAAAATCTCTCTTTGTCTTTCAGCTATATTTATTTATTAGATCATAGAGACTGTTTCTCTAGCCCTATTCTTTAATAAGGCCAATAACCTAATTGGTAAATTAGCAGGAAAAATATCTGATAACTACTGGGTCTTTTTCTGTTTTTCCTTGTGTGTTTTTGTGACTATATAAATGTTACATGTGCAATGTTTGTTAGAAGAGCACTAATTAAGTGGCCTAAAAAATAAGTACTTAATTTTTTTTTAAGGGAAAAGGTAAAAACTGTGGAACATTCAGCTCATGTGACTTTAATTTTTAAAACTTAGTGGTACAGTAAGATTAGAAATGTCTTAAGAGTTGCCAGCATACATTTTTGTTTGCATTTATTAATCAAGCAATTTCATACTTATCGCTGTCAAATACTATAAGGTTTCGAAATTTGGCATAGAGGTTACAAAACTACAATTCAGCACAAACAGACTAATCTTTGCTTGTGTAATTTTTTAAATGAAACATTACTATTAGTTTAATAAATATAGCTATATCTTGAACTATTTCGTGAAATACCCTAACTTCTAATCTTGTTAGAAGTTTTTATAAAACTTTTTATAAAATTGTATAAAAAGGACTTTATGCAAGAAATGTTGAATAATTTAAAAATGATTAGGCCTCCTGAATGCTCTTAGCTGTACATCTTCCCTGCTTTGCAGCTAAGTCAGTCCTAGGACACATGGAGTTAAAAGCTGGAATAAGCCACACCTTATGTGCACTTCCTTCTGCTTCCTAGGCTCTACCCCAGCACATAATTAAAATCCCAAACATACTAACAAAATTAAAGGATGCTAAAAATGAACAGTGTAACATGTGTTTAAGATTATTGAAAATACAGTTTATATATACTTTTGGTAGAAGGATTATAAGGAGGCATAAGAATGTGGATTTTTACTTACATTCAAAGGTTGAAGAATTGTTTTGGACATGAAGTCCTTGTCCATGCATATGTCCTGAATGGTATTGCCTAGGTTTTCTTCTAGGGTTTTTATGGTTTTAGGTCTAACATGTAAGTCTTTAATCCATCTTGAATTAGTTTTTGTATAAGTTGTAAGGAAGGGATCCAGTTTCAGCTTCCTACATATGGCTAGCCAGTCTCCCAGCACTGTTTATTAAATAGGGAATCCTTTCCCCATTGCTTGTTTGTGTCAGGTTTGTCAAAGATCAGGTAGTTGTAGATATATGGCATTATTTCTGACAACTCTATTCTGTTCCATTGATCTACATCTCTGTTTTGGTATCAGTACCATGCTGTTTTGGTTACTGTAGCCTTGTAGTATAGTTTGAAGTCAGGTAGCATGATGCCTCTGGCTTTGTTTTTTGGCTTAGGATTGACTTGGTGATGCAGGCTCTTTTTTGGTTCCATATGAGCTTTAAAGTAGTTGAAAAGAAGACATTTATACAGCCAAAACACACACGAAGAAATGCTAATCATCACTGGCCATCAGAGAAATGCAGATCAAAACCACAATGAGATACCATCTAACACCAGTTAGAATGACTATCATTAAAAAGTCAGGAAACAACAGGTGCTGGAGAGGATGTGGAGAAATAGGAACACTTTTACACTGTTAGTGAGACTGTAAACTAGTTGAACCATTGTGGAAGTCAGTGTGGCAATTCTTCAGGGATCTAGAACTAAAAATACCATTTGACCTAGCCATCTCATTACTGGGTATATACCCAAAGGACTATAACTCATGCTGCTATAAAGACACATTCACACATATGTTTACTGCGGCACTATTCACAATAGCAAAGACTTGGAACCAACCCAGATGTCCAACAAGGATAGACTGGATTAAGAAAATGTGGCACATATACACCATGGAACACTATGCAGCCATAAAAAATGATGAGTTCATGTCCTTTGTAGGCACATGGATGAAACTGGAAATCACCATTCTCAGCAAACTATCGCAAGGACAAAATACCAAACACCGCATATTCTCACTCATAGGTGGGAATTGAACAATGAGAACACATGGACACAAGAAGGGGAACATCACACACCAGGGACTGTTGTGGGGTGGTGGGAGGGGGGAGGGATAGTATTAGGAGATATACCTAATGCTAAATGATGAGTTATTGGGTGCAGTACACCAATATGGCACATGTATACATTTGTAACAAACCTGCACATTGTGCACATGTATGCCAAAACTTAAAGTGTAATAATAATAAAATAAAATAAAATAATTGTTTTGAAGGTTTAAACGAGTTTTGGAAGCTTAATTGTAAAGGAAATTCTGTGTGTAAACACACAAGCTGTCTCACCAATAAATACTCTTAGTTTGTAAGAGTGAGTGATCCTGACTAAAATCAGTAAGAAGCCCCTCTCGGATGTATTCTTCAAAATAAACCTGTCTAGAGTGCATTGGCATGATCTTGGCTTGCTGAAACCTCTGCTTCCCAGATTCAAGCAATTCTCCTGCCTCAGCCTCCCGACTAGCTGGGACTACAGCCTCCCACCATCACTCTCAACTAATTTTTTTTTTTTTTTTTGAGACAGAGTCTTGCTCTGTCACCCAGGCTGGAGTGCAGTGGTGCAATCTCGGCTCACTGAAACCTTCACCCCCCAGGTTCGCACCATTCTCCTCCCTCAGCCTCCCAAGTAGCTGGGACTATAGGCACCCGCCACCATGCCCAGTAATTTTTCTTTTTTGTATTTTTAGTAGAGATAGGGTTTCATCATATTAGCCTGGATGGTCTCGAACTCATGACCTCAGGATCCGCCTCCCTCGGCCTCCCAAAGTGCTGGGATTACAGGAGTAATCCCAGGTGGCTCACTTCTGTAATCTTCTTTAACTCTTTCCTCTTTCTCTAACTCTTTCAACTGTAAGGGAACTTTCTTATCGTCATGGGAATGTTCTACATTTTAATTAAAATGTTGGTTATTTGAGAGTAAGCATTTATCAAAACTCATCAAATTGTACATTTAACATGGTACATTTCATAGCACATAAATTTTACTATATTTATAGACAAAAAAGAGATGTGAGGAAAACAAAATAAACTAATTTCTCATATAAAAAATTTTCTCAAATTCATTAAAGCTAACTATCTCATTGAAGTTATTCACTATATATTTTAAGAATAAAGTACAAAATCTTCTGATATTTTGTTTCAAAATCTCTTTTTCTATACTTGGATAGTTATTTTATTCAAAAATATAAGGCTTCACATGTTTACAGAGTAACAAGCACAGCTGGATGTTACTACATTGCAGTTTTTTTCTTCCTAGTTGGCTAGCCAAACTCTCCAAAAGAGACTCTGTACATTTATTTAAATAAATCTCCATCTTTATGGAACTATATATGTAAATATATATATATTTTTAATTATACTTTAAGTTCTGTGTTACATGTGCAGAACGTGCAGGTTTGTTACATAAGTATACACGTGCCATGGTGGTTTGCTGCACCTGTCAAACCCTCACCTACATTAGGTATTCCTCCTAATATTATCCCTCCTAGCCCCACACCACCCAGCAGGCCCTGGTGTGTGATGCTCCCCTCCCTGTGTCCATGTGTTCTCATTGTTCAACTCCCACTTATGAATGAGAATATATAGTGTTTGGTATTCTGATCTTGTGATAGTTTGATGAGAATGATGGCTTCCAGCTTCATCCATGTCTCTGCAAAGAACATGAACTCATCCTTTTCTATGGCTGCATAGTATTCTTATCACTGATGGACATTTGAGTTGGTTCCAAGTCTTTGCTATTGTGAACAGTACTACAAAAAAGATACATGTCCATGTCTCTTTATCATAAAATGATTTATAATCCTTTGTGTACATACCCAGTAAGGGGATGGCTGGGTCAAATGGTATTTCTAGTTCTAGATACTTGAGGAATCACCACACTGTCTTCCACGATGGTTGAACTAACTTACACTCCCACCAACAGTGTAAAAGAGTTCCTATATTTCCACACCCTCTCCAGTATCTGTTGTTTCCTGACTTTTTAATGATCATCATTGTAACTGGCATGAGATATTATCTCATTGTGGTTTTGATTTGCATTTCTCTACTGACGAGTGATGATTAACATTTTTTCATATGTCTGTTGGCTGCATGAATGTCTTGGTTTGAGAAGTGTCTGTTTATATCCTTGCCCATTTTTTAAGTAATTAAAGGGCTAAAAAGTCAAGAAAAAAACAGATATTCATTATCACCATTATTATTTGACTGCATTTTGCCATTTTATCCTCAAAGTTTTTCTCAATCCAGATCAAGCCTGATGGCTCCATATCTGTAATTCCAGCATTTTGAGAGCCTAAGGTAGGAGGATTGCCTGAGCCCAGGAGTTTAAGAACTGACTGAGCAATATGGCAAGACTCATCTCTACTGAAAAATATAATAAAGTAAAAGAAATTTCCCCATCTCTAAATCTATTATGATTGAAAAAACATGATTGACAATAAAAACACTGACCAACTTGTTTATTCAAAATAAGGCATATGAGTTTATCTAGAAATTTCTCTCTAAATCAAAAGAAAAAAAAAGCAATATGCCCATTTAAGAGTGATGATTATTTTATTCTAAAATATCAGTGAGTCATGCGCACTACAAAATTCTCAGAATCCCCTTTTCATTGTAGTTCTATGTCGTAGAAGTAAAATATGGAGTTATAATTTAACCTGTGTTACCTTTGACTTCACTGTGATACTGATGGAGAAAGACTGGGAAGATGGGAAGATTCCCTTTACAGCATCAGCCTAAGCATTTTTCCCTGCTCAGGGCTATCTACAACTTCTTTATTATTCAACAAAAAGGATAGCTTTTTCAACTTCAGTTGGAAGAAAAGAGTCAAGATAAGTGATGCTAAGAAGAACAAGGTGTAACAATGAGCCCCTGCAATTCTTGACTTACATAATCCACCAAAAGCAGGAGGTATAGAGAGCAAGTAAGGTAACCTTGAATAAGGAGGCTGTCAGGATTCAGGAAGATTAACAAAACAGCACTCAGAATTTCTTTGAGTTCCATGCTACTTCGAACCTGTCATTTCCTTGGTCTGCACAGTTACAGAACAAATTATGTTTCACATATGTAAAAAGTGTGCATCTCTTTGTTTTTCTCTGTATCTCTCTGTTCTACTATCCTTTGGAGAGGGGAGATTTTGGCCTGGAAACAAAGATGTGAAGTCTAAATGGATTATTTCTTTAAAGTTCAGTGAAGACTGAGAAAGCAATTTTTTAACTCTACAAATTCAAGACAGTAAATAAAACCAGTATAATAAGAACACATTGGCCGGGCGCGGTGGCTCACACTTGTAATCCCAGCACTTTGGGAGCCAGAGGGGGGCAGATCATTAAGGTCAGGAGATCGAGACCACGGTGAAACCCCGTCTCTACTAAAAATACAAAAAAAAAAAATTAGCTGTCGACCCTATTCGGTGAGGCAGAGAATGGGTGAACCGGAGGGTTTCCGTGAGGAGATTGACCACCTCCAGCCTGGGTCAAAAAAAAAAAAAAAAAAAAAAGAACACATTGCACTGGCACTGGCACTGGAAGTTACAGGAAAACAAATCTGAGGTTTTGTTTGTTTGCTTTTATGTTTTTTAACTCTATTTCCTATTGGGTAAGTTCTTAACTTTGCAGACAGTCATGATAATAATAAGTGTTACTGTATTCATTGAGAGTCCTGTTACAAACATTGTAAATATATTTTTACATATATAGGCATGAAAGTATATTGTGAAGAGCTGATGTTTTAGAATTAGATAGACAGATTCTTAGATCACAGATGGATGGATAGATAATTGACAGGATAGAGAGATGATTAATATAGATGTTAGATAACAGATGAATGATAAAGATAGGTGATAGAGATACATGATTCATAGATGGATGACAGTGATAGGTGATTGATAGAGACAGATGATAAATAGAGATAGATGATTGATAGAGAGGTATAGAAGGTAGATAGTTAACAGGTGATAGATATAGATGATATAAATGATAGATAAAAAGATGATGATGGGTAATAGATACATACATACATACATATATACATGCATACATAGTGAAGGGAATTAGAATATGCTATTTGAAATGTGCCCTTTTGGCATAAGGATTATTTTTAGCTGACTGTATCTGATAAGCAACAGGTACAGAAAGAACTCCTGCTCTCCCTCTTAAAATTGACATAAATTTTACTTTATAAAGTTAATGTAAATTTCTATTTGTAAAAGGGTTTGTCTTTCCTATAAGTGGCTTATTAAAGTATAATAAACTGTACCAAACAATTCCTAACTATCATATATTTCTTCATCACATTCCTACAATTTATTGCTCCCAGAAGCCGAAATGCCCCCCTAACTTTATTTTGTCTAGTCATTTCTCCACAATTCATCATCTCTTTTGAAAGTGGTAGATAAGCCCTGGGGTCTTACTGCCTCTTTCAATTTTTAACTTCTTTTCTGTGGGGTCCCTATGCACATAAAAATGTCAGTATTAATAAAGAAACATATGTCTTTTAAAATCTATATTTTGTCTATTTAGATCACAGGTCCTGTTGCAGAACTGAAGAGACAGATGAAAAGTCTTTTTTCCTCCCTTACCATAGATAAATAAGACAGAAAGATAGAAAGACAACAAGGTAGAAACAAAGAAGGATAGATACATGATAGACAGATTAGATAGAGAGATATGAGAGAACAGATGGATGGATGGATGGATGATTAGGCAGATAGATAGATATGTAGAGAAACGTGATAAATAAAAAGATGACGAGTTCTGTATTCTCCAGAATGTTATTTAGGGGACTAAACAGGATAATCTATATCAATGCCTATTATCATCTGCTGTATAAAATTTGTATTTTATATATAAATAAAAATTTAGTATTTTTTATGTTCTCCTAGATTTTTTTTTCCTGACTGAACATCTTCACTTATTGAAACATTTTCTTTATTAGCAGTAAAAGTGAATTGTGTAGTGAAATTCACTACACGAAATGCAGTGAAAAAGCACTGGAAAGCAAGCGCATTTTAAAATGGTTTTTGATACTCATCTATAAACGTAATGGTGGAAGATCAGCTTTGAATTCCCCATAACTCTTATTAACAAAGTTGCCTTCTTCGTGGTCTGTAGTCTGCTATTCTGCCTACACAGTTCAGATTCCAATGGCTATCACCTCTGAGAATACTCCGCCAGGCGCGGTGGCTCATGCCTGTAATCCCAGCACTTTGGGAGGCCAAGGCAGGTGGATTACGAGGTCATACGTACATATATATATGTGTATATATACACATATATATGTATGTATGTATGCATGTATATATGTATTTATGTATCCTGGATAACATGGTGAAACCCCAGCGCTACTAAAAACACAAAAAATTAGCCAGGAGTGGTGGCGGGCGCTGGTAGTCCGAGCTGGTCGGGAGGCTGAGGCAGGACAATGGCGTGAACACGGCAGGTGGAGCTTGCAGTGAGCCTAGATCACGCCACTGCACTCCAGCCTGGGCGATGAAGCGAGACTCCATCTAAAAAAAAAAAGAAAAAGAATATTCTCAATTCAACTAATCAGCCATCTCTAAGAATCCTCATGGCAAGCACTGCTGGGGTAAAAACAGGCACTAAACTTACTTGTTATTACTACCATCAGGATAAAATCCAAAAAGAATGAGTCCCCGGAGCTGGGGGTGTTGGCTTGAGCCTGTAATCCCAACATTTTGGGAGGCTGAGGCAGGTGGATCGCTTGAATTTAAGAGTTGGAGACCAGTCTAGGAAAGACTCCATCTCTAAAAAACATTCAAAAATTAGCCAGGCATGGTGGTGTGTTCCTGTAGTCTCAGCTACTTGGGAAGCTGAGGTGAGAAAAAAAAAAAAAAAAAAAAAAAAAAAAAAAAAAAAAAAAAAAAAAACGATGATGTTTAGACCGGCCCCATGAACACAATCTAGATTAAATAAAAAAAAAAAAAAAGCGGTGGGCAGGGTGGAAAAGTGTGGCTTGGACCACATATTAAAATATCTGGGCCCTAGACTCTGGTTCTCTTTTGGTTTCACCATGAACTAGCAATTACTCTGGGAAAATCTCTTATACAAGTTTTGTATCTCAGTCTTTTCATACCAAATCGTGTTACCTTGCCCTCACTGTTAATGGGGACAGAATAAACATCAAGAAATTAAATTACAGCATGTTAAGTTTTCTAAAAGCAAGAGAGATGGAACATCAGCCTGAGGTCATATAGTGGCTCCCTATTCCTGGCTGCCTATGTTCTATCCCAGATTACCATTATGCACCAACTCTGGTAATTCCATCTCTTGTGCCACCCAAGGGCCACTGCAACGATGGGTTCACTCATGCTAACTTGGGCCAGTGAGTGGCAAAAAGACATTTACAGGATGGGGTTCCTGAGAAACAAGCCAGTTATTCTCCTTTCATCAAGGTGCAAATGAGGAAGCTGTCAGCAAATGCCTGTAGCTATGATGACGCTGATGCCACAAAAGGCAATGTGAGGGGACAGCTGAGTTATTGAAACAAGCTTTTGTGAATTCCGCTTTCCACCTGGATTTAATGGTTTGAGTATGGCTGTCTGTGCTTTGCAGCCTATTCCCTCTCTATGAAGTTTATTATTAAAGTATCTTTACTTATTGGCTGAGCATGGTGGCTCATACCTGTAATGCCAGCATTTTGGGAGGCCCAGGCAGAGAGATCACTTGAGGTCAGGAGACTGACACTAGCCTGGCCAACATGGTGAATCCCTGTCTCTACTAAAAATACAAAAATTAGCTGAATGTGGTGGCATACGCCTGTAATTCCACCTACTTGGGAGGCTGAAGCATGAGAATCACTTGAACCCAGGACACAGAGTTTGCAGTGAGCCAAGATCGTGACACTGCATTCCAGCCTGGTGACAGAGTGAGACTCCCTCTTAAAAAAAATAAAAATAAAGGTAAGTATTTTCACTTATTAAGCATCTGCTGAACAACTAGATCTGAAGAGTAAAATCCATTCACAAAGCACAGTCTCTTCTCTGTCAGATCTTACAATATTTTTCTTTCTAAGTTTGTAAATTGATCATTAGAATATTCCCTCCTTTGCAATTCAAACATCTCAAAAAAGAAGTGAATTGTTTTTCTTCTTTATTCAATGGAAATTGTACAAGTTATTTTGTTTTCAATAGTTAACTGTCAAATACCTAGGTTGGTTTTATAAATATCTTTTCTGGAAATATTTTGATTTGTGTTTTTACTTTTTCTTTCATCTCAAGACAAGCCCACAAAGAATATGATTTAAAAGTTTTAATCTGTATAAATGTCTGCACCATAGTCTTAATGAAATAAACAAATTACAAGTATAGGATAATCCCATGCTTTAAATATATGTGTCATGTATACAGCTATGAACTTATTATGTGCAAGTATATAAATTTGGTCTTAATTGCTTAGAAACTGAGATGTTGCACGATTATTTGGTAATGAAATTGGGGATATTGTTCAAATCACTTGATTCTTTTTTTCCATAGAAATTAATCTAACATTTGAAATAGCTTCCATGAGATTCTTACACTGTATCCAGAAAAAAGATTTAAAAGTACTCAGAAAATGTAATTACTTTTTTCTGTACAGACATAATTAATAATGTGAATATAATGCCAAATTAACACATTCAAATAATTTTTCTTTCACCTACTTCTTTAGAGAATCATTGCTTTTGTGCCTCTCCATTATAACTAAAAATAAACAATAGTTACATAATTGTCTCTTGTTGTGTTTATCTGTATTTTATATTACCAGTCTCTGAGATTCTCTCTAAAATCACCAACATATCAAGAACCTTCAATTGAGACATGAGTGCTCATTAGAAATATATTGACTGCTTAGCCCTGATCATAATGCATTCAGTCCTACAGATGTTCCAAATTCCATACAGTAGGTATTATGGATTAGTCAGAAAGAGCCTGTCATTTTTGTAAATACATATAATTTTTGTGACTAATCTAATTTGAGAATATTTCTGAAGTAAGCCTACTAAAATAAATCATATTACATAACTAATTGATTTAGATCAAGGAGTGGAAACTGTCATCACCCTCATTCCTCCTCTCTTAGCAAATACTTTATAATATCAATCCTATAAACATCACTGCAAAAAAGTTTCTTTTTTTATTATACTTTAGGTTTTAGGGTACATGTGCACAATGTGCAGGTTTGTTGCATATGTATCCATGTGCCGTGTTGGTTTGCTGCACCCATTAACTCGTCATTTAGCATTAGGTATATCTCCTAATGCTGTCTCTCCCCACTCCGCCCACCCCACAACAGTCCCTGGAGTGTGATGTTCCCCTTCCTGTGTCCATGATTTCTCATTGTTCAGTTCCCACCAATGAGTGAGAACATGCGGTGTTTGGTTTTTTGTCCTTGCAATAGTTTACTGAGAATGATGTTTTCCAATTTCATCCATGTCCCTACAGAGGACATGAACTCATAATTTTTATGGCTGCATAGTATTCCATGGTGTATAGGTGCCACATTTTCTTAATCCAGTCTATCATTGTTGGACATTTGGGTTGGTTCCAAGTCTTTGCTATTGTGAATAGTGCTGCAGTAAACATATGTGTGCACGTGTCTTTATAGCAGCATGATTTATAGTCCTTTGGGTATATACCCAGTAATGTGATGGCTGGGTCAAATGGTATTTCTAGTTCTAGATCCCTGAGGAATCGCCACACTGACTTCCACAATGGTTGAACTAGTTTACAGTCCCACCAACAGTGTAAAAGTGTTCCTACTCCTCCACATCCTCTCCAGCACCTGTTGTTTCTTGACTTTTTAATGATGGCCATTCTAACTGGTATGAGATGGTATCTCATTGTGGTTTTGATTTGAATTTCTCTGATGGTCAGTGATGATGAGCACTTTTTAATGTGTTTTTTGTCTGCATAAATGTCTTCTTTTGAGAAGTGTCTGTTCATGTGCTTCGTCCACTTTTTGATGGGGTTGTTTGTTTTTTTCTTGTAAATTTGTTTGTGTTCATTGTAGATTCTGGATATTAGCCCTTTGTCAGATGAGTAGGTTGCGAAAATTTTCTCCCATTTTGTAGGTTGTCTGTTCACTCTGATGGTAGTTTCTTTTGCTGTGCAGAAGCTCTTTAGATTAATTACATCCCATTTTTCAATTTTGGCTTTTGTTGCCATTGCTTTTGGTGTTTTAGACATGAGGTCCATGTCCATGCCTATGTCCTGAATGGTATTGCCTAGGTTTTCTTCTAGGGTTTTTATGGTTTCAGGTCTGACATGTAAGTCTTTAATCCACCTTGAATTAATTTTTGTATAAGGTGGAAGGAAGGGATCCAGTTTCAGCTTTCTACATATGGCTAGCAAGTTTTCCCAGCACCATTTACTAAATAGAGAATCGTTTCCCCATTTCCTGTTTTTGTCAGGTTTGTCAAAGATCAGCTAGTTGTAGATATGTGGCATTATTTCTGAGGGCTGTGTTCTGTTCCATTGATCTATGTCCCTGTTGTGGTATCAGTACCATGCTGTTTTGGTTACTGTAGCCTTGTAGTATAGTTTGAAGTCAGGTAGCTTGATGCCTCCAGCTTTGTTCTTTTGGCTTAGGATTGAATTGGCAATGCGGGCTCTGTTTTGGTTCCATATGAAGTTTAAAGTAGTTTTTTCCAATTCTGTGAAGAAAGTCATTGGTAGCTTGATGGGGATGGCATTGAATCTATAAATTACCTTGGGCCATATTGCCATTTTCACAATATTGTTTCTTCCAACCCATGAGCATGGAATGTTCTTCTATTTGCTTGTATCCTCTTTGATTTCATTGAGCAGTGGTTTGTAGTTCTCCTTGAAGAGGTCCTTCACATCCCTTGTAAGTTGGATTCCTAGGTATTTTATTCTCTTTGAAGCAATTGTGAATGGTAATTCACTCATGATTTGGCTCTCTGTTTGTCTGTGATTGGTGTACAAGAATGCTTGTGATTTTTGTACATTGATTTTATATCCTGAGACTTTGCTGAAGTTGCTAATCAGCTTAAGGAGATTTTGGGCTGAGACAATGGGATTTTCTAGATATACAATCATGTCATCTGCAAACAGGGACAATTTGACTTCCTCTTTTCCTAATTGAATACCCTTTATTTCCTTCTCCTGCCTAATTGCCCTGGCCAGAACATCCAACACTATGTTGAATAAGAGTGGTGAGAGAGGGGATCCCTGTCTTATGCCAGTTTTCAAAGGGAATGTTTCCAGTTTTGCCCATTCATTATGATATTTGCTATGGGTTTGTCATAGATAGCTCTTATTATTTTGAGATACGTCCCATCAATACCTAATTTATTGAGAGTTTTTAGCATGAAGGGTTGTTGAATTTTGTCCAAGGCCTTTTCTACATCTATCGAGATAATCATGTGGTTTTTGTCTTTGGTTCTGTTTATATACTGGGTTACATTTATTGATTTGCATATGTTAGGATATTGGTCTGAAATTCTCTTTTTTAGTTGTGTCCCTGCCAGGCTTTGGTATCAAGATGATGCTGGCCTCATAAAATGTGTTAGAGAAGATTCCCTCTTTTTCTATCGATTGGAATAGTTTCAGAAGGAATGGTACCAGTTCCTCCTTGTACCTCTGGTAGAATTCAGCTGTGAATCCATCACATCCTGGACTCCTTTTTGTTGGTAAGCTATTGATTATTGCCACAATTTCACAGCCTGTTATTAGTCTATTCAGAGATTCAACTTCTTCCTGGTTTAGTCTTGGGAGGGTGTATTTGTCAAGGAATTTATCCATTTCTTCTAGATTTTCTAGTTTATTTGCATAGAGGTGTTTGTAGTATTCTCTGATGGTACATTGTATTTCTGTGGGATCAGTGGTGATATCCCCTTTTTCATTTTTTATTGCATCTATTTGATTCTTCTCTCTTTTCTTCTTTATTAGTCTTGCTAGTGGTCTATCAATTTTGTTGATCTTTTCAAAAAACCAGCTCCTGGATTCATTAATTTTTGAAGGGCTTTTTGTGTCTCTATTTCCTTCAGTTCTGCTCTGATTTTAGTTATTTCTAGCCTTCTGCTAGCTTTTGAATGCTAAAAAGCAGAGCACATCTCCTCTTCGAAAGGAACGCAGTTCCTCACCAGCAACGGAACAAAGCTGGATGGAGAATGACTTTGACAAGTGGAGAGAAGAAGGCTTCAGATGATCAAACTACACCAAGCTATGGGAGGTAATTCAACACCATGGCAAAGAAGTTAAAAACTTTGAAAAAATATTAGACAAGTGGATAACTAGAATAACCAATGCAGAGAAGGGCTTAAAGGAGCTAATGGAGCTGAAAGCCAAGTTTCGAGAACTACGCAAAGATAGCAGAAGCCTCAGTAGCCGATGTGATCAACTGGAAGAAAGGGTATCAGTGATGGAAGATGAAATGAATGAAATGAAGTGAGAAGGGAAGTTTAGAGAAAAAAGAATAAAAAGAAATGAACAAAGCCTCCAAGAAATATGGGACTATGTGAAAAGACCAAACCTACATCTGATCGGTGTACCTGAAAGTGATGGGGAGAATGGAACCAAGGTGGAAAACACTCTGCAAGGTATTATCCAGGAGAACTTCCTCAATCTAGCAAGGCAGGCCAACACTCAGATTCAGGAAATACAGAGAACGCCACAAAGATACTCCTTGAGAAGAGCAACTCCAAGACACATAATTGTCAGATTCACTAAAGTTGAAATGAAGGAAAAAATGTTAAGAGCAGCCAGAGAGAAAGGTCGGTTTACCCACAAAGGGAAGCCCATCAGACTAACAGCTGATCTCTCAGCAGAAACTCTACAAGCCACAAGAGAGTGGGGGCTGATATTCAACCTTCTTAAAGAAAGGAATTTTCAACCCAGAATTTCATATCCAGCCAAACTAAGTTTCATAAGGGAAGGAGAAATAAAATACTTTACAGACAAGCAAATGCTGAGTGATTTTGTCACCACCAGTCCTGCCTTAAAAGAGCTCCTGAAGGAAGCACTAAACATGGAAAGGAACAACCAGTACCAGCCACTGCAAAAACATGCCAAATTGTAAAGACCATCGAGGCTAGGAAGAAACTGCATCAACTATCGAGCAAAATAACCAACTAACATCACAATGACAGGATCAAATTCACACATAACAATATTAACTTTAAAAGTAAATGGGACAAATGCTCCAATTAAAAGGCATAAACTGGGAAATTGCATAAGGAATCAAGACCCATCAGTGTGCTGTATTCAGGAAACCCATCTCATGTGCAGAGACACGCATAGACTCAAAATAAAGGGATGGAGGAAGATCTATCAAGCAAATGGAAAACAAAAAAAGGCAGGGGTTGCAATCCTAGTCTCTGATAAAATAGACTTTAAACCAACAAATATCAAAAGAGACAAGGAAGGCCATTACATAATGGTAAAGGGATCAATTCAACAAGAAGAGCTAACTATCCTAAATATATATGCACCCAACACAGGAGCACCCAGATTCATAAAGCAAGTCCTGAGTGATCTACAAAGGGACTTAAACTCCCACACAATAATAATGTGAGATTTTAACACCCCACTGTCAACATTAGATAGATCAACAAGACAGAAAGTTAACAAGGATACCCAAGAATTGAACTCAGCTCTGCACACAGTGGGCCTAATAGACATCTACAGAACTCTCCACCCCAAATCAACAGAATATACATTCTTTTCAGCACCACACCACACCTATTCCAAAATTGACCACATAGTTGGAAGTAAAGCTCTCCTCAGCAAATGTAAAAGAACAGAAATTATAACAAACTGTCTCTCAGACCACAGTGCAATCAAAGTAGAACTCTGGATTTAGAAACTCACTCAAAACCGCTCAACTACATGAAAACTGAACAACCTGCTCCTGAATGACTACTGGGTACATAATGAAATGAAGGCAGAAATAAAGATGTTCTTTGAAACCAATGAGAACAAAGACACAACATAGCAGAATCTCTGGGACATATTCAAAGCAGTGTGTAGAGGGAAATTTATAGCACTAAATATCCACAAGAGAAAGCAGGAAAGATCCAGAACTGACACCCTAACATCACAATTAAAAGAAGTAGAAAAAAGTTTCTGTTAACATTTAGCAATTAGTCATATTTGCAAACATATTCTATATTTCATTTGGATTTACAGATTTCTCATTGATTTTATTTATTTATTTTTATTTTTTGACACAGGTTCTCACTCTGTCACCTAGGCTGGAGTGCCCTCATACCATCATGACTTATAATAGCTTCAGTCTTCAGGATTCAAGCAATCCTTCTGCCTCAGCCTACCAAGCATCAGGGAACACAGCTGAATGCCACCATGTGTGGCCAATTTTTGTACTTTTTGTTTAGTTGGAGTCCCATATTGCCCAGGCTGGTCTTATACTCCTCATATCAAGCAATTATCCTACCTCAGCCTCCTAGACAGCTGGAATTATGGGCGTGAACCACCGTGCCTGGCCCACTTTGTTTTAAATAGCATTAGTTTATCTCTTGGTAGGTACAAAGATAAATTAAATGCTTTTTGCTTATTCTACAATTAGAATTCAGAACACATTCCTTGTCTAACCAGTGGTTCTCACTTTAGAGCACATCAGAATTGTCTGAGGAGTATTTAAAAATATGGTCGGGGTCATTCCCACATAATTTAATTCTATCACTGATGCTTCAATATGACTTGCTTGTTGACACATTTGTTTTTCTCCCTCAGTAATATGGACACTTATTCTGCAAACATCATTACATGGCTTGCATCTGCTTGCTTTCTTACTTACTAGCCATTCAGTAACTCAGTTTTCTGCTTCATTTTTCTGAAGGATACTTCATTAAGCAATATATACTCTGCTACTGAAAAATTATTGACAAATACCACATAGGAAGCCCCAGAGGCTCTCACTGAACCTTTCATGTGGGAGGCACTTTGAACATACAGAAAGAGTTTTAATCTAAACCGTGCTCTGCCTATATTAGCACATGTGCACTTCATTAGTTTCCAAACTAGCAGCCTGTGTAACAAATGTGTTACAGAATGATGAAGGTATAAAAGGAAGGGTGGATTGGTCAGAGTTTTACAAAGAGATATAACCAGTAGGATAGATGGATAGAGAGAAAAAGAGGGAGAGGTTATAAGATAATAGATATATAGATAGATTAGGTATATTAAGTAGTGAGATAAAATAGATCATAGCTAAATAGATAAATAGATATGTAGATAGATGGACAGATAGATGATAGAAACATTAGATGGATAGATGAAATAGACAAGAGAGATATAGATAGATGAGAGATGAGGTGCACAGATCAGATAGATAGATGATAGATAGATAGATAGATCGATAGATAGATAGATAGATAGATAGATAGATAGATAGATAGATAGATACACAGATATCTTATAAGATAAGATAAGATACGATGGGGTGGATCTGCAGGTAGATAGATTAGATAGGCACACACCTAGATAGATTAGATAGGTAGGTAGGCAGATAGGATAGATAGATGAGATAGAGAGAGGGATGAATGAGATAGGTAAATCAATAAGATAGATTAGAGAGATGACATAGATGATAGATGAAATATAGATAGATAGATAGATAGATAGATAGATAGATAGATAGATAGATAGATAGATAGATAGATACATGTAAAGGTAGAGATATAGAAGGGGAATTCACATTTAAGTCAAGGACTTAGATACATTTTATTCATAACTTTTCCTTATTTTCTCAAATCTGAGGCACAACCAGAGAAATTGGACATTTTAAAAGCTAAGTTTGGGCCAGGCATGGTGGGTCATGCCTGTAATCTCAGGATTTGGGGAGGCCCAGGTAAGCAGATCACTTGAGGTCAGGAGTTGCAGGCCAGCCAGACCAACATGGTGAAACCCCATCTCTACTAAAAATACAAAAATTAGCCAGGTGTTGTGGGTGTGGGCCTATAACCTCAGCTACTTGGGAGGCTGAGGCAGGAGAATCGCTTGAACTATGGGGGTGAAGGCTGCAGTGAGTTGAGGTTGCACCACTGCACTCTAGCATAGGCAACAGATTTAGTCCCTGTCCAAAAACAACAACAATAAAAACAAACAAAAGCTGAATTTGGGAGCCTAGCACATAATAAATATAAAATTTTCTAATCACTCCCAATCTTCAGTTCACATTAATGAACAATCATCCATGTTATGTGACCAATTCAAGAGGAACTCAGCTGCAGCTGGAAGTAGGTAATACCCTGAAATAAGGGCAGTTGACTTTGACCCATGCATTAAACCACTGCTTGGAAATGCACTGTAAACTATAAAATGGTAGCTCAGGAACTCTTTGCTACCCTTCCACTCCATTCCCAGAGTAAAACAGAGGTGAGTCTTGAAAGCAAGCCTCACTCACTCTTCTTGGACTGCATTGCTGCGACCTCTCAGGACTCACATGCCCTGAGTTAGCCACCTGTTCCCATCAGTCTAGACCCAGCAGAAATAGTTGGCATCAAATGTTCAAGGAGCAACACTTTGACAGTATCATTTTTATTAAATGCAACAAAATGGACTATTAACACCATATGTTCGTTGTGGCAGATGTGAGACATGCCATTCCAAATAGTCCAGGAGCTGCTGATGCTGGATCTTGCAGAATGAAATCACCTTCTACTCACTCAACCAAACAGTAGGAGCACAAAACCACTTGCCAAAAGTCTGAGGGTTTACTGTGTATTTGTTTCATTTGTAACAATTTTTAATTATCCAATTTCCACTGAAGCAATAAGAAACACTGTGAATGTCCCAGATTTCCTCCATGGCTGGAGGTTGTGACACACCTAAAGCCTCATCGACATAAATCTCTTCAAAGTACACAGCTCATCAGCTGAAGACCAGGTCCCATGGAGAAAGGGGAAAAAAAAGTGTGGAGCTGCACTGATCATGTAAGTAAATTCCCTTTTGTGGAAATGTCCCAACTGGGAGGAAATATCACTGAGAATGTCAGGGACAAGAGAAAACATCCCATTCACCCTCTGAAGTTTCACTGAAAATTACTAAGAGGCAGATTAATAGGAGAAATGACACAAACATTTATTTTATAATATTTTATCTGATACGGGAAACTTTACACTGAAGACTCAAAGATACGAGGGAAACTGTCCATTGTTATATTTAGGTTCAAGCAGGTATGAACAAAATCCATGTAGAAATAGCACTGGAGGAAAAGGGACTGATCTAAAGCAAAGGGACTGAGTGTGGAAACCCAGCTAGCCCTGTCTGTGTAGATTCTTCTTGCCTCTCTCTCTGAGCAGCGCTCCTTCCTTCTGGGTATGCGGTGGGACCCTCTCTGGAATGCGAGTCTTAGGATCTACGGTCAAACCAGGTAGATCAGAGGATTTCTTTATGGCCAGTTTTGACACTGAAAGGTGATGGAGGGTAAGTTAGAGTTCTATTTTAGATTCTATGTCTAGCTTTGGGGAAAAAAGAGACTCTAGTTTCTATGAACCACCTTGGAGAGAAAAAATTCTAGTTTTTATGAGGCCTGGAGGGAGAAATAGGACTGAGAGACAGGAGGGCAGAAGAAGGTGAGAAACTTTTGCTTCAGAGGCTTCTTCTGAGGCCTTCATTTTGGGGTAGTTGTCTCTGAGCACAACATTAACTAAGGAAGAGACTTAGGCTTTGTCTGTGTAGTAAATGCTGGTCCATGTGGGGCTGCACAAAGCCTTCATTGTCCAATTCACTACAAATCAGGCCGCAGTTCGGGCTGGAGTTGACTCATCTCTAAACTGCTCTCCATATCCACAAAATAACTGCATGCCACCTATTGGTACAGGACTAGGGAACCAAATTCAGAATGCAATATCCTCAAGGAGCTTTTCTTTATTGTATTGCGTTGTGTTGCGTTGCGTTGCATTGCATTACATTGCACTGTATTTATTTTATTTATTATGACAGAATGTAGTTCTGTCGCCCAGGCTGGAGTGCAGTGGTATGAACTTGGCTCACTTGGCAACTTCTGCCTGCCAGGTCCAACTGATTCTCCAGCCTCAGCCTCCAGAGCAGCTGGGATTACAGGTGCTCACCACCACGCCCAGGTAAATTTTGTATTTGTATACTTGTGAGCCTAAATAGATACAAATATAGATACATTGATACATCAATAAATGAAGATGATAGAAGAAAGAAAGATAGATAGACAGACAGATAGATAATAGGTATAGCTAGAGCTAGAGATGCAGATATATAGAAAAAGATGTATCTTAGCTATTGGATATGTTTTGTTAACTCATATATTGCAAATAATTATTCAAAACAACCTTCCTTTATTCCTCCCTTTAACACATCATTGTCACCACTCAGAGCATATACATCCTATATTGGCTGCCTGTTCCAGTTAATCTAGATCCAATAGGATATGTACATACATTGCACAGGAGATAGATAGACGATAGATAGATAGATAGATAGATAG